>NC_138373.1:1602009-1668773 GCF_054177405.1 Leptonychotes weddellii
CTGCCTGCCTGCTGGAGAGGACCTCTTCCCAGGGAGTGGAATGAAGGGGACTTAGGGAAACTGGAGGCTGTGGAGAGAGACCTGCTGCTTTGATGTGTTAGCTGAGGAGGTGATAGCTGGAGGGGCTAAAGGGTACTGTTTTTTTGTTTTTAAGCTGGGAGAGGCCTGACGGCGGTTAACACCAACACGACGATCCAATGGAAAGGAGCAGTTGGTGGACTTGTTAGCTCTCTCCCCCGCTAGAAGAGAGGCTCCGGGAGGGCAGGGCCTTGCTGTGTCTCAGGACCCAGCAGGTGGGGACTCCGTGCTGACTGGCCGCTGGGCAAGGAGTGAGGACGGAGCCTCCCCTCGGAAGGCAGTGCGCGGTCCCCTGCGAGGAACCGCAGGAACCCTCACGGGTTGGAAAAGTTCTGTGAGTGGCTGGCGGAGATGGATGGCTGCACAAATGTGAATGTGCATGAAACACGGTTATGTGGCGAATTTTGTCATATGCGTATTTTACTCCTATTGAAGAAAACCCAAGGGTCACCTCGCGGAGCGCTTCGCGACCTGCCTGCAAGGTGAAGGCACCACCCTCTGGACGGACCTGGGACAACCTCGGAGAGGTTTGGTCACCCGCCCCAGGCCCCGGCCGAGGAGCGTCGCGACCCTCTGCAAGCGGTCGGTGGGTCGCGAACGAGCGGGGCAAACAGCAGGCGCTCCGTAAGCGCAGGTTAGCGGGACCGCGCAGGGCTCCAAGCCGCGTCCCGCGCACGCCTCGCGGCGGAGCCGCTGGAGGCGGAGCCAACGCCGCGGCCCGCAGAACTGGATTGGCAGCTGGGGAAGGGGGCGGGCTGCCGGTGCCGGAGGGCGGGGCCGATCGCGGGTCGTAAATACGGCGCCACATGGCACTGGTTGGGGAGGGCGGGGTGCGGAGGGCGCAGGCGCGTTGAGGGCGGGCGCCCCTCGGCCTCCGTGGCCCCTCCGTGGGCCGCGATTTCTCGCGAGACGTGAAGCGGGAGGCGGGGCTCCGGGCTCCGGGGGCGGGGCCGGCGGAGGAGGGGCGGCCTCGGGGGGGTCGGCGGACGGCTTGGCTGCGGCGGCGGCGGCGGCGGCGGCGACGAGGTGAGGTGAGGTGAGCGGAGGCGCGCGAAGCGCGGGCCGCGAGGCGGCGTGCGGGACGGGGCGGCGGGCGGGGCTGGTTCCCGACCTCAGCCCGCCGGCAGGTCCGCGGCGGCCCCGGGCCGAGCCCCCGTGCCGGCCGCTGTGTGACCTTGGCCCGGCTCGCACCCTCTCTGAGCCCCCGGGCGCCCGGCGCTGGAGGGCGGTGGCGGCGGGTGGGCCGCCCCGCAGGCGCACTCCCGGTCCTCTTGTGGGGCGCCGCGGGAGCGTGAACGCCAGCTCGGCGGTGCTCGGAGCCGGGCCCCACGCCGCAGTGCTCCGAGGGCCCTGCGCTGGGACCCCGGGCCCGGCGGGCGCCCCCACCCCTCCACCCCACCGCCGCGCTCCTGCGGGGCTGCGGGCACCTCCCGCCGGCCTGCGCTGCGCGGCCCCGCCCCGGGGGACCCCAGGGCGGCCGCTGCGGGGCCGCGAGGCCTGGAGGGGTACCCCTCCAGGGACCCTCTGCTCAGAAAAGCAGGGGTGCTTCTCCCGCGCAAGGAAGCCCGTGCACTGGCCACTAACACGGGGACCTCCATCTCCCGCTCGGGCTCCCGGCCACCGGGCATCCTGGCGAGCCGTTGGCGCAAGCCAGGGTTCCGCTGGCGCGGAGCACAACAAGCCGCAGTGTGTCCGCGATTTATTAAATTATTTACTCTGTGCTTGCACTCGGACCGGCTCGGGAGGCCCGGGATGAACGGGGGCATGCAGACGCACCTCTAAGGGTGCTGCCCCCCAAAGTGTAGGTGCAGGCTGCGGGCGGCGGGGAACCTGCTCAGCGGGCCCTCGCCTGCGCCCGCGCAGGACACAGTGCAGCCCTTTCTCCGGGAGCACCTGGCGTGGGGCGTGTGAGTCGGGGCTGCGGTCTCGGGGGAGAAGGAGAGCACACAGGGATGTCAGGACATTGTTTTAAATGGAAGTAGAGTTGAAACACATTGTGTAGGATGAAGGTGTTACAAGGGCGGGTTTGGTACACTTGCATGTTGCAGTCTGCGCACCGCAGTAGCGTGAGCCCCCACCTAGCACATGGCTACGGGAAGGCAGCGCTCCTGTGCGTGCTGAACGCCTCTGCATGGAATTGCTCGGTGGTTCGTTTTCTTGCTCATTAGTTTATAGGACTTTGGGTTGGTATTTGCAGGCCTGCAGTACTGCTCGCTGTTAGCGCGTGCGGGCTTCCTCAGTTCAGCAAACACTGAGCCTCTTATTTGCAAGATGTCAAGTTGGGCTAGCTGCCGGTGATAAGGTTAGGCTGATTATAATACAGCATGACTGGTGCATCTAGGCAATTATTTACAAAGTGTGAAGAAAGGGGAAGAGTGAAGTTTATTTCCTGGTGTTGGAGTTTTCCATGGTGGAGACGTCGGATGAATTTGGGGGACTTGAAGGACGAGTGAAGGTTGGAGAGAACATTCCAGGTGGAGGCAGCAGGGCGTATGGAGACATGGAAGGGAATGGGGTGTTTGGGGGGGGCAGCAAGTCCCTGGATTCATTGCGAGAGGGGGTTTGGGAATTGGGGTGGAAGCTAAGGTTTCTTATCAAAGGGCGCTGAATGCTGTTACAGAGTTTGGGCTGCTATCCTGATCTTCAGTGAGGGGGTGGTCAAGGTTTTGGGTGGGATGTGATAGGTCCATGTTTAAGAAAAGTAGCACTAGGGACAACAGGGAAAGCGGGTTCAGGGTGTGGGGAGCTGGAGACTGAATTGGGTGCCATTGTAGGGGGAATGGCTTCAGGACGGAAGCCGAGAGAGTGGTGGGGGTCATCAGATTAGAGCAAGTAAGAGAACCCACAGCATGTGGCGCTCTGTGGGGTGTGGTGAAGGGGAAAGAAAAAAAACGCTAGAGTAACCAAGGTTTCGGACTCGGCTGCTTGAAGGACAAAGCTGGTGCCTGTGATGAAAAGTGCTAGAGTGGATGTGGGTTTTAGGCTTGCAGAATTCATGGTGTTTGTGGGCCATCCTGGATGAGACACCCTCTCATAGAGTGTCTGGGGCAGAAGCCTGGGGAATACTAGCCAGGAAGGGATAGGTGCTGGAAGAGAAGTGCGTCTGATGGCCAACACTGGGCCTGCAGTTTATGGCCATGACTGCGTATTAGCACAGCTGGGGGTGATTGTCTTCTAGAAAGGTCTCGAGGCTCAAGTGTGGCTGTGGAGGAGCGACCAGTTAATGATACTGCTGAAGCAGATGCAGCCAGTTTTTCATTTAAAAAAAACACAACTTACATCTTACTTTCGATTTTTCAATTGTCTCTTTCTCTTCAGAAGCTAGCCGTTGGTTTCACACCTACTTAGTGCGTGTATGGCTGCGGCCAGGGCTGCTGGTTCTTCAGCCACTTGCCAGTAGATGGGCCTCATGATAGCTGACACAGCAGCTCTGTCCTTCCTGCAGTTAATCAAGGTGGTGGTTTCTGTAACTGTTTAGAGGACTTGACAAATATTTCAGAGAGGAGCGGGAAATGCCAGGCATAGTTGGGTAGGGGGAGAGGGGCGACTGTCACGCCTAACACAGGGAGATGCAGTGAGTGGAGTCGGTGGCTCCCAGAACACCACCGGCCGGCACTTAGGCAGGGGAGTGGAAGAGTCTGGGGAGTGTGAGTAGCTCAAAAGAAAGGACCTAAAAATAGCGACACCAGGAGGTCCCCAGTAAGGAGGCTCAGGTGGATCCCTCACTAATAAAAGCTCATAATTCACAACCTCCCCCCACAGTTCAAAGCTTCCAAGTTCTTTTGGTGCCCTGCCTCTTAAATAGGAACAGATAACCAAGGACATGTGAAGACGTCTCTAATTCGGAAGGTAAAGACCCTAGCGCACACTTGTAGGCCGTGGAGGGTGTGCAGGAGGAGGACTGAACATGCCGACCGTTGCTGACATGCGCACTCAGAGAAGAGGAACCACTGCATGCGAGAGACAAGAGCGGGCTGCTCTATAAAAAAAAAAAAAAAGTGGGGGAATACTTGAAGAACCAAAAAGAGAACTCTTTGGATATAAAAAAACATAATGGCAGAAATAAAAAGCCCAGTTGGTGGGTGAAAGATACAGTTGAGGAGCTGGGGAAGATGAACCTAAAAGCAAAGATGGGAAGTGAGAGAAAAAAGAAAAGGGAAAGATCAGATCAGGAGGCTGACAGCTGAATATTCTGTTTCAGTAAGAAAGAAAATAGGACGAGGCCGTCCACAAAATAATGCAAGAGAATTTCCTAGAACCAAAACTTTGTGTGGAAGGGGCCTCCCAGGCGGCCAGCTCTGTGGGTGAGAAGGCAGGTGTTCTTTGCTCTCCCTGTCTGCTCAGCTCCCAGTGTGGGTCCTTGCAGTGTGGGGAGCAGGTGTGCACAATGAGGGATGCCGAGTAACGAGTGAGAGTTTGGGAAACAAGGGATTTATTTGGAAATGCCTGTGAGGCCATCGGTTTCAGAATTTGGGTAGTGAGAGTGCGGTTGGAGAGAGACGTGCACACCCACTCCAAGGCACATTGTTGTGAAATCTCAGAACTCTGGGACAAGGAAGATTACGCTAGCTTCTAGAAAAAGAATAAAAGCAGGACACCAGCAGGTCATCACAGAACAGAGCGGAACGCCTTGGGGACCTGTCCATAGCACCACTGGAAGGTGGAAAGCAAGAGAGCATGGCTTTCAGAATTCCGAAGGAAACTATCTTCCACCTCGAATTCTATACTCAGGCAAAGGAGGATAGAATAAAGATATTTTCAGACATGCTCCAAAAGTTCACATCCCATGTACTTTAAGGAAACGACTGACAGACATGCTCTACCGAAATGAGGTGGTGAGTTTGGAAGGACAGAGCCAGAGGAGATGGGGTTTTCCTGAGAGGAGGTAGGGAGGCCAGCGTGCTCACCTGTCTGGGGCAGATCCCCCTGGGGAGAGTTCTCGGGGAAGGTGAACTTGACAGGGCACCTGATGCGCTGGGACATCTGGAGAGGAGATGTAGACAGCTGGCCAGCCTGGGGCTGGATTAGTGATGAGTCCATGGAACACAAAGCAAATGAGAGTACAAGACTGTTATTAGTTCCAGGGAAAATAGGCCGTTGTGCAGGAAAAGAGAAATAATTACGGTGTACCGCAAGGCTCGGCTGTGAACAGCCTTTGCACGATGATGATAATTGATGTAAACATTGAATATTGCTCTAATTGAAACGATGCGCCTGTCGGGAGACGGTGTGGGGGTGAGCGGGGCATGGGTATGTGAGGGGCCGGGGGAGAGAGGAGACACTGTGCTTCCACCTGCCCCGAGGGGAGGCCCCTTCCTGAAGCCAATCCAGTGGTGGCTCAGGAGCCTGCTCCTCAGAGCTGGCGGGGAGCACCCAAGATTCGGCCAGCAGGGTGGAGGTGGGTAACGGGGAACGGACAGGAGCTGCTGTGGTTTGTGATAAACTCCCTAGCACGATTTCATCCTTTAACAGATACACGTGTGTGCCTAACGTTGGTAAAGATAAAGACAGTCACACTGCGCTTCCGGCTCTACTGGATGAGGAGGCCCGAATCTCGCCCATGTTGGGTGCTGGGCTTGCTCACTTCATGGGCCCTTTTCCTCATCCCAGAGAGTTGACTTGTTCTTCATTTCCTCTTCATTGTTGTCATTGTTCTCTGTATCCTGTCTCCTGGCTTTCTTGTGGGTGCTGCTTTCTTGAGCTATTTTATTTTTCTTTTAACTTATTATAAAGGGATTTTAAAGCATGTTGAAAAGTAGAAAGAGCACTATTGTGAACTCTTCATTCCCTGTCACCGCGTTTCAGAAATTATAAAATCAGAGTCAGTTGTGTTTAATCTGTTTTCTGTTAGCCTAACAGCTCTTTACTGAGAACCTTCTAAGCCTTGAGGCCACCTGCCTCCTCAAGTTTATATTTTAGTGCAGTGAGCAAGTAAGCCCAAGCACGTGCAATATTGGAGGTGATGACGCATGCCGCAGAGACACAGCAGGTCTGGATGATGGGGAGTGCAGGGTGGGGAGTGACCAGGGCCGGCCTCGCCGATGAGGTGAGCTCTGAGCGGAGATCAGAAGCAAGTGCAGGGTTGAGCCACCGGATTCCCCAGGTGTGCATGTCTAGGCAGAGGAGAGTGGATGTGGGCCAGGCAGTGGGAGTCGAGGAATAGCAAGGAGGCCACTGCAGCTGGAGTGGGGCCACTGAGGGGGCAGTGGAAGAGATGAGAGTGAGGGGTCCCATCAGGTAGGACTGTAAGGACTGGAAATGGGAAGCTGTCAGACTCGTGATTGGAGGGTTTTGAGCAGAGGAGTGGCATGGTCTGACTTGTCACGGAATAAGCACGGCTGCTGTGTTGAACGTGGGTTGTATGGGCTCGAGCACAGAGAACAGGTTGGAGACATCTGTAGTCATGCAGGTGAGAGCTGAGGCCAGCTGGACCAGGGTGCAGGGGCCAGGTGGGCACTAGAGGGACTGGAGGAGGCTAGAGTCTGGTTATATTTCGGAGGTAAAGTTCCAGGCAGGTTCTTAAACTAATTGTGGTGAAATTTATCATCATTTTTTCCCTTGAAATAATTTATTTGAATTATCTTAACTCTGAGAAATGAGTGCTCACTTGGACTCCAGAGTCAAATACCATGCAGGAAATACTTGAGTCTTGTGAGGAAGGTAGAAGGTGCAAGAGATACGATCCCTGTCTTCTAAGAACTTGAAGTTTGGGAATACGGGACTGGCATGCGCGCCCTAAGAGCCTGTCTACATGGAGATATCAGTGGGGCTTAGGGACCAGGGGCCAAGAGACCAGTGTGAGCAGATAGCCCTCCGTGCCCTGAGTCCAGCTCCGGGGGAAGTTACTTTACTTCAAAGGCCAACTTTGGGTTCAATTTTCATTCAGGTCTCCTGCCTTCTGCCTCCCTGAAACCTTCTGTTTCATCAATGTGACCATTTATTACTTCTTTTTATGTGGATACCCTGTCAGATGTAGTTCTCAGGGTTAATGGAATACAAATGAAGTAATTCTGTAAACAGATGAACCCCAGTGCTGGTGGTGTCAGGTGAAAATATGTTTTACCGTGGGGGTTTTAATCCAGCTCCAAAGAGCAGACACAGTGCAGAGAGTAAATGTTGAGACCACTCGCAAGACTTTCCAAATTTCTGTTGACTACAGTGATGGGAACTGCAGTGATTTCTTTGCTTTATATAGTGTGTTTGCAAAGCTGAAAAAGAAGTGGGTAGTTTCTGGTCTTTTTGCCTGTCTCATAAATAAATAAAACTGGAAACATTCTTGGACTTCTTCTTTTTTTTTTTTTTAAAGATTTTATTTATTTATTTATTTGAGAGAGAGAGAGAGAGAGAAACAGCATGAGAGGGGATAGGGTCAGAGGGAGAAGCAGGCTCCCCGCCGAGCTGGGAACCCGATGTGGGACTCGATCCCAGGACTCCGGGATCATGACCTGAGCCGAAGGCAGACGCTTAACCAACTGAGCCACCCAGGCGCCCAACATTCTTGGACTTCTTAATGAAGTCCGTCACTTAATGCTCAGAAGTTGGTTATTTGCACAAGAAGCAAATTCTCTCAGAAATAATAAAAATTTGAGTGTCTACCAAAATCCAACCAGTTGTGCATGGACTATCTATTGTGGAGGCTGCTGGGGGTAGTGGTTGGGAAGGTGGGGTCTTAAACCAGTTGCCTGGGCTCAAATGCCGGCTCTCAATAGGTGCTAGCTCTGTGGACTTGGGCAAGTTGCCTGAATGTTTTGCCCCAATTTTATCACAATTAGTATGAGGATTAAATAAATTAATATATGTAAGACCTCACGATATCACTTTTGAAAACATATTAGCCATTGTTGTAATTATGATAAAATCGGTCGAAAGAGTAGAGACTTCTTGGCTGATAATCGACTATTGGTAGAAACTATGAGTAATAAAAAAAATAACATTATATTAATAGAATACAAATATTTGAGGGCCCGATAAAGATGGGAAAATAAATAAGGCCAGTGGCCTAGTCCAAAGAGAGTGGCTTAATATTTTACAGAATAGTTCATATGTTATCGTGTTCATATTCTCAGTAGCTCTGGTTAGCAGAAGGACCTCGGTCGGTGTTTTGTGGGCAAGGAGCTGAGACTCAGACTTGAGGTGATGTCTCAGGCCACTCAGCAGAGACTGGACTGGGCCCCAGAACACCTTCCCTCTTCCTCCTGACCTGTAAATGTCTGTAGGACTTCCGGGGCTGGCGTTTTCATCCTGTATTGTGGAAACTGGTGAAGGCTAGTTCATGGTGTTCATGTTGGAAAGGTTTAGCTTCTGGAGATGGACTTAATAAGGCTGCTGACGTTTTTTTTTCTTGAAATAAAATATATTGAGGCATAATTTACACACAGTGAAATGCATACATTTTAAGTGTACAGTTTGACAAATGTGGACAAGTATGTCCACCTGTGTAACTACCACTGCTGTCAATGCAGAACATTTCCATTGCCCAGTTTCCTCCGTCCCTTGACACGCTATGATTTTCGTCCCTGTTTTTGCCTTTTGAAAACTTCCTGTAAGTGGAATCACGTGGAATGTACTCTCCTGTGTCTGGGTTCTTTTGTTCAGCGTAATATCCGAGAGATTCATCTGTGTTGTTGGATGTACTGTTTCATGAATCAGTGGCTCATTCTCCTTTATTTCTGGGTAGTTTTCCACTGAACGAGTCCACCACACTTTGTGTATTCATTCACTTGTTGAAGGACCTCTGGGCTGTTTTCAGTTTGTAGCTGTTTTGGATAAAGCTGCAATGAGCATTCTTGTACACATCTTCGTGCGGACATTTACTGCATTCTAGGATCAGGTCTGTGGTGCATTTTATCTAAAGGCAGCACCACACCCAAGGTCATCTAGGTTCTCTCCTATGATCTTCTAGGAGTTTTATAGTTTTGCAGTGTACATTTAGGTCCGTGCTCCACTTGGAGTTAATTTTTGTGAAGGCAGTAAGGTCTGTATCAGAAATCTTTTACGTGTTTATTTATCTTTGCATGTGGATGTCCAGTTGTCCAGCACTCATAATTGAGGCAGGCTGTCTTTGCTCCATTGGGTTGCTTTTGCTACAGATCAGCTGACTCTATTTATGGAGGTCTATTTCTGGGCTCTCTGTTCTTTTCCATTGATCTTTTTCTCTGTTCTCTTGCCAATACCACATACTCTTGATTACTGTGGCTTTATGATAAGTCTTGAGGTCGGGTAGTCAGTCCTCCAACTTTGTTGTTCTTTAGTACTGCGTTGTCTATTCTGGGTCTTTTCCCTCACATATAAACTTTAGAAACTGTTGATAATAACAAAATAACTTCCTGGGATTTTGATTGGGATTGCATTGAATCTATAGATTAAGTTGGGAAGAACTGATACCTTGGCAAACGTTGAGTCTTTCTGTTCACACACACGGAATATCTCTCCATACATATTATATGTATTTTGTCAGATTTATACCTAAATATTTTATTTTGGGGAGTTCTAATATAAATGGAATTGTGTATTTAATTTCCAGTTCCACCTGTTCATTGCTGATATATAGGAAACTAGTTGACTTTTGTATATTTGTATTCTGCAAACCTGCTATATCGCTTGAGCCCTTAAGATTTTGTAAGTGAAAAATCATCAGTAACCTAAGATTTGTATATCATATTTTGATGATCAGTTTGATTGGTCTTTAAATAGAGTCCCTAAGCATTATTGTAGTGTATCTACTTTTATGATTCTTGTAGAACCTTCTAGGAACTGAAAAATCTGCCTGATGTTTTTTAATACTAACTTTTCTGACTTTTATTTATTTATTTATTTATTTATTTATTTTTAAAGATTTTATTTATTTATTTGACAGAGAGAGAGAGCACAAGCAGGCAGAGTGACAGGTGGATGGAGAGGGAGAAACAGGCTCTCCGCTGAGCAGGGAGCCGGATGTGGGGCTCGATCCCAAGACCCCAGGATCATGACCTGAGCCAAAAGCAGCCGCTTAACGGACTGAGCCACCCAGGCGTCCCAAACTTTTCTGACTTTTAAATTTTTTTTTTTTTTTTAAGATTTTATTTATTTGCGAGAGAGAGAATGAGAGACATAGAGCATGAGAGGGAGGAGGGTCAGAGGGAGAAGCAGACTCCCTGCTGAGCAGGGAGCCTGATGTGGGACTCGATCCCGGGACTCCAGGATCATGACCTGAGCCGAAGGCAGTCGCTTAACCAACTGAGCCACCCAGGTGCCCCTTTTCTGACTTTTAAAAAGTCTTAGCATAAAAAAAGAATCTGGTCTGTATGCCAAAAGAGTTGATACCAGTTTTATTCATAGTGGTCAAAAAGGGAACTAGCCCCAAAGTCCATCAGTTGGTAAATGGATAAACAGTGGTATATCCATATAATGGAATACTACTTGGCCATAAAAAAAGGAACTTCCGACGAACATGTGCAACAACCCGGACAGATCTAAGAAGCATCTTGCAAAGTGAAGAGCCTGCATCCTACATGGTTTCATGTAGGTACATTGTAAGAAAGGCAGAACCAAGCAGAGAAAACAGATTAGTAGTTGCCTGGAGCTAGGCGCTGGGGAAGGAGGAGGGAACTTTTGAGAGTGAGGGAAATGTTCTGGATCTTAATTGTAGTGTATCTTAATAGTGTACATTTGCCAACTTCTCAGACTCTACAGTTAAAAAGACTGAGTTTTACTGTATGTAAATTAGACTTCAATAAACCTGATTAAAAAAGAAAAGGAGAAGCAGAGGTGCCAACATGATTTAATCAGGAAAGAAGGGTCTTTTAAACACATGGTGCTGGAACAGCTGGGTATCTATATGGGGAAAAAATTAATCTCAACCCCTCCCTCTGGAATACTCATATTGGATAGTGACTGAAATTCTCTGCATTTGACATTCCTTTTCACCGTGGCAAATAACTTTATATCCATTTAACACTTTTTTTTAAAGATTTATTGATTGATTTTTAGAGAGAGAGTACACACGAGTTGGGGGAGGGGCAGAGGGAGAGAGAGAGAATCTCTAGCAGACTCCATGCTGAGCACGGAGCCTGACTGGGGCTCAATCACACGACCCTGAGATCATGACCTGAGCCGAAACCAAGAGTCGGATGCTGAACCGACTGAGCCACCTAGGTGCCCTCTGTTTCTCAACACTTTGTTTAGTTCTCACTGGTTTGACCACTTCTGTCTGTAACGTGTAGTAAACACACATTACCCACCCCCCCAGTACAAGTGACAAAGCAAATATATGTATTAGGGTTCTCCAGAGAACAGAATCCATAGGGTGTGTGTAAAGAGATTTATTTTAAGGAATTGGCTCATGTGATTATGGAGGCCGAGAAGTTCAGACCCCGGGGGGCAGATGGTATGTTCCAGTCCAAGTCCAAGCCTGAGACTTCTGTCCTAGCTCAAAGACAGGCAGAGAGGAAATTCTCTCTTCAACTTATTGTTCTGTTCAGGCCTTCAGTAGATTGAGCGAGGCCCACCCACGATGGGGAGTGCCGTCTGCCTGACTCAGTCTGTGGAATCAAATGTCAGTCTCATCCAGAAACACCCTCACAGACACACCCCGAATACTGCGCGACCAGTGAAGGGGACGCAGGATCAACCGGCATGTACCTCCTGACCTTTTTGTCCTGTGGTCGTCAATTCTGCTACGGAAATGTGGAAAGTGCCCTGACGCAGGTCCTCCCGTGGGTCTGGCCATGTGGCCTGCTCTTCCCAATAAGGATGACACACTCCAGAAGGTGAGGGAGCTCAGCCCCCCGCGGTCTGCCGCAGACCACCCTATCGTCCCCCTGATTTTTGCCCACTGCGGGTGTGAAGGCCCCTTCAGACCAGCAGCCTCCCGTGGGCAGCCGGTGTGGGGCTCCTGCCACCATGTAGGTGTGACGAGGAATGTTTAGCAACCCCACCCCGAGCTAAGAAACAACTCTTTCTGCACAGCCACCTTGTTTTGGGGTTAAACCTAACCTGAAGCCTGATTGTTCACAAGGGCATTGACGGAGCCCTTGCAGAAAACCAGCCCCCAAGGGCGAAGCTTTTGGATGAGACTTTGCTGTCCATCCTCTTGCTGGCGGCAGAAGCCTGAGATTGACTCGCAGCAAGCCCGCTGTGGATCATTTCCTCAGCGGAGCCTTTTCGTGCCCTGCTGCTTCAGAAGCTGGAAGGCTTCTTGTTGACCGCTTTTTGAAGTTGTGGGAGATTCATGTTTGAAAATAATGCCCTTATTTTTTGAATGACTACTACTTTGGGGTCAGTGTTGTTCCCTGACTTGCTTCTGCGTCCGAAGGGCTCTCCACACTGCCGCCGCTGTCCCCAGAAGGCAGCCGGGTGTTCCCCCAGAGCCCTCCCTGGCTCCCGCTGCCTCCGCGCTTGGGCCAGAAATGCGCAGGTCCCACTCCATTTTAAAAAGTGAAGCTTGGTGGTGGTACTGTGTGGTGGTCTTTTTGTCTCTGCTCTCTCTCTTTGCAACCCTGAGGAGCTGTGGAGCCTGCTTGAAGCAGCACGGTCCCTTCCTTTCTCGGCACTGCTCACACAGGCCCTCTAACACACTCACCCTGCCTTGTCTCCACAATTGCTATTGGTGTGGCTTGTTTGAGGTTAGAGAGGGCAGCACCTGGGACTGCCCTAGTTCCCGGATGTTAAACACGACCCGTGCCCTCAGCCTCATCGGCAAGCGCTGCCTCAGCTTGGTGTTGGGGTGCTCAGCGCCTCGGTTTGGAAAGGCCTAGAAGGGCTTGCCCCCGAAGCCAGTCTGGTTCTGGGGCAGGACTCCAGGGCGAGACAAGGCTCTCAGGACCGGTCTCACCGGTGAAGAGCCAGACACGTGGGGTTTGGGGTGTCCCAAAGGGAAGCCTTGTCTTGTTTACCTGCACCCATCCCCCTGCACGATTCTAAAACTTGAACATTTGTGTTAAATTGCAGATAAAGCCAGCCCATTGAGCTTTTGTGCAGGGTGGGAGGTTAAGCTGTGGCTCTAGGCTTACAGCCTTTGTTACTTATGGCTCTGTCCCCCCACTAAAGGAACCCTTGTCTTTGTACATTTTATTTACTTTTATTCATGTGTTTATTTTTTACACACTGTCCTGCATTTTGCTTTATTTATTCAACGATACCTCTAGTCAGTTCCTCCAAGTCCACTGTTGTAGCTCTAATGCATTCTTTTCCAATTTTTCTGTTGTGGTAAAATACACGTAACATAAATTTTATCATCGTAACCATTTTTAAGCGGATAGTTCACGTAGCATGGAGCATGTTCACATGGGCAACCATCACCACCCTCCGTCTCTAGAATTCATCTCATCTTTCCAAATGGATCCTCTGTCCCCATTGAACACTGACCCCCCCCATCCCCTCCCAGGCCCTGGTAACCTCCAGCCTGTCTCTGGGAATGTGACTCCTCTAGGGACCTCGTATGAGCAGAATCATACGGCATCTGTCCTTTGTGACTCAGCAGCAGGTCCTTTAGGTTCATCCACGTCGTCGCAGCTGCCAGAATTTCCTTCCTTTTGGAGGCTGTGCGATATTCCGTTGTATGCGTGTGCGCGCCACACTTTGTTACCCATTCATCCTTCCGTGCACACTGGGGTGCACACGGGGGCGCTTCCACCTGTTGCCTGGTGCGAATCCTTCTGCCGTGAACATGGCTGTACAAATACCGCTTTGAGACCCTGCTTTCGGTTCTTTTGGATATAGGCCCAGAAGTAGAATTGTTGGATCGTATGGTCATTTTATTTATTTATTTATTTATTTATTTATTTATTTTTAAAGATTTTATTTATTTATTTGCGAGAGAGAGAATGAGAGACAGAGAGCACGAGAGGGAGGAGGGTCAGAGGGAGAAGCAGACTCCCCGCCGAGCAGGGAGCCCGATGCGGGGCTCGATCCCGGGACTCCAGGATCGTGACCTGAGCCGAAGGCAGTTGCTTAACCGACTGAGCCACCCAGGCGCCCTCGTATGGTCATTTTATATGGTAATTCGATTTTTAATATTTTGAGGAGCCTCCGTACTGTTTTCCGCAGTGGCTGCACCAGTTTGCATTCCTGTTAATAGGGCCAGAGGGTTCCAGTTTCTCCACATCCTGGCCAATGCTTATGTTCTGGTTTGGTTTTTGTTTTGTTGAAGATTTTATTTATTTTTTAAGTAAGCTCTACACCCAGTGTGGGGCTCGAACTCATAGCCCCGAGATCAGGAGTTGCACACTCCACTGACTGAGACAGCCAGGCGCCCTGTATTGTTTTGTTTTGTTTTTGATTGGAGCCATCCGAATGGGTGTGAGGTGGTATTTCACCGTGATCTTGATTTGTGTTTCCCTGATGATGAGTGATGTGGAACATCTTTTCACGCGCTCATGGGCCATTTGCATGTCTTCAGGGAAATGTCTCTTCAAGTTGTTTGCCTTTTCTTGAATTGGGTTGTTTGATGTTCTTTTCTTTTGAGTATCATGAGTTCTCCATTTATTCTGGATATTAAGCCCTCATTAGATACATGATTTGCAAACATTTTCTCCCTTTCTGTGGGACTCTTCCCTGTGGATAGTGCCCTTTGATGCACAAGTTTCTAATTTGCATGAAGTCCGATTGGTTGATTTTTTTTCTTTCATTGTTAATGCCTTAATTTTTTATTGCTGTGTGTCTTTTGTAAAAGGAAAAATGTTTTTTTCTCATAGTAAAAACCAATCAGTGCTCAGTGTAAACAAAAACAAATGTAAGTACAGAAAGCCAGGAAGCAGTAAGTCAGAATCACCCAGACGGCTGCTGCTCAGGGATGTTTGCTGACGCTGTCTTGGGGCTGGGTGGTGGTGGGAGGGCCCATATGCTTACCTGATGGCCAGCCCCTAAGCCGGAACTCTCCCTGCAATGAGCCACAGGCCCACTGAGTGGTCTAGTCTGCATGATGCAAGTTATGAGTCTCCTTATAAATAAGTTAGTTGACTCGCTGTTTACAACATAAGCCATAGATTCACTGTGAGGATGAGAAGAGTCCCCTGGGGGGCCACCCGCATGACCTGCTGCTGGCCCAGGGCCAGCCGGTGAGAAATTCAGGACCTGAACGGGGCTCCTCACTCCTCACTTCACCGTGCCCAGTCATACTCAAGTAGGTATTTATGGACTAAGAACAAAACTTTAGGCATTGAGTGTATTAAAGACTAAAAGATGATAGCGTTTGGTGCTAATATGCCAAATAAGGAAAAAATTAGAGCAACTTCAAACGTCTTCTGGTTAAGAGAAGACGGGCTTTCTTTGAACTTAGAGAACCACGTTCGGGACAGGTAATGAAGAAACGTCAGATGCGTCTGCTTCACCTCTGCTGGGTTACAGACTCACCCGATGGGAGCGTCGAGGACTAGTTGTAGGCTGACTGCGGCTCGCTCAGCTGTGACCTCTGCCCCCAGGACCAGTGTCTCCGCATCTGTTGGGTCAGAGAGGCCAGGAAGCGCGTCCGTGTGGGACAGAGACGCACCTGTCGGCACCTGAACTTATAAGGAAGCACGATCCTTCTCAGCCCCTTCTGTTCACCAGATTGAACTTAGACCAAGAAGAAACTTGCACGTGTGACTTCAGTCCCCGGGGGGAGATGGGAAACTGGTGGGGGGATGTGTGTGTGCTGTGTCTTACCGGGGCTGCCGTATATAAACGCTTCCTACAGCGGAGTACCATCCAGATCCAGAAAAGAAGGAGCTGTTGATCTATGTGACCAGTGGACGAGTCTCAAAGCTCACCCGGTGTGACTCCATTTATAGAACACTCTAGAAAATGCCAACTAACTTATAGGGACAGAAAACAGATGAGTGGCTGGAGGGGAGGGATGAGCTCTGGGGGTCGATGGAGGTGTCACTCTCTGACCGTGGTGATGGGGTCGCAGGTGCACACACGCAGCCAAACGCGTCAGACTGTACCCATGAAGCATGTAGTCGGGGCAGTCGCTCATGGGCCAGCCTCACCCAGCGGTTCAGAGGAACGAGGACGTCCAACGGCAGAGCCGCGGGAGCGTGAGCTGGGCTGGACTTTGGGAGTGAGGCTTGAATCCAGATGTTGACGTGATACCTCTGGGCCTCGGGTTCCTCAGCTGTAAGGGGGT
Organism: Leptonychotes weddellii; assembly: GCF_054177405.1. Taxonomy (NCBI): domain Eukaryota; kingdom Metazoa; phylum Chordata; class Mammalia; order Carnivora; family Phocidae; genus Leptonychotes; species Leptonychotes weddellii. The sequence goes on from NC_138373.1 coordinate 1,618,172, forward strand.
CGTGCTGCCCGCCCTGAGGCCGTGTGCAGAGAGCCTGAGGGAGCGCCAGTGGGTGGCGTGCTCCTCCAAGCGCCTCGCACTCGGTGGTAAGAGCCCTTTCAGGGCAGCTCCTATTAAAAAGATATCATATGTACATATCATATGATCCATGTCTTTTCCTTGCAATTAAACTGAAGTCATGTGAAACCATTAGTAAAGAGAGTCCGTTTTCACAAACTGCTGTAGACCTGGCATTTGTCAGGTGCATGTACTACTACTTGGCTCAAAAATAAGCAGAGGTATTTGTATATCATGTGTTGTATTTTTGGATTATTCATTATAACCAGGTATGTCCCTTACCCTGTTCTTGGCATTCTCAATACACAAATGACGGCGCATCCTTGATGCGTGGTCCCTATGCCTGCGGACGGGACTCGGGGACTCTGCCCCACCTCCACAGCGCTTGTGAGTCTTGCTCTTAAAACTGGAAGCCGAGCTCTCAGTCACGTGACATCTTCAGTCACCTTTTCCCTTTGCTGCTTTCTCAGCCTTCAGCAAAACTTTTTTTTTTTTTTTTTTGATACGGTTTCGTCTTCTCTAGAAACTGTGCAGCCTTTTACATCCTCCAGAGGGGATGGTCTCGAAAACGTCAGTGGCCTGCCCTCAAAGGGAGCTCGCTGACCTCTGGCAGCAGCTGTGTGAGAGACGAGCGCCCCTAATTCTGATGGTTCTCACAGCGCGGCGACTGCCTCCCTCCCGTGTGATACGTACGTGAGGCTGTGTGCTGTCCTGGGCCGCGGCAGCGTGGGGTCGGCCAGGTTTCTCCGTGCCCAGACTGGGCTGCCTTTTCTGTGGGGATGCACTGAGAGCGCTGGGGGCTCAGGAAGGACTGATGAAGGTGGCAGTGACCAGAATGTCCTTTTTTCTCTGTCACTTGCCTGTTTCAGCACCTTTCACATAAAACCCACACCGCCCTTTGCGTGCCGACCTTTGTACCATGAACATGTGTTACCTTCTCCATTAAAAAAACAAAATGAACTGAGGATAAACAAAAGCCACATGGGTGGAGATTGCTTCCATATTTCAGCCTCATGAAGTTTTAGGTTCATGGAGTGAAAATGCATCAGGTCCCAGGTATATAGTCCAACACATACAAGGAATACAGACTTGGAGAGGTTCGGACAGGGAGAAGTCAGAGAGCATGTGCAATGGGGGGCTGTCTCTGGAGCACCCCTAAGACGCGCTCTGTCTATGTCTGCTCAGATGTCCTCTGATACTGACAGAGCTCCCAGTATGTCTTAAAAATGGACATTCTGGGTTTTGGGCCACTTTATGGTAGTGCATCCATTCTCTCAGATCTGTGTCTGAGTTTTGTCTTCTGAAGCCACACAGGATAAGCCTGCTCCCCTCCCACGGGACAACCCTCCAGCTAGTGGAGGCCCTGTTGCAAATCTCTCCGACAGAGCGGCCCCCATTCCTGCACCTGCTCCCCTTCCGCAGGTGCTGTGGGGGAAGAGAACCTGAGAGCCGTCAGAAGCCGGAGGAGAGGCAAGGACCCCACTTACTCTTAACAGGTGGATTAAGACACATGCCCATTGAACGCTTCTACCGAGAGGAGGTGAAGGCCAGAATAGAGGGGTACAGATCTTGAACTTTTCAGAAACCTCAAACTGTAAGGTCACACTCACTGAACACGGGTATGATAATTTGTCTTTTACCCTCCACCCTCTGAAAGGGGCTGTAAGACGGTCCAGGTGTAAAACATAGACCTCAGAACAGAGAGGTGAAGGTGAATGATCTCACTGGAAGGGACTAGCATCTTCCGAGACCCGTGAGCATGGCCAGCGTTATTCCTTAGAGCTGCTGTCCCAAGACCGCGCTGGGCTCGGGGGCCAGGTGTGGTGGGTCTGTACCTGCAGGCGTGTGTGTTCATGCAAATTAGTGCCACGTTTACTTTTCTGTCCGCCTCATCTTTTTTGCCTTGTGTCCAGCTCCAGGGTCTCTGTCCTGTATCGCTGATTCTTTTCTACCTGGAAGGACAGCTTGACGTTCATCCCAGTCTCAGTGTCTGATTTTCAACCCATCTTTCCAGCTTATTTGTTCATGTTTCTGAATCTAGTTTCTACTCTCAGTTGCTGGCAGGGTGGGCCAGCTCTGCTGGTGGCTTGGGGGACTGCCCTCTGGGGGAGAGGTAAGCAGAGTCACACACTGGGGGATCTGGCAAGGGACCAGGGGGTACGCTGACCCTAGCAGGTGGCCCTCAGTGGCTAACCTATGTTGATTAATATTGACAAATGTTTTCCATCCTGGAAATGTTCCATCCCAGTGATGATGGCCCGGTGCGGAGGGGCAGACTCAGCTCCCCTCACCCCCGGGATCTCCTGTTGTAAGGGGAGGGGAGTCCAAGTGTGACTACCCTGCTTTGCACCATCTTCTTCTGCCTGTTGGTGCCCGGTAGGGGAGGCCGACTCACTGCCCGGCCCTGCTGAACTGCGAGGGTGGGGGTGGTTTTTCCACTGATGTCTGGCCTAAGTAGAGCAGGTGTTTCCAAAAAGATGTTTCTGTTGTTAGGTTACTGTAAGGTTAGGAACAGTTCTCAAGACCCTTCTCAGTCCTCATACCAATAGTAAATGGGGAGTGGGGTCCCAAGACCACCCTCAGGTTGGATAATTCAATGGAAGGACCCGAGGAGCTCACGGAAAGGTGTTGTACTCTCCGTTACTAAAGGTTCATCGCAGCAAAGGATTCAGATCACAAGCCAAGGGAAGAGGCGCGGGGGGAGGAGTTGTCCCCTCTCAGCGGAGGTCTGGACAGGGCCGATGCCAGCTGCCATTGGTGTGTGACGGTGTGCGTGGAGTACTCCCCGCAAGCCTTCATGTCCACAGTCTCTCCTGGGCCTTTGTCATCGAACAGGTAGACCCCCCACATGGCTGACCTCAGCCTCCAGCCCCTCTGGAGGTCGGGCTGACACTCGGACCCAAAGCCCCTCGAGCCCCCAATCACACTGTTAGCCTCAGGCCCCCAGGAAACAAAGACACTCCTGTCAGGCAGAGTCACCCCCCCGCAGGAGCTGCGGGCAGGAGGGGCCTCTCTGGGCAAAGTTCAGTCCTTTACTGCACCACTCTTGCCCGTCCTTTGCCTGGGCTCCAGAGGCTGTTCTTGGAGCTTTTTTCCTGTGCCTGATGGCTCTTCAGGGTTGGAGGCAGTGCTCTCTGGGAGGTGGGACAGGCTTGTCCCCTGTTGTTCCTCGAGTAGCCAGGTCCCTGGACTGTCCTTTCTGAGCCTTCCTGGGCCTGTTGGTTGTGTCACATTTCTAGTTGTTGGCGTTGTGAGTGGGCAGATCTGTAATGGAGCGGAACCGCGGGAGGCCCTGGGTGTGACTACATGTCCTCTCATCCCCGGGCTAGCGTCCTCCCCGGGGTTATCTGCCACCTCACCAGCGTTCTCTGTCCCAGCACTCGATCGGACACATCTTCCCTGTGGTGTCCCTAGCATTTCGCCAAGTACCTGGGACAGAGTTGGTGCTCAGCATATCTGTCAAACAGGATGGGCTCCTCTGGCATTTCTGGTATTGACCTTGACTGTGGTCAAGGACAGCCTTCAGTGGAAGTTGTAAGGGAGCCACAAATCCGTTGTCCGGCCTACATCTCCCCGTGCACGAGGGTGGCCGCCTGCCCCTGAGCCGGTGGGCCTGCCGGAGGGCCTGCTGGTCGACCTCGCCAGGGTGCAGTCCCAGCACCTGCTGACAATTCACAGCTGCCAGTCTGCACCTGCCTCCCCTTCGCCCTCCCACCACCCTTTTGTTTTTTGAAGATCAGGCAGCCTTTCCCCATCTCAGCCGTGGCTCTGCCACTGTCTGGCTCCTCTGTGGGGACCAACAGTGCTCTTAGAGCCTGGAAAGCTCTCGCATGGGCCCCCTTTCAGCTGCCCGGTGGACCCTCACTGTCCCCCCTCTGACCTCGGGTGCGCGCCACCCTTTCCACGTAGAGGGGGGCAGAGACGGTGCACAGGGCCCAGCACACGTCAGCCGCACACAGTGGCCTGTCTCTGATGTGGTTATTTGCATTAAATGTGCACAGCAAAAGGTTTATCTCAGGGGCTGGGACGTCTTTAGCATTTTTATAAGTTGTAGCATGCATTCAACTTTAGGCTCGTGTTTTGGTTTTGCTGACCACCTCGCCTTCCTCCTCGGCATTTCCTACCCATGAGGCTCTGAGTCCCTGCCCGAGCCTGGTCTGTCAGCGCCCCCTTCTCAGTTCAGTGATAAAGGATCTCCAGCGACCTCGCCAGCCACACCCGTCCTTCTGGGCCCCTCGAAGCAGCGTTAGAAGCAGCATTAGTCCTATCACACGGAGGGGCTGAAGCTCAGCAGGCAGCCTCACAAAGCCTAAGTCGTGGAGGATGGAGGTGTGAGGGGCGGGCAGGGACACGGACCACGATGGGAGGTCTGAGATATCAGCAAGCGCCGTCCGTCGGAGTCAGACTGCAAGAGGACCCCCTAGCTGGACTGTAGTCTTTAACGTAGCTCTGTGTTACCTTTCCAGGGTCCTGAGAGCAGTGTCCCGTCTCCATGAAGCTGACGTGACCGCATCCAGGTGAAAGGGCCCCCCGCCCCGTCCGCGGACAGAATGACCAAAACCCGGCTCTTCCGCCTGTGGCTGGTCTTGGGGTCCGTCTTCATGGTCCTCCTGATCATCGTGTACTGGGACAACGTGGGCACCGCCCACTTCTACCTGCACACTTCCTTCCCCAGGCCACACCCCTTGGAGCCGCTGCCCACCCCCACACACGGGGCAGAGAAGGGGTTCCCGTCAGACGTGGACGCGTTTTTGCAGAAGCTGCTCAGTGGCGGCCTGAAGCAGAACGCCCTTTCTGGTAAAAGGACGGAGCAGCCCTCTGTGCCGGCCTCCAGCAGGCCCGTGCTGAGCAACGCGGAGGAGAGCGTGAGGGGCTATGACTGGTCCACCCGCGACGCCCAGCAGGGCCCGGACCCGGGTGGGCGGCAGGCCGAGAGGAGGAGCGTGCTCAGGGGGCTGTGTGCCAACGCCAGCTTCGTGTTCCCCGCCAAGGAGCGCTCCTTCGACGACATTCCTAATTACGAGCTCAACCACCTCATCGTGGACGACCGCCACGGGGTCATCTACTGCTACGTGCCCAAGGTGGCCTGCACCAACTGGAAGCGCGTGATGATCGTGCTGAGCGAGAGCCTCCTGGACCGCGGCGCCCCCTACCGCGACCCCCTGGACATCCCCCGGGAGTATGTCCACAACTCCAGCACCCACCTGACTTTCAACAAATTTTGGCGTCGCTACGGCAAGTTCTCCCGCCACCTGATGAAGATCAAGCTGAAGAAGTACACCAAGTTCCTGTTTGTGCGGGACCCCTTCGTGCGCCTCATCTCGGCCTTCCGCAGCAAGTTCCAGCTGGAGAACGAGGAGTTCTACCGCAAGTTCGCCGTGCCCATGCTCAAGATGTACGCCAACCACACCGGCCTGCCCGCGTCCGTCAGCGAGGCCTTCAGCGCGGGCCTCAAGGTGTCCTTTGCCAACTTCATCCAGTACCTGCTGGACCCGCGCACCGAGAAGCTGACGCCCTTCAACGAGCACTGGAGGCAGGTGCACCGTCTCTGCCACCCCTGCCAGATCGACTACGACTTCGTGGGGAAGCTGGAGACCCTGGACCAGGACGCCGCCCAGCTCCTGCGGCTCCTCAAGGTGGACAAGCTCCTTCACTTCCCCCCGAGTTACCGGAACAGAACTGCCAGTAGCTGGGAGGAGGACTGGTTTGCCACGATCCCCCTGGCCTGGAGGCAGCAGCTTTACAAACTCTACGAGGCCGACTTTGTCCTCTTTGGCTACCCCAAGCCCGAGAACCTTCTTAGAGACTGACGGCGTCGGGGGGCAGTCCCGGTCTCCAGAACAAGGGGGGCTGGACGAAGGGTCTGCCGTAGCACGACCTTCCTCCCAGGGATGGGGCGATGGGTTGACGCGTATATTTTTTTATGGCTTTGTGTCCCTCCCGGTCTGACCCATGGCACAGTTCCACAACGCTCCCATTGACGAGGCAGCTGGAAACACCCGGAATCGACCGTACCCACACTCCGGTTTTTAAAATCACCTTCGATTTTGCAGTCTGGACTTACTGTTGATTCCACTGCCTATATTCCTTGAGTACTGTGTTAATATTGTTTTTTAAGATTAATATATTTCAGATATTTAATATGAAAAGTGGAGGAGAGGATGGAGTAAATGTTGCGTCTGCTTCTGCCGCCTGCTTCCGTGGTTATTCTGGTACAGCGACAGGGGCTCGGTCAGGGGCTCTGAGGGACCTGACCTCAGAAACTCGGGTGAAGGCAGGGAATTTTCATGCTCGTCTTCAGCAAAAAGGAGGAACCTACGCTTGAAATCAGGCCTCACCTGTATTTTTAAAAGGGTAGCAGATCCTTTGCAAGTGAAAACTCTCTGACCGTGTGATATTTCTGAGAAGGGAAATCGGTTAGAGAGGGTCTTCTACTTGAGACCCTACCTCAGGGCACAGTCACAGAAGCAGGACATTAGCCGCAGCTGTTCCCACAAGGTTATCAGTCATGGACATAAGGATGCGCTGTCACAGGGATGGTGTGAGCACGAGTCTGTCCCGAGAATCTGTTCCCTGCCATCAGCAAGGTGAGGCTTGGGTGGGATTGTCATAGGCTTGGCTGGTCAGCTTCAGCTCCTATGACCGTCCCCCTTGAGGCTGTGACTGACCCTGGGACCCTCACGTTTGGTGGTCCCGACTCCGTAGCGGTGTCCGTCTGGGCTAGTCCAGGAAGGCTCTTTCTAAACATCTGGTTCAGACTGATGTGCAGTTTTGGCTGTGACCCTGTAGTTGGTGGGAAGCGTGCAGTCATTCTGCGGTGTGTGGGCCTCAGGTGTGACCTTGTCTCCTTAATCTGTAGCATTTGGTCCTCGAAGCCCTGTTCCCGAGCAGCTAGCCGCACACCGAAAAGTCCTCCCGCCAGCTTTCCTTTGAGTGTGGTGTCCTTGCTCTTCTGGCTTCCAGATGGCATGGAGGTTTGAGCCCGGGGCCTCTGCGTGCCCGCCTCACAGACTCGGGCTCCACGGGGCCAGAAACCACCCGCTTTCCCTTCTGTAAGTTCCCCTTTCTATAAAACAGTTGGCAGCAAAGATGTTCCAACTCAAGGAGTCCGGTTTTAGAGTCACTGAAGCACCATCACCGTGTTGGGGACGCCTGGGACACCTGCCCACCCCGTAGTTGGCCATGGCACCGCGAGCACGGGGCTTCAGGTCACCAGGCAGATGGGGTGGCTCTGCCTTTGGGGCACCTTGTGACCCTACGGTGTGCGACGAGAGCAGGGACCCCCGGCCCAAAGGCCTTCAAGGACAAGGCAGCAGGAGGTGAGGTGAGGTGAAGGCGGGCGTCCCGAGGAAGGCAGTGCTTGAGCTCAGCCTGAAGGATGGGGTGCGGCTTGGACGTCCGCAGTACGCGTTATGTCAGCACGGATGCGGGGCGTGTCCGGAGACGGGGGGGACTAACCACTGGTGTTCCTCGCCAAGCGCCTCCTCCACGTGTCGTTCCACGTCCCCTCGGTCCTGTGCTCTGGTGAGGACCCTCGCAGCAGAGGTCAGTGGAGCCAGGATTTGGAGCTGGCGAGCTTCACCACCACCCCGGGATGCGGATGGGCTGTGAGTGTGGAGTCTGGCGGCCTTGGCTGTCAGGCCCAGGACCTGAGGTTTCACTGAGGCAGCAGCGAGCCGTGGTGGAGGTTTGGGGATGGAGGAACTTGGGCTCTTTGGGGCCAGTGTGCTCCTCCTTGGGGTGAGGAGCGGAGGGGCCAGGAGGCCCGTCAGCAGGCGACGGCAGCCGCCCCGCTCCGAAGGGGCCTGCGCAGGGATAGAGGGGTGACGATATTCCGGAGAGGTTCCCCCGAGCTGCCACTGTCCTTCTGGTGTGTGACGAAAGAGAAGTGGGAAGAAGTCAGCAGAGCACAACACAGACCTTTCTGCTGACCTGGTAACATCCCCCCACCGATAGTTTTATCATGGTCAAATATGCATAACATAAAATTTATCATCTTAGCCACTTCAGTGTCTGTTTCAGGGGCATTGAGGGCGTTCACACTGGTGTGCTCCAGAACTTCTCATCTCCCCAGAGTGAAACCCTGCGCCCATTCCTCCTCCCCCACCCCCCGGCGCCCACCCTCCTACTCGCTGTGTCTGTGACTGACGACTCCAGGGACCTCATAGAGGTGGGATCCTACAGCGTCTGTCCCTTGGCCCCTCAGCATCATGTCCTTGAGGTCCGTCCCTCTGATGGCAGGTCTGTCAGCGTGTCCTTCCTTGTAAGGCCGAGGGGAGTTCCTCGGCGTGGATGGGCCCGTGGTGTGTGTTCGTCCATCAGTGAACACTTGAGCTGCTTCTCCCTCTTGGCTGTTGTGAGCAGCGTTGCCATGAACGTGGGTGTGCAAATACCGGTTTGAGTTCACGGCTTTCAGTTCCTTTGGGTAAGTACCCGGAAGTGGATTGCTGAGTCATATCTGACCTGGTCACTTTTTATAAACTGAATCAGTGTGGGGAGACATGCAAACGACGTGTCACGGTGCTAGAGGTGAGTTGGGAGGATGTCCTGGGAAAACAAGACAGTACTTGGGATCGTTTCAAATCTTTTTCATGTGTATTAAGTACACTGTGGGTTTCAGTCCTGTGCTGTAATTTTGAGTAACTGGTTTTCATCAAAATGGGCCGTAACGTTGAAATAATGGTTCTGAAACACCTCTTCAGGCCGGCACAGAGGGCTGCTCCGTCCTTTTACCAGAAAGGGCGTTCTGCTTCAGGCAGGCGCTTGGCATCTGCCTCTTGTGATAGTTTCTCAGTGAAATGTGTTTATTTCGAGAATGTTCAGACAAATGTCAAAATTCACTGGGTGCTGGGCTCATTAAGGGCAGGGTCCACCTCTGCGTTTCTTTATTCTTGGTTTCATGCATAATTATAGTGTAGGTCCAGTTCCATGGGTGTCGGGGGCGTGTTTGCAGGGACTGTGGGAGCATCCACCCACCTGTCCAGATTCCTGTGCCACCGGCTGGTTCCGACCTGGGGGCCACCTGGGGGACGACTCAGGACGTGATGGCAGAGAAGGTCCTCGTCGGCCATCAGCCTCCTCCTTCCACAGAGGGGGGGCCCCCACCTCGTCCCTTTCTGGGGTGCCTCTTATTCTTTGCCATTTCCCTGACCACAGAATTGCGTCCTGTAAAGAAATTAGGCTCCGTATGTGTTTCGTGTGAAGACACTATAAAAATTTTTTAAATTGATGTTGCAATTAGCTAATTTAACCAAATGATTCTATAAAACTGGTTCTTTAACTCTACTTGCCTCTCACCTCCAGCTGTTACCAACACATTGGCCCACTGTCCTAATTACGCCATGGGCTGTGGTACAGGATCCTCCCCATGTTGTCACCGAGCCCCCAGCACGGCCACCAGGGCACTGTGCCTGTTTACAGTTGGGGAGAGGGATGTGGGACTCGCCCAACACCCGAGGCGCCTGAGTGAGTGTGTGCACGCGTGTACGTGTGAGAGAGACCCCGTCAGTCCTCGTTCCTCTAAAAATGATGCACGTGTCCATGCATTGACGCAGAGTTCCCACTGCGGCTCCTAATGCACACTTACGGGGCCTTGCATTGCTTTCCCGCTCTGTTTTGAAGAATTTTCCACTACTGGAAAAATTTGAAGTCTTCTCAGCAAGGGTCGGGTTCTCGTTTCCTCTTCCCGGTGCAGTTAGTGTGTACCTGGGCACCTGCCCCCATGCTTCGGTACAGGTGGGGCTTCCACCTGGTTCTGCCGCTGGTGGGAGCAGTTAGAGGAATGCAGAGGAGGAGCACCTGCCTCAGGGCGCCACCCGCCCCCCCCCCCAGTGCAGGGCTGTCCCCAGTGAGTCAGCCCCTGACATGCGGCGGGGAGCAGCAGGGGAGGCATTGCCACTCCTGGGTGCGACAGGAGCCCAAGAGCGGGGGAGGCAGAAGCCGTGAGCAGCATGGTTGTCCCCCTGCCTGTCCCGTGAAGCTCCGTTTCAGAGCACACGCGGAGCCCCCCGGGGTGGCCAGGACCGCCGTCCCGTGCTTCTGTTTGCCCCCAGTCTCTGCCCTCAGGCGTGGGCAGGGACAGCCCCGGCTGCAGACAGAGTCTGCCTCCATGCCCGCACCTGGGGCAGGGCTCGGCCTGCCTTCACGGTCACTGGGGAGGGAGGGAGGGAGCGAAGGGGTGGCGCCCCGAGCCTGGTTCCAAACCGGTGGGAGGGCTGCCATTGTCCTCTCTGGGTGTTTGTAAGGCGACTGCGGCTCCTGGAGGTGCTGTGACCGGCCCTGAGTGGGCTTAGAGCTCACTGCTTCTGACCTCCAGCACTTTCCAAGCACCGCAGGGTCTGTGGGGTCCAGAAGGGCAGCTTGCACTGTTCCTGGAGAAGTTAGCTGTCCCCCGTTTCAGAAAGGAACGGTGTGTCTTCATTTCCTTCCTGTGCTCTCCTCTCCCCTGAAAGGTGCTGGGGCTCCCCTGCCCTCCTCCCAGAGAGGGTGAGGAGTGCTGTGTCCGTGCTCACCTCCCACAGCCATCTGCTGAGGCGGCCTGTGGGCATCAGGAACGGCCCAGCTGCCCGCCCCCTCCCCTGCCCTCATCCCAAGAGGGCTAGAGCCTGGAGTGGAGGACACAGGCGGGCTGGTCTGGCCCTGGAGGTTGGATGGCTCGTGGACACCCCCCCGCCCCACTCATGTGGGTCCGGGTGACATGTGTGTTCATGGTGATGTGTAGGTCCCCTTTCCCAGCGGGCCCTTCAGAGCTGTCCCGGGCACCACCTCGTCTGTGCTGCGAGGGGAGCTTAGCTCTGGACCAGCAGTGCGGGCCCGGTTTTGTAACACGTAGCACCAGACAGGTTCCCGGTGGCCACACAGACGTCCCCAGAGCCTTCTTCAGTTTCTCTGGGGGGAAGCTCGGTTTCTGGTGGGACTTCTCTCCTCCGTGTGTGCTGTCCTGGTAGACAGCTCCAGGGAGGGGGGTGGTCTGTTCTCCTTGGTGGTCCTGCCCCGTCGGGAACAGGTTCCCAGATATCACACAGACCCCAGGGGGTCCGCTCACCCAAGCAAATTCTCCAGCGGTAAGTATTGCCCATTTATTTATAAACTACACATCCTTTTCTGCCCACCCCATAAAACTGGGGTAACATAGATGATCAATCTGAAACTGTTCAGATGAATGACCCCTTGTGCCTCTTGTTCTTGCCGACACACATTCTTCCTGGTCAAAGAGCCCATCTCTCTCCTTCCCTCTTAGCTGGGAGAGTTGGGCGGGCCGTCCCGCCCCACACCTGAGCTCTGGTGGGGTGTCCACGTGCTCGATAGAGGCAGGCCTCCACCCCCATGTGGACCCATCAGGCCCAGGGCCCGCGGCTGGAAGTCTTCGGAGAGGGGCTTGGCCGGTGGTGGGACTCACGGGCTAGAGGAGCCGCATGGAGAGTCAGACCACACGGTGAGGGCTGGAGGCTGTGCGCACTGAAGCTGGGTCCACCTGCACCTCACCACACAGGTAGGTGTGGGGCCAACTCGCTTCCATTTCCCAAAGCTCCTTTGAGCTGGATCTCTGGCATTTAACGTACAGGACCCTGGCTCCAACACTGAGTAATCACTGTGCTGGTTAGCGCTGTTCCGTTAACAAAGAGAAGCCCTGTGACCGCTGAGCGTGTGGGTTACGGTTCGTGTAGGTGTGAGCGATTCGCATGGTGGAACTTTATGTCTTCTTACTCCACCAAGACCCCGGGCCAAGAGGTCCCCTATTGGGATACGGGTTCAAACCAGCGGAGAGGTTAATGAGGGACCGTGGGCTCTGCCTTCCCTCGGAATCCTTTCTTCGCGCATCTGCAGAGGGAAGCTAATGGGGAGCAGCACGGGTTTGAACTCATCTCTGCGCGTGTCCGCCGGGGCCTCTGACGTATGCCGAATGTCGGTCGTCAGGCCTGCGGCAGAGGATTCCACCCGGCTGTGCTGGGCGCCATCCGGATGGCATTTGCTCGTGATGGCACTCTCACGCCTGTGTGTCACAGATCTGTGGGGTGACTTTGGGGGTGACGAATGAACCCAGCCTGTCTGCCTGCCTGCTGCACTTGGTGGATTTTAGGTTGGAGCTTGAAGCCCTGCTTGGAGGCTGGCGGGCAGGTGGGGCCGTGAGCGTGTGTGTTTGCCCAGGTAGGGCCAAAACCTACGGCGCCCCCGGGGAGGGGACGTTTGACCCGAGCTCAGAGTGAGAGCCTGGGCGCCCGAAACTGTCTTGGCACTTAGGGGATTGGGCACCCTTAGGCTGGGTGTGGGTTGGAAGGGGCACAGTGCTGAGCTTTGCAGAGAAGGAAGCTTCGTTGGGGGGCAGGAGGGGGTGCCAGCCCGGTGGGCAGGGGCACCCACAGCAAAGGGGTCTGCAGGCTGGTCTGTGAGTCACCTTCTTATACTCCAAGCTTCCTTCTGTTTCTGCGTGGGACACATCATCACATGAGTAAAAAGGTTTCTGTACCCTCAAGACTCAAAAGAAGAACAACACTACCCCAGGAGATCTGATAGAAGAAGCCATTTGATAAGGGTCTGGAAAGCGAGCTCTGTTCTGCATCTGGTTCTGGAAATTCTTGGGCTGGGGAGCCTAACGAGACTTCTGGTGCCTCCCATTTCTGCATCCATGCACCATCACCACCTGACAAGCGGTAGTAAGTCTGTCGAAACGCACTTTGAAATTCTCGCATGAGCTCCGGGGACGTGTTGTCTGGGCACCTTCCCGAACGGCTGCCCTTTCCAGCGTCGGGGCAGTGTTCTGCTTATAATGTTTCAAAGAGCTTCAAAGCATGGGGGCCCGTGCTCGGCGAGTGCTCTGACCTGTCGGCAGAGATGACCGGGCCGCGCTCAGTTCAGGAATTCCCACAGGAGTGTCCCCAGAGGGCTCAACCCCCGTGTCATTAAAGGGTCACCAGGACCTGCCCCTCTGTGTCTGGCTTCTTTCACTGAGCACCGGGTCCTCGAGCTTCCTCTGTGTCGGAGCACATGCCGGAGCTGCCTTCCTTTTTAATATTCCAGGGTGCGGGTCTGTCCCGCTTTGTTTACCTGTCCATTCACCGGTGGACGCGAGAGGCTGCACCTCTTGGCCGTGTACGTCTGCTGTGGGCGCGGGGGTGCAAATGTCTCTTCAGGACCTGCTTACAGACCTTTTGGGACCTGGGAGTGGGACTGCTGGGTCACGTGGTAATTCCAGATTTAATTATTTGCACAGTTGAATTTCAGTGCTTTGGATTGCCGGAAATGCTTACAGACGATGACGTGAACGTAGCACACGGTCGGTGTTCCCAGTGTATGCTCCCGTCACCCTGCGTGCAGTTCCGGTAATGAAGGCGGGGCTGCCGCCCCCCGGCCCCCAGCCCCCCGGCCCCTGGCACGCACTGTGCTATGCGGTCCCCGTGGGCACTGGTCCACGTGGGCAGGGACAGTGAGGGAGGCACAGGCCTCCAACCGCAGACCAGGGGCCACGCAGAGACAGTCCCCCCTCACCTGTCGCATCACCCGCCGTGCGGTCCTGCGGAGGAATCGGCACCCTTGCTTCCCGGCTGGGCACAAGCCGCTTCTGACCGCGGCTTGGGAGACCCGTCCTGGGTGATGCTGCTGGCAGGCCAGCAGGCCAGCAGCACCGGGACCTCGGCCGTCTCCCGGTAAACGGGGAGGTCCCTGCCCTCGAGAAAGCTCCACCAGCTGAAGACCATAAGCAGAGCCGCGTAACCCCGGACCCTCGACCCGCCCCCGCCGCCTCCAAGCCCAGGGCTCCCCCGCGCCCCGTGCATTTCCGGGCGTTTCCCTGTGACCCTCGCGCCTCCTCTGCCCCAGGAGCCAGGGCTGGTGGTGACAGGGACCTGCCCCCACGTGCGCGCACAGTGGTGCTTCACGGGGCCTGTCGGAGCACTGAAGGCGGGAAAGATGAGAAGTCAAGAGACCCCAGACCCGAGCGTGGGGCGCAGTGTTGCAAAGAACTGTCTCTGCACCGTCCCCACTTGCCCACCCGCGTCCTGTGGTCACTCTGCGCCCACTCGGACACAGGAAGGGGTTACAAGGCGCAGAAGAGCTGCGGGCCTGGCCGCGGCAGATCCTGATGCGGGCTTTTGGGTGGGTTTCCCCACCCCCACTACTGGAGGATAGCAGTGTCGGGGGAGGGAGGAGTCAGGAGAGGGTGCTGGCCGAGGCCTGGGAGAGAGCAGCGGGATCCAAGACGCCTCCAGGTGTGGACGCCGCTGTCTACCGCGAGGCATGTGTGTGGAACAAGTACTTCTGCGCACCCGGTTCAAACACCTGAGCTCCTTCCCCGGGGCTTTCCCAGCGGGAACCGCCATTGACAAAGCCTGGGGGCTCGAAAACAACCTGGATGAAACGTTTTTGCCCTTTCAGTTGGTTTTCTTCCAGAGTATCTTGCTTCCGGGAGGTTTCCAGAATACTTTGGCTTCAGAACTTTGGGGCACAGATTCCCAAAATGGATTTGAAAGTGTCAGGTTTCCAAATACGTTGGCTTTGACAGTGGTCCGGCTTCTAAAAGATTTGGTTGAAAAATGTTTTGTTTCTAAAATGTTCCAAAACTGTGTCCCCGAGCACAGAGCGCCCGCAGTGCTCCGGTAAGGGGCTGGGGTGGAGCGCTGGGTGAGGAGAGGAAGTGCGTCAGTCCCAGTGGGTGGACCAGGGCGGGCAGGGCCCTCCCTGCCTTGGGGGTCTGTGTGCTCGGTCCTCCATCAGGAGGTGGGGGCTCGGCTCACGTCTGGCTCGGGCGAGTGTGTGTGTCCTCAGAAACCAGTTCCTGCCCTTTCCCCCCTTCCGGCCCCACGGGACATTCTGCTGATGGGTCCTTGGCTCTTTGTGAGGGACCTCATTCATCCCGATCTCAGTCTGCACGCCTGGCTCCTGGGTTCTTGTCCACGGGCATCGGACTCCAGGGAGAAGGCTGACGGGAGACTGACTATTCCTTTCAAGAAAGGAGACTTGTATGGGGAAGGGCGTATGAGTGGGAACTCGGGGCTTTGTGCAGAGTTCTTGTAAAGTCAGGGGCTGAGCCAGGACTATTGGTCCCGTTGTCCAGATAGGAAAATCGAGGCCCAGAGAGGCTGCATAACCTGCTCAGATCCCATCATTACTCCAGGATTCACATGTTCTGACCCCAAACCCCTGCTTTTCCCAAACCTTTCAAAGACCCCCTTAGGAGCCCTGCCTGCCATCAGGGCATTTGAACCAGGGCCCTCCCATGGCCCATCCGAGTCTGCATGTGTCAGCCCCAGGGTCTGCGGTGCCAGGCCCAGCCTTTAGAGGAGCCAGCCTAGGCCTAGACCATGTCTGAAAGGGACAGGCATGGCCTCGGGTGCCTTGGCGCTCAACACTGTTGACGGTGGAACATGGAGAGTTGGTGGGAAGGGCGCATAGCTGAGAGCCAGCCTCATGTCCTGGGGTGGAGTGATGTGGGCGACCCAAAGTCTTGGCAGAGAGGCCCAGAGCAGAGAGGAGGAGAGAGGAAAAATCCAGCACTTAGGAAAAACATTGCCAGCTCAGGGCGTGACTGGGACGCGAGCACCGTCACACCCGGGGAGCGGCCCCACCCTGGGCGCAGTGCCCGTCCAGGGGGCCAAGAAGATCGTGCCTGAAATGTGCCCATTGATTTTGGGGCCACTTCCCGTCCAGCGGAGCTCATACCACTTGGGCGGCAGCCAAGGAGGGCTGGGCATGCCTGTGTTCAGTGCTGCTGGGTCTTTGTCTGCCAGGGACGTCTGAAGCCCCCTGCTGTAACTGTGGCCACGAGCTCCTCCCAGAAGCCCGTTCCGGTGCCCCTCGAGGGAGGGGGCTCATGGACGTAACCCAGAGGAATCTGTCCTCTACAGAGAGATCTGTGGAGCATCAGCCCAGTGGGGTCGCGAATGCCCAGCTGCATCCTCCCCCATTCTTATATCTTCCCGGGCAGCGGGAGCCCCGTGCCCACAGCCCATGAGAAACCAGACAGCCCGGGCTCTCCTTCCCCGCCCTCCCCTCCCCGAGCTGGGACTGCTTGCTGCCTGGCGGCTGAGACACACACGTGGTGGTGACCTGGCCTGGCCTGGAGATGGGCCCCGGTCCCAGACTATGAGTTCTAGGCTGAGCGCGGACAAGAAGGTGCCCACAGAACCCCCCTGGCCCTGGCCTGACATGCTGGGGGCTTGAGGCTCGGTGCTGGGGCCCACCTCCCCAGGGACAGCGGCTCCTAGGGCCCCGCCGAGGGCCTGTCTGCCTTTGCGGTCTGCCAGCTTCCTGGCACACTGTCCAGACGAGCTGGAAGGACCTGAACATCACCTGGGATAGCAGTGGGGCGGTCGGTGGGCGTCGAGGTGGGTGCCACATCTTCCCGTGGCACTGGATGTGGGCTCCTGTGGGCAGGGCCGCACTCTCTGGGTCACTTGCCTCGGGCTGGTGTCAGCCCCACCTGGCCAGCTTCCCTCTTCTCTCTTGCCTGCCTGGCTCCTGAAGGCAGCCCGGGAACCCCACTCTGGATGGGTCGAAACCAAGGTACAGATGGGGCAGACTTGCCAAGGTCGCAGCGAGGGCTGGAGCCAACCACCGGCCAGCCTCCCTCTATCTACTCCTGCCCTCAAGGTGCAGGGGTGCCCTGTGGTGACCGCCCTGGCTTCTCCTGAGCGTGTGCTGTCCTCTGGTGGGAGCACATGGGGGCTGCAGGGGACCAGGGGCAGAGGAAGGAGGCCAGCAGGAGGCCTCCTGCCCAGAGGGCCTAGCCCTTCACCCCACTGCATGGCTCCCACTGTGCCAGGCCCACCTGTGCTCAAGGCTGTCCATGGCCCACCATCTGTGTGGCGGAGGCCAGGCTAACGCTGCACCAGCGCCCTGGGTGAGGCTAGCAGCCTCCTCGCGGCCTCCCCTTGCCACTTCTAACCCACCCTGTTCTGACAACACCTTCAGGCCGTAAAGGCCACGGGCTTTCTCTAAAGTCCCCTCCCTCTTGCATCTCCCCACCCACCTTCTCTCTTCCTGCGTGGACCCTGTCTGCTCCCACATGGGAACCGCAGAAGGTCCACGTGGGAGCACAGAGGTTGTTTTGCAGGACTTTCCTGAGAGGTGGCTGTTTTGGTGTACCCACTGCCCCCTCCACAGTCATCTGTCGAGAGAATAAACACATTTAACATCTCTAGCGGTGAAGGCATATTTGTGTTGGGGAGGTCTTGGTGTCACCACGGGGTCCACAGCAGCCTCGCCTTGCACACCCACCATGGCAGGAGGCTCACTACCTACTGCCCCTCCTTGGTCGGATAATTGGCCGTTTACAATCTCTGATGAATGTTGAGCCAGATCTGCCTCCTCCGAAGTTGGGAGCTGCACAGAACAAAGCGGTGGCCTCGTCCACGTGAGATGCGTTTAGATCTTGGAAGACCGTGCTGTGTCTTGTGTCCCTCAGTTTTCCCCCAAGAAAGACTCGCATGAAGCTGGCAAGAGTGGAAGTCAGAGCCTGGCCGCCAACCTGTCACTGCTTCAGGGGTATCAGCAACCCCGCCCCCACTTCCTGAAGAACTTTCTAGATGGGCAAACAAGAGGTGGCTTTTCTCTCGGGGGTCTGAGCCATCTGAATCTCTCAGCCAGTGGAGATGCTGAAGTCTGCTCTGCTCAGCACACTGGTCATGTTTTGTGGAAATGTGTTCTGTCTTCTCCAAACACCTCGTGTATTATGTAAGAATTGGCCATAGAAGCTGTTTTCCTAGCCTTTCCTGAGCCCTGTGCACTGGGAGGGTGTGAAGACAGCAGCTGGGCGTGCAGCCTGGCCACAAAACTCAGGAGTGTGTGTGTGCGTGCATGGATGTACACATGAGTGTGTGTGCACAGTGTGCATCTGTGTGTACGTGCACACCTGTGTGCATGTGTGTGCACGTGCACACACGTGGGGGTGTGTGATGCATGTGTGTGTGCACGTGCATGGTGTCTGCATGTGTGCACATGTGTGCGGGCGTGTGGGTGTGCGTGCATGTGTGAGCATGTGTGCACGCGTGTGCATGCATGATGCGTGTGTGCCTGTGTGCGCGTGCACACACATGGGTGTGTGGGGGGGTGCGTGATGCATGTGTGTGTGCACGTGCATGGTGTCTGCATGTGTGCACATGTGTGCGGGCGCGTGGGTGTGCGTGCATGTGTGAGCATGTGTGCACGCGTGTGCATGCATGATGCGTGTGTGCCTGTGTGCATGTGTGCACGTGCACACACATGGGTGTGGGGGGGTGCGTGATGCATGTGTGTGTGCACGTGCATGGTGTCTGCATGTGTGCACATGTGGGTGTGCGTGCATGTGTGAGCATGTGTGCACACGTGTGCATGCATGATGCGTGTGTGCATGCGTGCCTGTGTGCATGTGTGTTTATGCTCCAGCCAGGCAGAGGGAGGAGCAGTTGGGGGACCACCTAGAAGTGCAGGAAAATGCAACCCCAGGTGTCAGCTGTGCCTTACATGGCTGTGACCAGGGGAACAGAGGGAGAGAACAAGCAGATCCTGCCCTCAGGCACGCAGATGGAGGCTTGGGGCAGACTGTGTGCCAAGGAGAGTGTGCAGCGGTGTGAAAAGTCACCCACAGAACAGGAGAAAATGCTTGCAGATCGTAGATCTTCAGGGAGGAGTATACAGAATATACAGAGACCTGAAGCCCAAGAGAAGAACAATCCCTTTCAGAAATGGGCAGAGGACTGGAATGGACACCTGTCCAGAGAAGGCAGGAGCGGTCAGTAGGCATGAGAAAAGCTGCTCGACGTCGGCGTCTGGTTGGGGAACTGCAAACCGAGACCACAGTGGGCCATACCCTGTCCCCCAGCAGGACGGCTGTGGTCAGACTGGCAGGCGCTGGTGAGGGCGTGTAGTCAGGCCCCTGGACCCTTGGGCGCCATGGGCAGGCATGTCCGAGGGTGCTGAGCCCAGCAGCTTGGCGTCCAGGGCTTGGGGAGGTGGGCATCCTCTGAGGCGCAGCCCCTCGGTTGGGGAGGATGTTCATCTCTGGCTTTCCCCATGCCCGGCCCCCTCTGAATCAAATGGGGGGCTCAGCTAGCGGGAACAGGTCGGGGTGCCTGAAGGAGGGCCTTATCCACGCAGGCCTGTCTCTGAAAGCTTGAGGTGTGTGGGGCAGAGGGGGTCTCAGGGCTGCCCACCAGTCACGTTCTCCAGGACGAGGATGTCACCAGGCTGGCCGTGCTCACATTTGGCAGGGACGTTGCCATGTGTGATGAAGGACAGGTGTCACGGACGGGGCTGGAGCGGGGCCGGCGGGTACGGACCTCCTGCTCATGGAGGCCACGTGGCCTTGAGGGGTGCCCAGCCCTCCCTGCTTCCCCTGACTACAGCCCCTGCCCCTGACCCACAGGTTCAAAGGAGACACGTCTTCATCAACTGGTGACATGGATCCAAGTTTGTTAAAAAAAAATTTTGTTTTTCGTGAAAAGGAGCACAGTAATGGAACAGAATGCAAAATTACTATGAGTTTTTCAGATGCTGGTAATGACGGGATTGGCCGCCCTTTGTCAAGGTTTACTGATCGAATCCTCCAGAGCCCTTTGAGCCATGTGGTGACTTAAAATTTGGGTGGGGGGAGAACTGCCTTAAAAAGCAAGAAGCAAGAGGTGGAATTAAATTTGATAATGTACTTGACCCAGTATATCCAAAATATTGTCATTCCAACTTGTGAGTCATCTCAGAACTATTTGTGGGATAGTTTATGTTTTAGGGAATTAGTGGTTTTTGTTCCCGGATGCATTTTACACTTGTAGCGTGTCCCCGGTAGGACCAGCATGTTCTACATGCTCAGTGGCCGCCATGATGGGCTGCAGGAGTCTGAGGAGTGGAGTCCGTAGCTATTCCCATTTTATACACGAGGAGACTGAGGCTCAAGGTCACACATGGAGGCCACCATGGAGCACCTGCTCCAGGATCTTCTCCCTTGCCAGGCCGGGGCCTTCCCGGGGACATTGTCCCGGTCCCTTTGATTTCCCTGGGAGTGACCCCCAGTGCTTCCACAGGGCCGATGCCCCCTCTCCCGTTGGCCACTGGGGATCCTGCAGCCTTGTGCACAAGGGAACATGAAGAGCAGGGGCCCTCTGAATAGGGGGCCAGCAGCCCAGGCAGCCTGGAGCTGGGCCGGCCTGGTCCCCGGCACCTCCCACCAGGGGGCAGCCTCGGGTCAGAAATGCGGATTGTCGGGGGCTCTGCTGGGGTCTCCAGGGGCGCTCCCACAAGCGAGCCTGCACCGGCCTCGCTGGTCAAGTGCTGGGCAGTCGCACTTCCTGGTGAATCTTTCTGGGATGATGGGCCCAGGGCCTTGAGATGGCTGTGGAGGAGCAGACCAAGCCCTCTGGGGGAGAGCCTCTGCTGGGGGCGAGTGGGAGGTGCCCAGCCCGACCCAGAAGCTGGGTTGTGGCCAAGTGAGGACGGCCCACATGGAGGGCAGGGGGCTGGTCACCCCGGCCTCACGGTGGATGACCCCAGGCCCCTTACGCAGAGCGGGAAGCAAGCAGGAGCTAGCGTCGCCCAGGCCAACCCATCCAGTGACGGGGCAGGGCGGGGCTCATGCCCCAGGTTCACCTGCTCCGCCACTTGTCATCCCTGAGGAAGGGCACTCTGCGCCCTGGGCTCCTCGTGGGGGTCCAGGAGAGGTGTGGCTCAGCCTCCCCCAGGCCCTGAGGCCCTGCAGACGTGCCCCCTGGACCACCAGTCCCGAGCCTGTCTTTGGGCCTTGTCTATCCTGGAGGTGGCCCGGGTCATCCTGACACACGGACCCAGATGTTTGCCATGTCCGCGAAGCTGCCCGAGTGTGGCAGGGCCCAGCCCCTGCCCTCCAGCACACTTGTCCACCTGAGGGGCCCCCGGGGCGGGCGCTGGTGTACCTTCCCACGAGTTGCTGGCTCTGCCTGGGCCTCTGACCCTCAAATCCCATTTTCACGCCCCAAGGAGCCTGCTGCTGGAAGCCCCCTTTGGGGGATCCCTTGGATAAAGCAGAGGGTCCTTTTGTTGGGGGACAAAGGCCTGTGCTTGCTTCCTGGGGCAGGGTCCTGCTGCATTTCAGAGCCGTGGTCTTGGTGTGGACCCATCATCTCCACTCAAGCAATGTCTTGTCTCTAGAATGTTCTGTCCCTGACTTTCCTGGGGCCTCTGCCCACCGGCTCCCAGCCTGCTTTGCTTTCTCCCAGCCATGGGTCCTCTCCAGGCCCCTCCTCCAGGCAGCCTTCCCGAACCACCTCTAAACTCCTGCTGCACTTGAACTTGGAGCAGTGGCTCTCCCCGCCCCACCTGAATTGATATTCTGATCGCCTCTTCCCTGGGACGTTTGTCGGATTGTCCTTACTTTCCAAGTCAGGGATCACCTATCTACAATTCAGTGCAGAAATCCCAAGGGCACAGCCCGATAAGTTTTCACATACGTGTCTCCTGTGTAACCACTACCCAGACCAGGATACAGAACGTTCCCAGCTCCTGGGTGATGGGGGTCTCCCCCCGGGGTCCCCTGCCTCCTTTCCCTCCCCTCTGTGCAGGTCATTCCGCTTGCCTCTGCCTGTGGCTCTGAGCACGTTTTCCTCAGATTTGCAGAGACCCCACTGCCTACAGAGCCCCTGACATCCTCAGCCTGATTGCGAAGGCCTGCCCAGATGCTGCCCGCACCGGGCGTCCCCTGCAGACGCCGTCCACGCCGGGCACCACGCCCTGCCTCGCTCTCCCGCCTCCACGCCGTTGTCTGTGCCGTCTGCCCACCCCCTTACTTCAAGTTCAGCTCATCATTCGGGAGCAGCTCCCGGAACCAGGGGCCGGCCCTGCCCTCGTGCGACCTGCCCCAGCTGACCATGTGGACCTTCCCCGTCCTCCTGAGACATCCTTGCTTGTGTCCTTGGGCCTGGAGCAGAGCAAATGCTCCACGAGCACCTGTTGGAAGAACAGATGTGGGAATTTTGCCTGGATCAGTCAAGGTGACGAGCAACCAAAACTGACTTTAGCAAAATTTAATTTAAAAAAAAATTTTTTTTGATGTCTGGGGTCCAGATGGTGATTGAAGACATGCACCTGCTTTCATGCCCTTTGCAGCTTCCCATAAATGACAGTAATAAGAGATTTTTACAGGCATAAATCTGCAGGTATAAGGAGGACAGGAGAGGATGTGACAGCAGCAAATGTTAGAAACCAGAGCAGAGACGACAAATGGTGGTGACACGCTGTCTCGGAGAAGTAAACCCTCAATAGCCGTGGGAAAGCCGAGACCAGCCTGACTTGTCTCCCGGATCCTCAGAGGGGCTGACAGGAGGTGTTACTGGGACGTGCAGGGAGGGGGTGAGATAGTCCCCAGACGCCCCTCCCCGACCCCATGCGGCCTCTCCCCAGCCCAGCCCGGAGAGGGAGGGAACAGTGTTGGGTGCTCCTGGGGACCCCAGGCCCCACAGATGGCAGGCGTCCTGGACTGATGGCAGACGGGGACAGACTTCCACGCCACTCAGAAAACGAGCGTCTTTGGGAACGGAGCAGTCCTAGAGGAGAGACCCAGCAAAGACCCTGACAACAGAGCTCCCTGGCCGGCCGGTCCCTCAGAGCGTCCCCCAGACGGTGGCTTCTTCCTCGCTCTCTCCCGGTCACTCATTCTGGGGGGAAGCCAGCACATGTCAGGACACTCAAGTAGCTCTAAGAAGTGTCACTGGTCAAGGACCCAAGACCCTCACCAATAGCCAGTGGGAAGTGGGGCCTCCAACCCCAGTTGGGCCTTCAGATGTCAGCAGCCCCAACCAACATTTGCCCCCTTATGGGGGCAACCTCGTGAGAAACCCCAAGCCAGAGCCACCACATGACGTCACTCTAGAATTCCCGACCCACGGAAACAGATAATCAGTGATCGCTTCTGTGGCTGTTGTTCTAACCTCTTATTTTGAAATAATCACGGGAAGCTGCAAAGACAGCAGAGAGGTCCTGTGTTTTCCCCCAACGGCTACATCTCATGTGATCATAGTATCAGAGCAAAACCAGGAGGTTGACGTTGTACAACAGGTGTGTGTACTTCTGTGTCCCCGATCACGTGTGTGAATGTGGAACCACCACCGCAACCAAGACCCAGGACACTCCACCCCCATGCGGACCCCCTCGTGCCGCCCCTCAGTCGTACAGCTGACCCCAGACCACCACCCCTCACCCTGGCGACCACGAGTCTGGCTTCGGTCTCTGTGGTTTTGTCATTTCGAGAATGTTACCTAAATGAGATCATACTGTCTGTCGCCTTTTGAGGTTAGCGTTTCTCACTTAGTGGCGCCATGATGCCAGGAAAAGGTTCACCCTTTCTATCCCCATGCCACGGGATGCCCCACTGCAGATGCTGCTTGTGGTCAGCGAGCTCTTGTAGCGGGCGCAGAAGCGTGCTCTGCTCTGCGTTTGCCCGGTGGCTGGTGCTGTTTGCCACATCCTCTTCAGTGAAACATCTCTGCATGTTTTTGCCCATTTGGCGGGTTTTGTGAGTTCTTACATGCTCTAGATATGAGTCCTTTGTCAGATATGTGGTTTGCAAATGTATGCTTCCGGTCTGTAGCTTGTCTTTTCGTCCTTCAGGAGGGTCTTCTGCAAGGCAGCAGGATTCGATTTTGATGAGGATCGGCTTTATTGATTTTTATCTTGTATAGATTGTCATTTTGGTGTCAGTTCTAAGCTCTAGATCCTGAAGATTTTTGCCTGTATTATCTTCTGAAAGTTTTATGTTTAATGCACGGTCCATTTTGAGTTAGTTTTCTAAATCAGGTGGGTTGTGTGGATTGCAGTTTGCCTTTTGCCTGTGGATATTCAATTGCTCCAGTACTGTTTACTGAAAAGGCAATCTTCCCTCCACTGAATTGCTCTCGCATTTTTGTCAAAAGTCAGCCACTCATGCAAGGCTTTTCGTGGGTTCTCTAGCCTGGCCCATTGGTCACTGTGTCTGCCTTCTGCCGATCCCACCCAGTGTTGGTCACTGCCACTCTCTAGTAAGGCTTGAATTTGGGTAGACGGGCTCTTCTCACTTTTCTTGTTGAAATTTGTGTTGCCTCTTCAAGTCCTTTGCCTTTCCCCGTCAATTTTAGCGTAATTATGTCTATATTTACAAAAAAGAATATTTCCAGAACTTTTATAGAATTGCATTAAATCTGTATATCAGTTTGGGGAGAAGTGACATCTTCCCAATGTTGAGCCTTCTAATCCATGAGCATAGTATGTCTTTCCATTTACTTTATTTCTTTCTTCAGAGTTTGCAGTTTTTAGCATAGACATCTGTACACGTTTTATTAGATTCACATCTGTGCATTTTGGGTTTTTTTTTTTTTGAGTGATTGTAAATGGTACTGTTATTTTTCATTGTTGTTTGTTTCTTTTAAAGGAAGAGAGAGAAAGTGCATGTGTGTGAGCAGGGGTGGGAGGGAGGGGCAGAGGGAGAGAGAGAATCTCAAGCAGACTCCATGCTCAGCATGGAGCCTGAAGTGGAGCTCTATCTCATGACCCTGAGATTATGACCTGAGCCTAAATCAAGAGTTGGATGCTTAACCAACTGAGCCACCCAGGCACCCCTGGTATTGTACTTTTAACACAACAAAATGATATAGCAAACACAGATACAATAGTACCACAAAAATAATCAATGTTTACTTCTTTAAAAATGGCTTTGTTGAGATGCAATTAGCACAACATAAAATGTACCTGTTGTACATGACTCCTACTAAATTTACAGGATTGCGCAACCACAATCCAGTTTTAGAAACTTTCCATCACACCAGAAGCTTCCCCCAGCCCATCTACAGCCCATCTACCGCCCATCTACCGCCCATCCACAGCCATCTTCCCCCAGCCCTCCTGCTTCCACCCAAGCCCCTGGCATCCATGTCCATAGATCTGCCTTTTCTGAACGTTCACATACATGGAATCCTACAGTATGGAGTCCCCCGCATCCATCTGCATTCAGCATCATGTTCTTGAGGCTCATCCATGTTGCAGGGATCTGTACCTCATTCTTTTCCTGGTGAACAGCATTCTGTGGTGTGGATGGACCGCATATGGTGCATCCCTTCCCGAGTCGATGGATATTTAGATGGTTTCCAGCTTGGGGCCGTTATGGAAATACCGCTACGAACATCCATATACTCAGCGCGTGGACATGTTTTCATCTCTCTTGGGTAGATTCCTGAGGATGGAAGTCCCGGGTCGTATGATAAGTTCATGTTTAACTTTTTAAAGAAGCTGCCAGGCTGCTTTCACAAAGTGACCGTACTGTTTTATACCGGCAATGCATGAGGGATTCCAACTGCCCTCCATCATGCGCTTAATTATTGTCTTTCTTGATTATAGCCCTTCCAGTAGGTGTGTCCTGGGATCTCATTGTGGTTTTAATTTACATTTCCTTAATGACTAATGATGTTGAGCATCTTGCTTATATGCTTGTTATCAATTCATGTATCTTCTCTGACGAACTATTCAGGTCTTCTGCCCATTTTTCCGTTAGGTTTTCTTACTGACTTGTGTTTTCTATATATACATGTATATATGGACATGAGTCTTTTATCAGATATACACTTTACACATGTTTTCCCCCCAGTTTATGGCTCATCTGTTCATTTTCTTAATGGTGTCACTTGAAGAGGATTTTTTTTATTTATGATGAAGTACAGCTTATCAATTTTTCTTTTATAGATTGTGCTTTTCTGATGGCATATATCTAACTCAAGATCACAGAGATGTCCTCTGTTTTCTTACAGAAGTTTTATAGTTTTCGCTGTTACATGGAGCATTTTGAGAGATTTCTTGAGCTTGGTGTAAGGTTTATCCTCTGTGTTTATAATACCCGATTGTTCTAGTGCCATTTGTTGAAAAGACTATCCTTTCTCCATTGAATTGTCTTGGTACTTTGGTTGAAAATCAACTGCCCATAAATACAAGGGCTCATTTCTGGGCTCTCAGTTCCGTTCCACTGATCTATATGCCTAGCCTTGTGCCAGGACAGTAACTGTCTTGATTCCTGTGGTTTTATTCAAGTTTGGAAGTCGTGCAGTGCCAGTCCTCCAGCTTTGCTCTTCTCTTTCAAAATTATTTTGGCAATTGTTCTAGGTCCTTTGAATTCCCATATAAACTTTGGGATCAGCTTCTTAATTCCTACCCAAAAAACCCTACTAGGATTTTAATAAAGATTGTATTGAATCTATAGGTCACTTTGGGGAGAATTGAATATAGAATGTCTTTCCATCTACCAGAATACTACTGTGTCAGTGATGTTTTGTTCTTTTCAGTACACAAGCCTTGCCCTTCTTTTGTCATGTTTATTCTTAAGCATTGTGTTATTGTGGATGGAATTATTAATTTTATTTTCAGGATGTTCATTGCTTGTATATAGAACTATAATTGATTTCTGTATATTAATCTTATATCCTGCTACCTTGCTAACCTGGTTTATTAGTTCTGGTGGCTCTTTGTGGGGATTCCTTAGGATTTTCTACATTAAGGATTATGCCATCTGTGAATAAAGATAGTTTTTTGTTTTTTGTTTTTAAAGATTTTATTTATTTATTTGAGAGAGAGACTGAGAGAGAGAGAGCATGAGAGGGGGGAGGGTCGGGAGGGTCAGAGGGAGAAGCAGACTCCCCGCCGAGCAGGGAGCCTGATGCGGGTCTCGATCCCGGGACTCCAGGATCATGACCTGAGCCAAAGGCAGTCGCTTAACCAACTGAGCCACCCAGGCGCCCAAGATGGTTTTACTTCTTCCTTTGCAATCTGGATTTCTTTGGTTTCTTTCTTTTTTTTTTTTTTAGTTCATTTTTTTTATTCCTTATTCCACTGGCTAGAGTCTTCAGCATAATGTTGAATAACAAGGATAATAGATATCCTTTGTTCCTCATTCCTAAAGGGGGAAAAATCCAGTCTTTCATCATAAAATACAACAAATAGCTATAGCTTCTTATAGATGCCTGTATCAGTCTGAGGAAATCCCCTTCTATTTCTAGTGTGTTGTGAGTTTTTATTATCAACTGGTGTTAATCTTGGTCAGATGCTTTTCCTGCATCTATTGACATGATCGTGTGTTTTTTGTCCTTTATTCTATTAATGCAGTGTATCACATTATTGGTTCTGAACATTAAACCAACTTTGCATTCCTGGAATAAATTCCATCTGGTCATGGTGTAGGATCCTTTTTGCATGTTGCTGGATTCTGTTTGTAATATTTTATTAAGGATTCTTGCATCTGTGTTCCTGAGGACATAGGTCTGCAGTTTTCTTGTGATGTCATTGTCTGACTTTAGAATTAGGATGACGTTGCCCTCATGCTTCATCTTGTGATGGATTTGATATTATTTCTTCTTTAAGTATATGGTAGAATTTACCAGTAAGGCCATGTGGGCTAGACTTGCATTTGTGGGAAGATATTAACGTAGCCACCCCAACTCTCTCATGGCTATTCTTTACATATCCATTTACCTTCATCTGTTTGTGTCTTTGAATCTAAGGTTTAGGCAGCATGGAACTGGATCTTGATTTTTCTTAAGTATTTAGAAAATATAGTCTGAAAACCTCTGCCTTTTGATTGGGATGTTTGGACCCCAATTTACGTTTAATGTAATTATTGACATAATATCTATCAACCTAATTCTGTGATCCTCCAACACCAACTGAGTGTCCTACAGTTCAGTTCAGTTCTGACACTAACTACCTGGAGTCAGTGCAGACCCCACAGGTGAGGGGCCCCCGCTTCAGACATCAGCTGCAAGTCCAGGGTCCCGAGGCTGCCTGCACACCTGTCTGACTTGGCTGCACATTCATCGGCTCCCATGACCTCCCTCAGGGTCAGTAATTCACTAGAATGACTCCTAGAACTCAAGAAAGCACCATGCTTAGGATTATAGTCATAATACAAAGAATACAACTCGGGAACAGCCAAATGGAGGAGATGCACAGGGCAAGGTGGGCGGTGGGGAAGAGGGGTGCCCAGGGTTCCACAGCCCCTCCAGATGCACCACCCTCCCAGCACATCTATGTCACCACCTGGAAGTACCAGACCCCCTTGTTTAGGGGTTTGGATGGGGTTTCACTACTTAGGCTTGGCTGATTAAATCATTGGCCATTAATGATCAAACTCAGTCTTGAGCCCTCTCCCTTCCCTGGAGGCTGAAAGTTCGAACCCTCTAATCTTGGTTGGTACCTCTGGGGCCCACCCGTCCCGAAGCTGTCCAGGGCGCTGCCCAATCCGGAGTCCCCTCATTAGCATAAACCCAGGTGTGGGCCACAGGGGCTGATTATGAATAACAGAAGGCATCAATCAGGAAATTCCAAGTGTTTAGGAGCTCTGTTCCAACAACAAAGACCAAATATATGCACTTGACTATTCCACAGTTAGGTTTACATCTTTAATTTTGCTGTTTACTTTCTATATGTCTCCCATCTATTTCCTTCCTCTGTTCCTCCTTCACATCCTTCTTTCATGTTATGTAAATGTTTTTTAGAGTGCCATTTAAATTTCTCTTGGTCTTTTTAAACTGTATTTGTTAGTTTTTCTTGTAGTGATTGCTCTGAGGATTGCATGTGCCTCTTATCACAATCTCCTTCTGATTAATCCTGACTTAATTCCAGGAAAACATGGAAACTTTACTGCTTGTAACTTGGTCTCTCCCCACTGCCCTGTGCTGTTATTATCAATATACTACATCAGCGAGATGTGTGCATGTAGTCTGGTGTGTTAATATGTGCAGTCATCCCCAGAGCTTTCCATTTCTCTCCGTGGACTTGAGTGACCACCATGTGTTGTTTCTTTACAGCCTGGAGGACTTCTTTTAGCTTTTATTGTAAGACAGGCCTGCTAGCAACACATTCCCTTAGACTTTTCGCACCTGGAAATGGTTTTACTTCATCTTCATTTTTGATGGATAGTTTTGCTGGATATAGGATTCTGGGTTGGCTTTTTTTCCCTTTAGCACTTCCACCATGTCTTTCCACTGTCTTCACCGGCTTCTCTTGTTTCTGATAAGAAGTGAGCTGCGGGACGCCTGGGTGGCTCAGTCGGTTAAGCGTCTGCCTTCGGCTCAGGTCATGATCCCAGGGTCCTGGGATCGAGTCCCGCATCAGGCTCCCTGCTCCGCAGGGAGCCTGCTTCTCCCTCTGCCTCTGTCTCTCTCTCTGTCTCTCATGAATAAATAAATAAAATCTTAAAAAAAAAAAAAAAAAAGAAGTGAGCTGCTAATGCTGTCATTCCTGAATATGTGAGGGTGGTTTTCCTCTTGCTGTCGCATACTTTTCTCCCTGGTTTGATTATGGCCTTGTGGGGGCCTTGAGCCTGTGGGTGCAAGCAATAGCTCCAACCTTGCAAATTCCACTCAAGACGCAAGTCTGGGAAGCAAATCCGTCAAGCAGCCCGTCCTTGCTGATCTGGGCAGTGAGAAGAAGGGCCCAGCCAGAGGACCCTCCAGGTACTTCCAGGGTACCTCCCAGAGATGGGAGGGCAGATTCCAGGATCGTCCACACCCCAGGACCACACTGTGCAGGGCAGGGCAGGTCTCCAAAGGGAAGTTGGCTTGTACTTGGAAAGGGGCAAGTGAGACAGTGTCCCCTCCCCCTGGATGGGGAGGAGTTAAGGAAGGTGACAGTGTATAGGGAAAGAATCAGGAGAAGGGCATTTGGGCAGAGTGGTCAGTGGGGGCAAAGGTTTGGAGGCTACACAGCGTGCGAGCAGTATGTGCTCTCGTCTGCCTGGGGACAGAGGCACGGAGGTCAGGAGGGACTGGTGAAGCCACCCCGTTGGCTCACATGGGCTCATGATCCACATCATAGTGATGCTGTCATTTCGCCAACGCTGCCCAGCAGAGGTTGGGCCTCTCACCCATTGTCTGGTTGAAGCAAGCCCTGACTCAGAGCCTTATCCAGGGCTGGCCCTGACTCCTAACTCATGTCTTTTCCAGGCCTCGGTTTCCCCATCTACCAAAGCCAGGGTGCACTCACCTTCCCAGGCTGCTGAGAGGCCGGAGCGTGGGAAAGCGCTCAGCTACACGTCCATGGCCAAAGACACGCCAAGGCCATTGTACCGGCCTGGTCTCCTGGGCGCTTGCCACACTCTGGTGCCCCAACAATGCCCGCCTCTGAGGGGAACTGCGGGTGGGCCGTAACCATGGCGAGGGGCCCTGTGAGGCAGCAGCGCCAACTGCCTATCCAGGGTCAGCCCGGCCTGCGGCCCTGGTTACGGCTTTGTCCCACGGGCTGGAATCGGTCCCGTGCTAGCGGGCTGAGAATGGCTGGCTGTCAGGGAGGGCAGAGCTTACCGAAAAGGAATGGAGCTCTTGGCTGGAGAGGGGTTGAGGTTGAGAGGGGATGGGGAGCTCTTTCCAGGGTCCTGAAACCACAGCCGGGTTTGGGTCGGAGTGCGGCCTGGGTCGCTGCACTCCTGGCAGTGCCTTCCCCGCAGGGCCGTGAGGAGCCCCTCCGCCCCCACCACACCCCCACCCTCTGTGCAGGGCCCCACAAGGTGCAGGAGGCTGCCTCTCCAAGTTCCGGGATGTTCCAGGCAGCTGGCCAGAGTACACGGGGTCCCCTCTGGGATTCCCCGCACTCTCTCACAGCCTGGATGTGGCTCGGTCACCGGCTCTGCCTCCTTCCCGTGACGTGTGGGGCATGAGTGTGGGGCTTCTGCCAGGCCCAGAGTGGCCAGCTCCTCTCCAGCCATGCGGGTCAGAGTCTCCCCAAAATTTGTGTTTACAAACCCATGTTTGCAAACTTAAGACCTCATTTTTTTTTTTAAGTAAGGAGAAAAACAATACAAATGGGACTGCATATATATATTCTTCCAACTGCAGCCACCCAAATATCTAGAGGACTCTGGAATCAGATCGCCTGGGTTCAAATCCCAGCTCTGCCACAGACATGCTGTGTGACCTCAGGCAGATGCCTCCCCTCTCTGTGTCTGAGTCCCCTCGTCTATGAAGCCAACCCCATAGGGCTCTTGTGAAGATAAGCGAGGTCATCACTGAGTGTTTAGGAAGGACACCTGCTCTCCTGAGCCCTCAAGGGCCTGGCCCCACTCCGAGCCTGCACTGTTCTAGCTCTCCTGAGTTCCTGACTGACCTCATCTCTGCCGGGTCTGCCTTTAGCCCCTGAAATCCTCACGAAGAACCCAGCCAGGGAGGGCAAGAGAGCAGAGAGGGAACTGGGTGTGGGAGCGGCCCAGACTCCGGAGGACCTAACTGTCAGAGGTGTTACCACCCACCCCAAGCTGGGGTCAAGACCCCACCCCACTGGAGGGGCCTCCAGAGGAGGTGGGAGGTTAGGAAGAGCCTCAGGGGGAGGGGGAGAGGCAGGGTGGTGTTTCTTCCCCAACCAGTCATCCTCTCTCTTACTTGGAGCCCCCCACCCCCCTTTCCCTGTTGGTCTGGGCTGCCCTTGCCTCCTGTCTGCTCTCCCCACCCATGGGAACCTAAAACATAGCTGGGGGGCTAAAGCAAATGAGGCCAGCCAGACCCTATCCTACCCTCCTCTGCAAACCAGAGGCACCGCTCCTCAGTAAAAAGCCAGGACCATGCATGATACAGAGAGGGCGTTCGGTCCTGTCTGTAGGACCCCACCCTCCATGACCTCCATGGCCTGACAAGCCTGGTCTCCAGGACCCGCCAGGCCACCAGCCAGAGGGGACAGCCCCAGGGTCAGGCACCCACACCAGTGCCACCTCGACCTCCTGCAGGAGAACCATCAGGTCCAGAAGACCCAGGGCCGGGGGCTCCATGCCAACTTGAGGAGGCCCCAAGTCAGCCGGGGGTCGGTGTGCTGGGCTCCCGTGAGGACATCCATGGTGAACCAGAGCTGGACCCAGGGTGCCCTGCAGAGAAGGGGTGCAAGCAGGGGGTGTCATGCTTCCCTTTTTGCCCCATCCCCACCTCCCAGCAGTCCTGGGGCCATGGAGAGGGCAGAGAGGGAAAGCCTTTGGGTCTCAGCCAAGAGGAGTGCTCCCAAGGGAGAAGGACCCCACTGCCCAGGTGCAGAGAGGACACGATCGTCTGGCAAGTACTCCTACGATGAGAGCCCTCACGGGCTCTCCCCCATCTTGGCCACCCTACTTGTCCCACTTTGACCTCTGCCCCTGGGTGGGTAGAAACCACAACCCCTGCCCAAACCCCTCCTTCCAGAGGGTCCCTCCTGCCCAGGGCTCCTCCCCTATCCCAGCCGCACCCCACAGGTGCCCACGGCTCCCCAGCCCCCCAGGGTCCCATCCCCTTGGGTGGGGCTGCTCATCTCCTGCCCGGGGAGGGGGGGTCTCTGCAGCCACCACTGGGGGTGGGGGGCTCAGGTCCTCCTGGCCCACCCTCTGGAGTGGAGGGCTGCTCTGCTTGGTGCTGAAAAGACAGCTCCGGTCAGCGGCCAGAGGGGTTGAGGGAGGGAGCTTGGGAGGACAGCTCTACTTGCAGCCCTGCGGCAGTGATGCGGGGTGACCAGTGACGAGGGGGCAGCCGAGGCCAGCACCCAGGTCGCACCGCCGTGCCTCGCTGTTGTCCACACCTTGCCCCCTGGCCCCTCTCTGTGTGCCAAGTGTCCCCTGCCCGGCGGCGCCAGGCCCCACAGCCCCCAGGCTCCTGGAGACGCTGCTACCCCATTTCATAGGAGAGGAAAGTAGGCCTCAAAGAAGAGCTACGAAGGGGTAGCGAGCGTTAGGGATGTGTGAGCTGGGGTGTCCAGGTGCGGGTCTGAGGTCGGCCACTTGGGTTGAAATGTGTGAAAACCCAGGACGGGGTGGGAGGAAGCCATGGAGCAAAGCGCTAGGCCCTGAATGCAGGGAGCGGCGGATTCACAGGTGTTCACTGAACAGCATTTCCACTTTCCGTACGTCTGAAACTTTTCGTGACAAAATGTGGGAGGACAAATGTACACACGCCTCCCGGTCGCCGTTCCGAGTAGCCCGTGCGGCCAGGTTTCCCGAGCCCTTCTGGAGATGGTCGATGGTGCACAGTCCGGCGTGTACCTAGCTCTTCTCGTCCCACCGTGGGGCAGGCCCTGCTGCCCGTGGGCTGCTGTCCCCACTGCTGCCGGCATGGGACCTCCGGCGTGGACACCTGTGGGGCCCCCGGGACAGGCAGCCCCCACACCCTGTCACAGGATCGGCCCTGGGGGCCCCAGGTGGTGATGGGCTTTGCCACTCGAGGCCACTGAGGCCGAGAAGAGGTGCACTGGGGGTGTCACTGTAGCCCGAGGCACCTGGCCCTGATGGCCCCCAGCCCTCCAGGGTCATGCTCGGCATCAGCCTCCCTCCACACCCCTGCACTCGTGGTGGCTGTTCCGAAACCTGCAGGAAGAGACGGGTGAGCCAAGGCCCAGGACACCCGGCGTGGGCATGGAGACATCCAGGGGGCCTGGCAGGGAGCAGCTCTGGCCTGACCCCGCACTGCCCTGGCAGGGAGGGAGCAGAGGGGCTCATGCAGACCATGTTCTCCTGCTCTTGGGGCTGCGGTGTGCTCCTCAGAGCTGTCCCAGTCCCATCTACAGAATTGGAAACTGAGGCTCAGAGAGGTGGTGATTTGCTCGAGCCCACACAGCGTTCACTCCATCCTTCAGCCTAGTGCCATGCCCTGGGTTCTGCTGTCAATTAGGCGGGGGGAGGAGGGGCTGGCCATCCCTGATGCTCCCCGTCTCCACCTTGGGCCCAGGTTCTCATTCTGGGGAAACAAAGAGTGGGTCTTTGCCACCTGGATTTGGGGTTGAGGGGAAACCCATGTCTGGAGCACCCTCTGCTGGGTGGTCTGTTTCTCATGGGGCCCTGGAGGCTTTAGGAAGGGGCTAGAATATTAGGGGAGGGCAGAAAGGCACTCCCCACCTTCAGGTGTCCAGGTGAGACAAAGCAGGGTGAAAGTTGGCTTTAGACCAGGGGTCTCGAACTGACTGCCCCTGGGGCAGCTTGCTTAGAGATTGCTGCTGGGTTCAGGGCTCACCATGGAGGCCAGTATTCAAAAACAGATATCAGATGCGTTAACTTCAGATCTTTTAAAATCGGAAGATCTGCCCACCCTGCACGCTTCCCTGTGCATAGGAAGAAGGAGCCAAGTGTGATGGGCTACGTACCTTCGTGTTAGCCACAGACCACACCGGTCCCTTTCGCCCTGCGCCCACCTGCCTCATTTCGTCACGTGGCCCCGTGGGCACTTGCGCTCTCTTCTTGACCATCCAGAGGGCCTGGTACCTTCAGCCAGCCGGTGGCATTGGAAGTCTGTACACATAACCCTGCGAGGGCCACCGCCTCCTGGGCAGGACAGCTGTGCTTCCCCAGACAGGCCCGGCCCAGTGGACCACCCCCCGTGCGTGTGGGCACGCACGCGCATGCACACACACACACACACACACACGCAACTGAGGGGGGAGCCCGGCCCTCTGAGGGGTTGGCTCTGCTTGCCTGGAGCAGGGGGCTGTCCCGGTGGGCCTCTTCCGACTCCTCTGGCTGGAGCACCCCACCCCGCCGAGGTCTTAGGGTCTCTGACGGGCATCACGGAACGCGTGGCCTCCTTCCAAGGAGCCTCCGTTATGGCACAGAGGAGGGACGGACGCGAGGAGCAGAGTTAAGCCTCCTCTAGAATTTGCTTCAATCACTACTGTGGTAGGGAGTGAACTGCTTGTCCCTAGAAGGGTTTAAGCGGGGTCTGTTTCTGTTTACTCGTTTATTTAACAGATATTTGTTGGTGCGTAGGATGTGCCAGGCCTTGTTGCAGGTGTGAGGACTCCCGTGGTGACCTCCCTGGGCGGCCGGCCGTGCCCCGGAGCTGACCGTCGGTGGGGACGGACAGCTGGTGCACCTGTGATGGATGCTAAATCCGTGAACCACAAGGTGCTAGTTGGGACGAGTAGTGGGAAGGAGCGAGCCAGGCTGAGTGCTGGGGAAGAACGGCAGGGAGGTGCTGGTGCCAAGGCCCTGGGGCAGAGATGGCTCCGCGCGCTCCAGGATGGGGTAGGAGGTGGACGGGCAACGGGACGGATGAAGCCAAAAGTGCGAGGCCTCTGGGCCGTGGCGGGGAGGAGATTGGGCTCGTTCTCATCTCTCGAGTTCAGGGACCAGCTTATTACAGTCGGAGCCCTTATGATTCTGTGGTCCCTGTTGGGGGGTGACGTCTCTAGCTTGTTCAAAGCTCTGAGTGATTCTCTTCAAGTCAGCCATTCAGTAGCTCACTTACTCATCAGCAAACATCTCCAGAGCCAGCTGTGCTGGGGCTGGGGAAAGACCTGGCCCCCCACCTCCAGAAGAGGCAGTGTGATGGGGGTGGGGAGGAGAGGCCAGCAGAGGGTGTAAAGCACAGCTGGAGGTCAGGGAGGGCTTCCTGGAGGAGGCGTCAGCTGAGGGCCCAGCCACGGGGCTGCAGTGCTGCGCTGGAACACAGTTCCAGCCACCCGCACTGAGTGCCGAGGGCAGGGGCAGTAGCGGAAGCGGTCATCACAAGGTGTGCCACCCTGCGGCAGGACCCTCTGAGCTCACAGCTCCCTGCCCCTCCCCCACAGAAGGGAAGACTGAGGCCCAGGAATGAATGCGTGGGTCCGGCGCCCCTGTGGTCTGAATTGCCCCTCGGCAGCTTGTAACCCGGAGCAGGCGAAGGGCTGATTCGAAGCTGACTCAGCTCAGGGCCAGCAGTCGAGGGATGGGTATGCGTGTGCTCGTGCATGCGTGCGCGTGGGGTCCGTCAGGCCTGGAATTTTTGGCTCCACCCCTCATTTGCTGAGCAAGCCTCCTCAAGTTACTTAACCTCTCTGAGCCTGTTTCACATCTGCAGGATGAGTGTTGCTCTCCCTACCTGGCCGAGTTCTTGGGAGACGGTGCGGGCCTGGCCCTTGTGTAGGGCCCAGCAACACTCAGAGGCAGTGTGTCCGGCTCTGAGCCGCAGGCCATCCCCAGGCTTGGTGACCCATCCCCACCCCCGGGAAAAGAAAGGCTGGCATCGAATTTTGTTTTTTTGCCCTCCCACCTTGCATGGCTACTGGGGAGACAGCACTTCATGACAGGGGCCTTTGGTCTGTAGGGAAACTGAGGCCCACAGAGGGTGAGCCGCCAGCTCAGGTCACAGAGCATCAGGAGCCTGGCACCTCGAGCAGGGACGCCCCTATCGCTGGGCTCAGAGTCCCAAGAACAGAAGCAACCTGGCCAGATCACAGATGCGGGTCGGGGCGCCCCCTGCCCCACACGGCGTGGGCGACCCCCTTCCCAATACCCCAGGCCTTCCCAGGGTACAGGTCGGCCTGCCGGCCCCCAGCCTCCCGTCGTCTCGTCTGTCCTGGACGCAAAAGGCCAGGCCTCCCACAGGCAGGGGCAGGGCGGGAAGGGGCTCCTGGGCCAGCTGGGCTGTGGACGCCGGCAGGGAAGTGCGCGGAGACAGGACGGAAGCGACTGCTGGAGTCTGGGGCCACCATTGTCTCACCTGGGGTGGGGGTGCTGAGATGGCCCCATGCTGAAGCTGACTCCTGCACCCTAGCCTCAGTTTCCCTGTCTGTAAAACCTCAGCCAGAGGCGTGTGTGTCCGGCATTGCTCAGCAGGTGACACGTGCAGCCGGCCATCCAGTGCTTTGCCCAGATCCACTCACGGCCTGAGGGCTCCACTTGTCCCCAGGGGCTCCGGAACTGGCCCAAGGTCATACCTCAGGGCAGCAGGGCTGGAACCCAGACCCGGGCTGCAGGCTCCAGAGCCCAGGGCCTTACCTGCTCAGCCCTCCTGTCTGCTACACCCACCTGCCTCTTCCTTAAGGAATCCCTTGTCAGGCTAAATCCTGGGGAGCCTCATCCTGAGCAGCGACATCCCCACTTTCATCAAGATCGATGGATAAACAGACGATAGATGGATAGAAGGGTAGACAGAAGGCTGACTGACTGGTAGATACAACAGCTGGGGTTGAATCCAGCGCTGGGAGGCTGCGAGCTGCACTCCCCGTCCCCAGACGAGATTTTCAGGGCTCCCTCCCTTCCTCTGCACCCACCCTGCCCCCACTCCACACACACACACACACACACACACGCACGCACGCACACACACACACACACACACACACCCCAGCAGGACTGGGAGCACGTCTCACTTCCAGGTGGGACAAGGAGAAACAGGAAAGACTCCGTCCTTCCGCCCAGCAGGAAGCAGGGCGAGGAGGCTTCGGGACCTCCCAGCAGACTGGGACTGGGCAGGATGTTCTCCCAAGGGCTGAGCCAGAGGGGGTGTGCCCAGGGGTCTTGCAAGAGCAGCTGGCCAGGAGCCCCCCATCATCCGATGTCATCTGACACCACTCCCCTTCCAGGGAACGAGGGGAAGAGGTGAGGGGTCAGACCATCCCCAGGGCACATAGGTCTCTGGAGACACCCCACCCCCATCTCTGGTGGGGGAGTCTAGGGCTGCATCCATCACCCCAACCTCACCCCCTCCGGTCCCGCACTAGCAGCCGAGCCCCTGCAGCCTGCTCAAACTTTATTGAAGGTAGATCTAGAATAGGAGGGGCCAGAACCACAGACCACTCCCCTCAGCTCCCTCTGCGTGGGCTCCACTGAACAAGGGATGGTTGATGGCCGAGGCTCCCTCCGGGGACTTCGGGTACAGCTCAGTGGCCCCCGTCCCTGCAAGCATCCAAGACACCCGCCTCAGCCCCAGCCCAGAACCAAGCCTGGCCATGGGGTTGGGATGTGGACAGTGGGCCCTGCTCCCTCGGGCTTGCAGAGGACGAAGCAGGGCCCCCCTCCCGGGCTGCTGGGGCCTGAGGGGTCCCCCGGTGCGGTAGGGGCGCAGAGCTGGAGAGCGGTGGGGCGGGGGGGGGGCAGGTACGTTACCACCAGCTCAGGTCCCTCCTGGCCAGCTCCACCTGGGCCAGGCGGTGGTCACTCAGCACCTGCACCCGGGTGATGGCCGCCAGTGGCCTGTGACGGTGTGCGAACTGCAGCACCTTGTGCTCCTGGGCGTGGACATGGAAGTGCTCCTCATCTGAGCTGACCTCCATCTGGGGACGGGAGGCCGGTGACCCACGGCCTGCCATGGAGCCCGGGTCCCCTCACCACACGGAATGCCCCGTCATGCAGGCCCGCCCCAGATGGGAGCCCCGAGCCCCAGCCGGACGGACGTCCCCTTCCTCACTGAGGGGTGCACCCGCCTGCACCCAGCAGTGAGACTCCCCGCGGTCTTTACCTGTAAACCTCCACAGTACGCAGGGGACGCAGCGTCCTCCCCACAAAGCAGCGGTAGCTAGCCTCACAGCCCGATAGCCTCACAGGTACCCCAGTCCTGGCCTCCCCCCGCCCCCCACGGGCCTCCCCTCCGCTGCCCCCTTCACCTCAAAGGGCTCCCCCAGCACCAGCCGGAAGGCGCTGGACACTTCCTCCTGGCCCCAGCGGCCCCCCTGGAAAGTGTTGCCCACCACGGTGGCACTGGAGAACCGGGGCTTGATGTGGAAGGCAATGTCCCCCGCCTCGGACAGGAAGTTGATCTCAAACCTGGGGGGTGTCATGGGGGCTGTGAGACAGCAGATGCCTGGGGAGTCACCCTGCCCAAGGCTGAGAGGGGACCCCTGGGGAGGGTGGTGACCCTTACTTGTCCTCTCCAGAGTCAGAGTGTCCCTGGACCAGCAGGCTCCAGCCAGGGGCCAGGCCCCCTGCACAGAAGGCTTCGAACTGCATGCAAAAGGGGGCAGAGTGTACCCCATTTGTCCAGGGGGCCCCAGCCAGTCTCACGCCCAGCTCGGGCTCTTCCCCAGGACCCTGGCCCTCTGAGCAGCGTTCCCTTCACGTCAGGGCAGTAGGGGTCCCCCACCCCATGCCCTCTCGTCCTGCAGGCCTGGGGAAGGAGCACCGGAGATGCGGGGAGCCCCCGCCTGGGCCTGCTTCCTTCTCACCCACCTGCAACGCCATCTCGCCAGCTTCTGTGGGTGCGGAGCATGAGCCGGGGCATATAGGCAGGTGGGCAGGCCGGGCCGGGTGCGGAGCCCCACCCCAGGGACAGCCAGCAGGCTGCTCCACCCCTCCCTTCCCCCCACCCCGCTTCTCCCCCTGACGATCAGCAGGTATGCCATTCAAGCACCAGAGACAGGATGGCTGGCCCTGGGCCCCTCCCACCCCCACTTCACTTTTTAGGGTCCTAGGAAAGCACTTCTGCCTCCCACCCCAAGCTTGCTTCCTCTGGGCATCCAGGGACCCAAACCCTTATCACTGCTCAAGTAGGGGAGGGGGGACGGCAGGCCCACCGACACTGCCTGGGCCTTCTGGGGGCCGAGCCTGTGTCCCCCCCAGCCCAGCCCAGCCCAGCCTCCCCGGCTGCCCTGCTCCAGCCAGCTCAGCTGGCCCCACGGGGCACTGGGATTAGGATGGGGCTGTGGTCAGCGCATTCCTGGGCTCTGGCTGATGGAGTGGGGGAGGGCCTTTCCCACACCCCAACGCCCCCCCTGGCCTGGTGCCTCAGCCCCTCTCAGCTGAGCTGGGGAGGAGGCCAGGCTGGGGCCCCCACCGAGTGTGTAGGGGAGAAGGACAGGGTCTCCCCAGGCTTTCAGGGCAGCTGTGGGGCCGCCTGGCTGGACTGTCCAGGGAGCTGGCCCAAAGGGGAGCCAGGCTGGGCCCGTGGAGCGCTGGGGCTGCTGCGTGCGGTGAGTGTGTGGGGAGCGTGGGCATGTGGTGAGCGCCGGATCCCGTGGCTGCACGAGCAAGTGTCTGTGCACACGTGGGCCTGTGCGTGTGAGTGGTGTCGTGTGCGAGTGCACGTGTGTGTGCCTCCGGCCCCCCCTGCTGTTTCCCTGCCCAGTGCATCTCAGGCCCAGGCCCCGGGGGTAGCCCAGCTGCCTGCAACCCCATCATTCCCCTCGGCCTCCCCCGTGTGCGGGCCAGTCTTGGGGAGGGGGGCATGCTAAGGCCGGGAAGGGACACGGAGATGGCCGGACGGCTCATTGGCAGTGCGGGCACTGTGCAGCGCTACAGTCCTCCCGGGTGGCACGGGCAGGGCTGGTGGGGCCTGCAGGGGGCAGCGCTGAGCAGCGGAGGTGCTGCCCAAGGAGCCTTCCTCGGTGGTGTCCTGGCTCCCACAACTGGCCTACCTTGCAGAGCCCTGTCCCAACCCAGCCTGGCCGTCCTGGGGTTCACAGGCTGAGGACCCCTCGTACCTGCCTCCCACAAGGACCACAGAGAAGGGAGGCCCTGCCACTTGTCCAGCAGGAGGTGAAGCCTGGCCGTGCCTCCCCACCTCCCTGTCCGGTCCCCTGTCCTTGGGGTGCAGGGACTGGGCAGTCAGGGGTCCAGAGAAGGCTTGAGCTAGTAGCCTCTGAGCCTCAGTCTTCCCAGCTGTGCACTGGGCTCAGCAGTCCTGCTGTGCAGTGCTGACCTCTACCCCCTGGGCCTGTCCCCTCGGCGGAGGAGGGTGGCCCAGGCACAGGAAGCTGGGCCACTGTCACCGTACTTTGGGGCCAGCAGGGGCACTGGTGGAGGGACCTTGGGAGTCAGCTGCCTAGAGCCCTCGCTAGGCATCAGGGGCCTGCGAGTGGGGCTTGTCCCTCAGACTCCCTGGACAGAAGGCCCGAGTACTCTGCCTGGACCAGGGCGCTGGTCTGGGGTGAGGAGGCCTGAGGGACCCCTGATTCGGGCAGGCCCGCCCCTCTCTGAGTCTCAGCCTCCCCACCTGGGCGATGGGGGTTTGCAGGTAGCTGAGGGGGCCCCGAGGGGGCAGGGGGTGTGAGCCTGGTCCGTCTGAGGCCAGCCTGGAGGCCTCCAAGAGTCCCACCTGCATGAAGCAGGCTCTGGGCCTCCACACACACCGCGGCGCTTGCACCTGGCCTGAGCGGACACCTGGCCAGGCTGTGGTCTTGCCTGGCCCAGGCTTTGGAACCTCTCCCACGAGGGGCGAGGGGCGGGAGCCAAAAGCAGCCCAAGCTCTCCGCGGCAGGGACCTGAAAGGCCCGAATGGGGCCGGGGAACTAAGAGAGGGACAGCGAGGCTCCATGTGGCTGGCCCAGCCCTGCAGGCACCCCCCAATGTCATAGAGTCCAGGTGGGACCTCAGCCAGGCGCCAGGGGTCGGGGCAGCCATGGGCAATGCCCCCCCCTCCCCGGCCGAGTTGCTGGCCCTGGGAGCAAACCTGCCCATCCAGGCACCGCCCCGCCCCCCTCCTGGATGTGTGGTTTTGTCCCGGGCAGTTGACTGTCACAGGCTGAGAGGGGGCAGTGGGGTCTCCACCCATTTAGGCTGAGGATCTTCACCAGCACTCAGCCCCTCCTCCAGTGGGATGGGGCGTTATCAGGGTTGGCTTCCTGGAGGAAGTAGTACCTCAAGCAGGTCTTGAAGAATAAGGACTTAGAAGGGTGCTGGAGGGCAAGGTAACAGGCCCAGCCCTGGGGGGATGGACTCGGGAAGGATCTGACACACCTTCAGGACAGTTTTCGAGGATCCATGGCCTCATCTCTTGGGAGGGCACCCACCTTCCATGGGCATCCTGGGGCCAGGCATACGTGCCCCGGCTGGCTCAGACTGGAGGAAGCCCCCAGAGCCCCCGGAGCCCCCGGGGAGGGTGGCGGTGCGAGAACACGGATGCCCGTCCAGTGTTCTTCTCAGCCCCCCATCTGCTCTTATCCCGCCGCTCCCCCCCCAGCATGAGCACCCAGCCCGGCCCAGCCGTGGGCGATCCCAGGTCGTTGGGGGTCTCGAGCCAGCCCTCCCACAACCCCCACGCCATCCCCGGCCCACATCTGGAGCCGCTCGCTGATGGCGAGGTCAGCACAGAAAGTCTCAGACCCCACCTGGCAAGGGGCAGCTCTGGAACCGGACACATGGCCTCAGGCCGGCTCTCCCCCGGCTGGGCGCTTGGCGGCCTTTGGCACGTAGTGGCTGTGTCTTTTCCTCCCCCTGGGGCTGTGGCGTGAGTGTGCATTCTGGGTAAGCAGGGAGACGGAGCCCAGCATGCAGAGTGAGGGCAGTCAGGAGGCACCGTGCCACCATGGCCCAGATGGGGAAACCGAGGCCTCGGAGCCCCAGGGTGCCCCCTCGTAGGGCCTGCTAAAGGCTGGGAGGGGCTGATCCGGGGCTACCCAGGACCCAGGGCTCCGGGGCGAGGATAGCAGGGTCCCCCACTCCCTGGTGCCCCCTCGCCTGTCCCTCTGGAATCCCCTACCAGCTATATGCCCAGCCATCACATGCCCCGAGTCCCACTCTGTCTCTCATAAAGCCCTCCTGGCTCTCTCCCTCCTCTGAATCATTCTCTCAGGGCAGAGGTCACTGTTCCCCGGGCCATTCACGGAGGCCCTGCTGTGTGCCAGGAGCTGCCCGGTACCCTCCAGGGTCAGGAGGAAGGAGGCAGGTCTGAGCCCGGCCCCTGGGGGCCCTTCTCTCGCTCGGTGTGGACGGAGGCGCCCCGGCCCAGGGCAGGGCGCCGTGGGGCCGGTCGGGGAGCTCGGTCATCATGGCTCTGGTGGCTGTTACTTCTATGGTGTGCTCGGTGCCCTGCCTGCCACGTGTGCCCCTCGCTGGTGGAGGGAAGCAACCCGCTGCTCACTCACTTGCTCGGCCCACGTTTGTTGTGCATCTGTGATGTGGCAGGTCCTGAGCAGGTTCACAGACAGACAGACAGACAGACACGGTCTGTGCTCTCGCGGAGCTCCCAGTGTCTGAGGGAGGGCGGCAGGCATTAAATGACAAATCCAGCCTCACGTTATCCAGTTATCAGGTTCTGAAGGGAAATCTGGGGAGTGACAGTTGTGGCCAGGGGGGCATGGCCTGATACCAGCAGGTCAGGGAGACCTCCTGGAGGAGGTGACTTGGAGCTGAGCCCAGAAGAGGAGGGGCTCGCCAGGAGGGGGTGGGGGAAAGAGTGTGGCCAGCAAAGGAAACGGCATGTGCAAAGGCCCTGGGGAGGGCAGAGCAGAGCTGTGGGAGTGTGAAGGGCTGGGATGGGGCTGGGAAGGCACGTCGCCCCCCTGCCTTTGCTGCCTGGCTGGGGTCCAGCCCTTCCAGCCTCCCCTGCCAGGCGCCACCTTCCCCTCCCCTAATTTGGCCCAGCATTGTTCCTGGCCAAGCCGCCCACCCAGTGCCTGGCCATTGTCCGGGTGTCCTGCTTCCCGCCCTTGAGTCTCTTATCATGCAGAGAATCTGCTTGCTTGGGGGCATTTGGGGGCTGATGAGGCTTTACTGGAGCCAGCGCTAGGCCAGGGCTGCCAGTTCTGACCCCACCCCTCTTGCTGGCATGGGCTGGCCAGCAGCGGCCGAAGGACACTCAGCAGAATGGCCTGGCCTCCCTCCTGCTGGGACCCACAGGACTGCCCCTCCTGATCCACACCTTTCCCTCCATGCCCTACAAATCAAAGCACACCCACCTGCTTTTGACGGGCCCCTTTCTGGGCCTCAGTGTCTTCATCTGGAGTCATGGGATCGTGGGCATGGTCCAGATGCTTGGCCAGGGGACAGAAGCAAGGCTGCCCTTGGCCCAAAGGGGGGGGACATGAAGGTGGGGCTCTGGGCAGTCCGGGCCACTGGAGACGCCACGCTGTGCAGGCGAGGCTGGGGTTTCTCCCTCCCCGATGGGCCTGAGCCTCGGGCGACAAATGGAGGCTGCCGCCCAGACAGAGGCTCTCCTGGAGGGCAGGACCCATGTCTACCAAGAGCCCCCAGCCCAGACCAGGCCTTAGCCCCCGAGTTCTCACGCCCCCCTGGGAGGGGAGCACTATCCCCCCATTCTGTTTCATGTCCCATTTTGTAGATGTGACCACTGAGGCTCAAAGGGGAGGTGTACGTGTCCAGGTCCCTGAGGCTGGTCTCCGGGAGGGGGGTGCTGCTTCTTAACCACAGCCCTGCAGAGGTGGGGCCAGGACTCGGGGGCAGGACAGAGCCTGCCACGGTGAAGCTCTTTGGCTCTGCATGCAGTCCTCCAAGTGTGTGCACGGCTGTTCACGGCCCTGCTGGATGAGCGTCTCCATTCCCATTTCACTGACGGGAAGACTGAGACCACAGTGCATGTGTCCCCGCTGGGTCGTTGCCGCCAACAACCCTCCAGCGGTCACCAGGGAGCCCAGTCCCAAGGATGTGCCTGAGAGGCCATAAAAGCCCTTGGTGGGCCACTCAGGAGGCCCCAGGGTGAAGGAGCGGGCTCCCCAGTGGCCCTGGCCGGGGGAGGTTGGGACCTGGCTGGCGCTGGGGGACCCTCTTGGGTGACACCCACAGGGAGCGAACCAGGATGGCAGCCATCTCCGAGGAAGCTCAGCTAGGCTGGACGGGCCCCCCAAAGGGCTGTCTGGGTGCTGGGGCCCTGGGCCAGGCACTGGAGCCTGTGGGAGTCCCTGCACAGGGCAGGGGCTGGGGGCCAGCTGTGCGGGGCAGGGCAGAGCTGGGGGTTAACATCTGGCCTGGAGGGGGTGCCGTGA
The DNA here is from genome assembly GCF_054177405.1 of Leptonychotes weddellii. Taxonomy (NCBI): domain Eukaryota; kingdom Metazoa; phylum Chordata; class Mammalia; order Carnivora; family Phocidae; genus Leptonychotes; species Leptonychotes weddellii. The sequence continues at coordinate 1,662,521 of NC_138373.1, forward strand.
TGGTTTCTCCAGACGGGCGCTGGACTCCGTGGCCTCCAGAGAGGCAGGCTGCGCCAGGTTTATAAACATGCAGCAGCAACAGCTGGGATTCGAGGAAGGGAGAGCCGGGAATCCGATTAGATCAGAAAGCCGCTGGATGGGGATCCTGGGGCTAGGCTGCAGGTGGCCTGAAGATGGGGTGCTGGAGCCTCGGGGACCCCGGGGCCCTCCCCCGGCAGCAGGCCAGAGCCCGGGACATAAGGTGTGGGTTCAAGCCCCCACTGTGTAGAGTGCTGCCGTGTGACCTGGAGGTGCAGCCCCTCCCGGGTGTGGGGGAGGCGCACGGGGAGGGGCGCAGACCACACAGACTTCCATTCACCGCATGGCCTTGTGGTGGGCAAGACAGACATGTGTTGCAGCGGGAGAGATGGATAATAAATAGTTCAACAAGTGCATGGAACATTCTAGATGGTGAATGGGCTAGGAAGAAAGTAAAATAGGACAGTAGCACAGAGCTGGGCAGTCCGGTTTGGTAGGTCCTAACCACACGTACCCACAGATCCGCTGAAATGGGTTTACAAGACTCAGTGCAAAATAAAAAAATCTCATTAATAATTTTTATATTGATTACTTGTTAAATGAAATTATTTTTGGATACAGTGGGTTAAATAAAATATATTTCTAAAATTAATTCCACCTGTTTTAAAAAACTTTTTTTTTTTTTTAAGTAGACTCCATACCCGGCCTGGAGCCCCACCCGGGGCTTGAACTCATGACCCTGAGATCAAGACCTGAGCTGAGACCAAGAGTTGGATGCTTAGCCGACTGAGCCACCCAGGTGCTCCTTATAAACTTTTTTTAACATGGCCACTAGGAAATGTCAAATCCCATCTGTGGCTTGCATTCCACTTCTATGGAACAGTGAAGGACAGAGAGGGTAGCAGGGGAGGGGTGGGGGCACTGGGGCCAGAGCTGGGAGGGGGCTCTCAGGGGAGGTGACACCTGCCCTGAGACCTCATGGTGAGAAGGACCCAGCCCAGGAAACCCGGGAAAAATGAGCCAGGCAGAAGGAACAGCAGGTGCCAAGGTCCTGAGGTGGGAGCAGCCAGCAGGCTGGTGTGGCTGGAGTGTGGGAGCGTGGGGCAGGGGTAGTGTGAGGCGAGGTCGTGGAGGTGAGTGGAGGCCACATCTGTGAGACCGACAGGCTGAGGCCACGTGAAGAGCCTCCAGTGTTGCCCCCAGGGCAGGGCCAGCTGGTGGGGAATGAACTGGTCTGGGTCTGCCCCCTCTAGAGTAGCCCTCTCGGGCGGGCTCAGCCCCCGATCACTGCCGCCCTCCCAGACACCAGGAGGTCGGTGCCCTGTGATGTGTCCTCACGGCCCAGTGCGGGTCCCGCCACCACACGACCCCTCCCGCTCGGGCTGACCCCCGTTGGCTTCCAGCACTCCCGCCAAGACTCTCGGGAAAGGCCCAGGGGAGCCGCCAGTTCCCAAAATAACCTCACACCAGTTCCAGGACATCTGCAGAGGGGCGGAGTGCCGGAACCCAGGGCTGCGAGCACCACTGAGCCCCCGCAGGCTGGGAGCTGGGAATGAGGATGGGGGGAGGGGGAGAGGGACACAGAGAGAGGCAGAAGCGGGGGGATGGGCAGCGAGCCCCAGGCCAGCATGCCTCCAGAGGACAGAGGGGCTGCAGCCCGGAGTTGGCGTCTGGTGGGTGGGGGGCGCAACAGAACGTGGGGCTGGGTGGAGGATCAGGGCCAGGCACCCGCCCTCCCCCATTTTCCCAGGTGGGAAACGGGTGCAGAGAGGCCACGCACGTGTCTGAGGACCCCAGCACATGCGCGGCAGGCAAGGACAGGGCTGGCCAGGCGCCTTTCCCTCGGTGGCCTTCACACGCTTGATCACTGCCCTCCCAGCTGGCCAGCGGGCTGACAGAAGGTTCTCCCCAGCGCTGGGTCTCCAGGGGCTGGGACTGTCCTCCGACCAGTGTGGCCAGCAGTGGCCGGGCCTGTGGAATTTCCCCAGCCTGAGGAGCGCCATGCTGGGCTAGCACCTGGGAGGGGAAACTGAGGCAGAGAGGGGCTGCCTGGGGAGCCTGGCCCTCCCCGACGCAGGGCCCAGCCTGGGATTCTGGGACAAGGAACCGAGGGGTGGTCTTTTGAGATGAAAGGGTCTTTCCTACGAGTCCCCCAGCCAGGTCTCCGTGATCCACCCATGCATTCAACGGTCACCTCCTGAACGCTCGCCATGTGCTGGGGGCTGGGAGGCCACAGTGGACGCAGGGAACACAGCCGTGTGGGCAGAGGGGAGGTGGGCAGCCCCGGACTGGTCCGGAGTCTGCATGGTCAGCGCCGGGACTCTGCAGGGTCTGGGGAGCCCCCAGTCCACAACCCCTCCCAGAGAAGAGAGGCGCTTCCTACTGAAGACCCAGCCCACGGCTGTTGGCCCCCCGCCCCCCAGCAGGCAATGGTGGAAACTTTGCATCATGTTTCTCAGGATAGAAAATAAAAGCAAAGAAAAACCACTTGCATGTTAGCTCCTGTGGTGAGGAAGGACCTTCCATGGGACGTCCGAGTGAGGGCCAAGGTCAAGAAGGGGGTGCCCGCAAGGTGCCCCAGGGAGCAGTGGAACGTGGGAGGGCAGGCTGGGCTCACGGTGGCCGCGCACCTGGCTGGAGGACACCCGCCCTTGGGGAGCTGGGGGCCGTCCTGGGGGAAGGTCAGGGTGGCTGGACAGAGCCCGGGGTGCGTGGCCAGCAGGGAGTGGGCAGACGGTTTCCAGGGGAGCTGATCTCCCCAGTGAAAGGGTGCAGGAGGGCCCCCGAGAGTCACCCCCAACCTTGGCTCAACAGTGGGGGGCCTGGGGCAGGCAGAGGGCAAAGAGTGGGCGGGAGGAAGTGGAGACCGTCCTCCCACATGCCCTTGGCCTCCCCACCCTGGATAGGCTCAGGGCCAGCTTACCAGCTCACTCCGGCCTGCGGGGGCCACGCGGGTCACCCCCACCCCAGCTCACTCCGGTCATCGGGTCCCCTCTGAGCTCTGACTGTTGCTGCCACTTCCCCAGGCTGGGACGGACACGAGATTCTTTCAAAAACATTTCCTTTGCAAAATAATCCTTCGAAATATGTTTTTGGAAACGGACTCCTGATCTGAACAGGAAGAAGTTAATTACGGTCCCTCCCCAGAGGGGCGCGGGGGAGGAAGCCTGGTGGTCAGAAACATGAGTGAGGGCCAGGACGGACGCTCCCCCCCACCCCACGCCTGACCTCAGGTCCCCTTCCCCACGACCGCTGGGCCTGCCTGCCGCCCCCACCCCACCCCCCATGATGGCCCTCCGAAGGCCCAAGCTCCCCAGCGCACAGATGGGGAGACGGGGCCCAGGGAGGGCCGGGCCTCAGCCGAGGTCTGCGTGGTGTCCACGTGGATGTGTGGGCGAGCGTGTGTGCGTGCAGGTGCGCGTGGGGGGGCGAGCCAGCGGCGTGCTCCATGGAGGTGGCTGAGGGAGGCACGTGGGGTCTGTGGCGTCGGCTCGGCTGGCCCGGGCGGTGGGCCAGGGCTCTGACTTCCGCACCTGCCAGGCTGCCTTCCCAGGTGCCGAGACACCGGTTGGATTAGGATCCCCGGAGGAAGTAGATGGGGGCTCCCTTCACGCACCTGCCCTCAACACCCCCGACCACCCTCCACACAAGGGCCGCTCGGGCGCCCGATAGGCTGCCTCTGGATGGCTCTGGATGGCTCTGTCCCTCTCAGCTCCGACGCTCAGTTCTGGGCCGTGTGGCTTACAGGCACAAAGGCTTGTGGTCATCTCGGAAGCTGGGGTGTGTGAACTCCCGTCCAGCCTGGGGGCCCCCCCAGCCTATGGCCCTGGGGTCCGTGTGCGTGTAGGACTAAGCCACGAGCCCCGTCCGCAGACCGGCCCTCCCTGCACACATCTGTGTGGTTTGCCGTCACCGCTAAACGAGAGCACCGTGAACAGTGTCTTCGGACACCACAGCGTCCTGTCTTCCAGGCTGGGGGTCACACATGGGGCTGACGGGCTGAAGTCAAGGCATCAGCAGGGTCCTGTTCCTCCTGGAGGCTCTGCTTTCTCCAGCTTCTTGGCGCCGCCCACGTCCTCGGCTCAGGGCCGGCCACGGGTTCCAAGGCCGCAGGAGCACCCCCCCTCCAGCGTCAGCAGCCGGCAGCACTTGCCCCCGACCCCCCTGCAGAAGACCCCTGTGATTGCACTGGGGGGGCACCCACGGGACCCCGGATACTCTCTCCCTCTCTAGCTTCACCGAGCCACATCCTCAACGCCCCTTTGACCGTGGAGGGTGACATCGTCACAGGTCCCAGGGAGGAGGACCTGGACGTCTTTGCGGGGGGCCCTGTTCTGCCTGCCACATTGTCCTCCCGTGTGTCTGTCCGTCTGCTCATGCATTTCTCCGACCTCCGACCCTCCGGTACATTATTTGCCCACCTATCTGGTCAGCCGGCTGGCCAGGCCTCATCTTTCCATCCATCAGCCTAACTTCCCTCTTCGCTTTCCATCCCCTGCCCGGCTGTTGGTGCAGCCATCCTTCCAGCCATCCGGCGGTCCGTCCATATGGGGCAGGACGCTAAGGGAGGAGGATCAGAGAGTCACGGCGGGTGTGGGGGGGCACAGGCTGGGGCCCTGAGCCCTCCCACTCTGCCCAGCTCAGTCTTCCTCTTCCTCACAGCTCCTTCCTGAAACCTGCAGCTGTCACCAGCCCCCCAGATGAGCAGCTTCCTCTGTCCAGAGCAGGGCTCTCTGAGTCCAGAGGGGCGCAGCCCACCCTCCTGGTCTCTGGCCCTGGCCCCGTGGAGCCAGGGGCGTTTGCTCCGTGGGCTCAGACCCGGTGTCAGCCCCAGGGGCTGCGGAAGGAGCCGCTGCCCCGCTGGACAGACGGCTGCAGGGACGCAGGGACGCGTGGGCCCCACAGACCCGCACGCACACTCCCTCTGCCCCTCCTGAGCTCAGCGCGGGGGCGAGCCCTGGGTCGGGGGAGGCTGTGGGAAAGGCCCCGGCAGACCCCTCGCCGGCTTCAGGGCGTCTTGTCGGGGAGTGTCGGTCACCCGGGGCTTGGGGAGAGGGCCCTGGACCAAGCCCAGGATGATTCGATGAGGAAAAAATGCCCCCAAGAGGAGGATCTCGCCTCAACTGCCAAGACAACCACGCTTGTCACAGCCTCAACCCCCTTATCTCCCCAGTGGGACGAGCAAGGGGACTCCAGGCTCCCCGGCCCCTAAGGGGGCCCCAAACCAGAGGCTGGGGCTCTTGGCACATGCACCCTCTCTGTGTCTCCCTGTCTCTGTCTCTCACTGTTGCTGTCTCTCACTGTCTCTGTGTCTCTCATTCTCTGTCTCTCACTATCTCCGTGTCTCACTTTCTCCATGTCTCCCTGTCTCTGTCTCTCACTGTTGCTGTGTCTCACTGTCTCTGTCTCTCACTATCTCCGTGTCTCACTGTCTCTGTGTCTCACTGTTTCTCTGTCTCACTGTCTCCCTGTCTCTGTCTCTCCCTGTTGCTATATCTCACTGTCTCTCACTGTCCCTGTGTCTCACTATCTCTGTCTCTCACTGTCTCTGTGTCTCACTGTCTCCATCTCTTACTGTCTCCCTGTCTGTCTCTCACTGTTGCTGTGTCTCACTGTCTCTGTCTCTCACTGTCTCTGTCTCTCACTGTCGCTGTGTCTCACTGTCTCTGTGTCTCGCTGTCTCTGTCTCTTACTGTCTCTGTCTCTCACTGTCTCTATCTCTCATTGTCTCTGTCTCTCACTGTCTCTGTCTCTCAGTGTCTCCGTGTCTCACTGTCTCTGTGTCTTGCTGTCTCTGTATCTTCACCTCTGGCTCCCTCCATGCCCTCTCCACATCTTCCCTCCCCCTGCCATGGAGTGTGACAGCCAGGATTCTGCCCTTGTGCCCCCCACCCTGGCCTCAGGGACCTCCTCCCCAGGATGGCATCCTCGTGGCTAGTAGGAGTGACCTCAGGGCAGGCAGTGACCCCATGGGTGCGCTCCAGGACCTGCATTCCTCCCTCTGCCTGCCTGGGTGTTGAGGGGTGGCCAGTCTGGGGCCCCAGAACAGGATGCGGTGTGGTCAGGGCCTATGACTCAGCATTGCCTGTGACTCAGCCGGCAATCGGGAAGAAGTGCTGAGCGTGTGGGAGGGTGGGGGTGTGTGTGTGGACAGGAGGGGGTGTGTGTGTGGACAGGTGGGGGTGTGTGTCTGTGGACAGGTGTGTGTGTGTGTGTGTGTAGACAGGTGGGGTGT
>NC_138373.1:1669273-1714862 GCF_054177405.1 Leptonychotes weddellii
GTGTGTGTGTGGACAGGTGGGGTGTGTGTGTGGACAGGTGGGGTGTGTGTGTGGACAGGTTGGGTGTGTCTGTGGACAGGTTGGGTGTGTCTGTGGGCAGGTGGGGTGTGTGTGTGGGTAGGTGGGGTGTGTGTGTGTGTGGACAGGTGGGGTATGTGTGTGGACAGGTGGGGTGTGTGTGTGGACAGGTGGAGTGTGTGTCTGTGGACAGGTGGGGTGTGTGTCTGTGGACAGGTCAGAAGTGTGTCTGTGGACAGGGGTGTGGGTGAGTGGCTGAGTGTGTGGATATGTGCCCGGGGTGGCTGGTTGTGAGGATTTGGCTGAGACAGATGCCTCACGTCCGCGGGTCCCAGCAGGTCAGGTCAGCGGTGGTCGTCAGGGCCCCAAGCCTGTCCCCCAGCCGCTGGCTGGCTCAGTGCCCCTGCAAGCTCCCCACGTGGCCTCCAGCGGCGTGGGCCCCTGGCGCGTGGCCTCTGAGAGGCAGGCAGGAACGGGTGGGCCTGCCTCGTGGGCCGGGGCTGCTGGAGGGGCCGGAAGGCAGGCGGGCTGCGCCGGCGGGCATCCCAGAGGTCACTGGGAGCCGGGGCGGGCGGGGCGGGCAGCAGGGCTGCCTCCGGCGTCTCTCAGGGCCACGGCAATGCCCACACCCCTGCTGTGCCCTGCCCCCCTCCCGTGGCCTCCCCCAGACCCGCGCAGCCCTGCGTCTGGCACCCAGCCGGGTCTACACGGGTCACATGGCTGAGAGGTCTGGCTCCAGCGGAGCCCCCACCAGCATCGCAGACCCGGGGGGGGAAGGAGTCGGGCCGCGGGAAAGACCCCTGACCCCGAGCCCCGTGTGTGTCTGGCTCTGGGCCTCAGCGACAAGCAGGTCAAGAAGGCGTGGATCTCGCACTTCCGTCCCCACCCGCTCCTCTGGCAGCTCTGGGCCCCGATGGCCCGCTCCAGGAGAAGCTGAAGCCTGAGGGCTCCGGCCCTGCCCAGCCCCCGCCCCTGGTGCAGGGCCTGAGGTCCCTCACCCACCGTGTCCTGAGACCCCAGGGAAGCCAGAGGGGCAGCTGTTTAATGAGGAAAGGGAGCGACCCGCTCTCCCGTTGCCCAGGCCAGCCCCCAGGGCCCCTGCCCTAGCGCACCTGCAGCTCCCAGGGGAGCAGGGTGGGCCCCTCTTGCTCCTGATACTGCAGCGGCCCCCACACCCCTCCCCCGCACCTATGAAGCTGGTGGGACCACGGGCTAGTGAACGGGGTCAGGGTGGGTCTCCTCCCCACATTTGGGGCATTCTCCTCGTATGGACTATGGAGGGGGCTGGGGTCCTGACAAGGAGAGAGCCTGGTGGGTAGGGATGGGGGGTGGGGGGGCTGGCAGGGAGGGTCGCAGGCCCCCTCTGTCCCCAGGCTGCTCCTTCTAGGCCCCCTGCCTGTCACACACACACGCGCGTGCACGCACACACACACACGCTGTAAATGCTGGTGCTGGGCTGGGAGGGGCACATCAGGAGTAAGCTCTGGGGCGGTGATGGGACCTCACCAGCTTCTTCCTCCCCGCAAAGAGCAGCCCCACTCACCCCCCAGCGCCCGGCTGCCCTGCCCGTGGCCGGCAATGGGGGCCCACCCGGACCCCGGCCTTTCCATGTGGGCAGCAGGTTGGGTCCTGAATCTCAGAGGCTGGCCCCCACATCCGCGGTCTGGTTCGTGCTCAGATGCCCCCACCCCAGTCCCAATTCTCCTTGCAGTGGGGGGGCCCGGGGCCCAGAGAGCCATGCAGCTTCTGGGGGCCGTGGCTGGCAGGTGGGACTAGGGCGCAGGCCAGGCTGTGCCCAGGGTGGGGGCTGCGTCCTGTCTGTCTGTCCATTGTTCCCAGCCAGCGCGCAGGGGAGGGGCTGGGGGAGGGGGGATGTGGGAGCAGGGGTGGGGCGGGGGAGGGCCAAACCTGTTAACAAGCTTCTTCCCAGCCCCCACCCCTCCTTACCTCCCCGGGCCCTTCCCAGGCGGAAAATTCAATTAGTTTCGAGCAACTGCTCTGCTGAAGAGCCAGGGAAGGGGGTCCGTGTGCCTGCTGGGGTGTACTGGGGAGACGAGGGAGGCCAGCAGCCTGCTTATGTGTGCGTGTTTCTGCCGAGTCCCTGTCCCCGTGTGCCTCCATCGTGTGACTGTGTACGTGACTGTGTGTCCCTGGGTCCTTGCACGCCCCCCTCTGTGCCCCTCACAAACGCCCTCACAGCCCCCCACATCCCCACGTGTGCACCAGCATCAGCCCTGACTGCAAGCCCCCTTCCCGGCTCAACTCCAGGCTCTGGATTGTCGTGAATTGATGCCTGGCTGTGGGCAGGGTGGGTGCACACAGAGGGGGAAGACCGCCCCCCAAACTGCAGCAGGCCACCACCCACTCTCAGGGGTGGTGTGGCCCCTCAGATCCCCAGGCTGGGTGCTGGCCCCTAATCTAGTCCTCATACACTCTAGCCTTCTGGCCACAGGGCCTTTGCTCATACCCCCCATGCCTGCCAGCTTCCCCTTGAAGAACCTTGCCCCAGCGTGGCTCAGTCCTTGTTTTCACTCTCCCGTCATCCCTGGGCTTCACAGCAAGCAGCCAAAAGCCTCCCTCTGCGAGGAAGTGGGGGTAGTCCTGCCCGGACCGCTCTCTGTCCCTGTGCTTGGAGTTGTGCTTGTAGACGTTGGCTGAGTGAGTGAAGTGCCAGGCGCACACAGAAGTTTAGAAACACGCTTCTCTGCCAAGCAAACTCCTATGCACCCCTCTATGGCCTGGCTCCCAGCACCCCCTCCTCTGGGATGTGCAGAGTGCTCGGAGGGTCAGTGAGAACAAGGCACTGCAGCTTGGCCCTCTGCCGGAGCCGTCTGCGCCTGCCTCTGGGACCTGCTGTCCCCTGGCCCATGGTCTGCCATGTTACCCTGACCCGGTGAGGGCACGGACCCCCTCCTTCCTGCTGTGATCACACTCAGGGCGCACACGGGACCCGTGGGAGAGGATCTGGTCCATCTGCCTCTTCATGGAAGGCCTCCGTGCCACCCAGGGTGCAGGGTAGGGGGCCGGGGTGCCCATCTGACCCAGTCCTTTGTCCTGGCGCCTCTGCCCCCGCTGCCCAGCTGGCCTTCCCCTTTGGCCCCCCTCCCGCTCTGCTCCGCAATTCCAGGGTCTCGCTGAGGTTGTGGGGAGTGGAGGGGGGCCACCTGAGCCAGCACCCAGTGGGTGCCCAGGACACAGGCAGGGCGGAGTGCACACAGACTCACAGGGAGACCGGGTGGGGTGGGGGGGGGAGGCAGCGGCCTGAGTGCCAGGGAGGGGCCTCCGCCTTCCTGAGGGACCCCTCCCAGCGGGTGCAGGGCCTACCAGGGAAGGAAGGAGGTTTGGGCAGGCCAGATGCGGGGAGGGGCGTGTGCAGGGGAATGTGGGCTGGCCCCTCCCCCCCCCCCAGGAGGGACAGAGGCAGATGGCAGCTGGGGGGTTGAGGACAAGGGGAAGGCCAGCCAGCCCAGCCTGAGGCTCCGAAGGGCGCCTGTGGCCCCTCCTCAGTAGCTCTGGGGGCACATCCTTCTCAAGTTCCCGGTCCCCCAGCCTGCACCAGCTGTGTGCAGCTGGGGCCTCGCCCTGGGGAAACCCAACACTGGTAGGGGGGCGGGGGTGGGGTCCAGGGCGCAGCCTGCTCCCCGACCACTGTGCATGGCCCCCCCAGCCACTTGTGACCTGCTCATCAGTAGAGAGTGACGTGTGCGCGCACCCGAGCCGGGGGCCTGGGGGGTGACAGCACCCCAGAGAAGGCTGGAGGATGCGGTGTCCAGGGTGGGGGTCCGTGAGGGGCAGGAGCGAGAAGCTGCCCAGGCCCTTCACCGCCCCAGGCCCGTTTTCTCTGGCTCGTCCCCGCCCTGGCCAGGCTCTGGCAGCTCCTTTCTCCCGTGGGAGCCTCCCCACCTCCCGGAGGGGTCAGGGCTGAGTCCAGGACTCTGCGTGTGTCCAGGACAAGGGACTGAGGTCTGGGGAGGCAGCCGCGCGCCCGGTGCCACGCGGAGTAGGCTTTGCCCGTGGAGGCGGGCGCAGCCCCCGCCCGAGGCTCTCCACAGCCCCCAGTGCCCACGCCTGCCACCGCCCCACGTTGCAGACGGGGACGCCGACACTCTGCCCGGGCCGCCAACTGCCCCAGTTCCCCGGGTCCCGCCTGGAGCCCGGACGGTGGAGACGCGGCGAGGGGGCTTCCAGAGGGCTGTAATCCCGCGTCAGCAGGGCTTAGACACCTGCCCAGCCTCTCCCCGCCCTCCCCCAGGGCTGCCCGCGCATTCCTGCGCCTCTCGGCTTGCACGGCTTGCACGGGGCTTCTCCTCCTCAGCCAGAGGCTGGGCCTCCTGCTCTGGGGTGGGGGGTGCTGTCTTGGCGCCTGGTCCCTGGCCAGACTTCACTCCCAAGCACAGACGGGTCCCAAGGGCCAGGCCCGTTGCTGCCCCCGCGTCCTGCCGAGGCTACCTCAGCAGATCTCTGGCGAATTTTCTGGGCATGTGAGGCCCGGAAACACTCAGTGTTGAGCAGCCAGCATGGGGTAGGGGGAGCGAGGCTGGGGAGACGGAGGCCGGAGCACTGTGGAAGGAGCCGGCAGGCAGGGTGCCCCAGGGAGAGGGCAGGGCTCCCTGCAGCCCAGGCCCTGCCTAAGGTGGTCGCGTGGCCGGGGACAGGTCACCTCTGGGGCCTGGAGTCGAAGCCCAAGGCAGAGCCAGCATGAGGGGGCGGCCTGGCTGTGGAGGTGACCCCAGTGCTCTGTCCAGGCTCCCCCCATCCCTCCCCTCCCCAGTGCGGGACAGAGGCGGCCACTCTGGCCCACCACCCCACACTGTGGCCCTCGGGCCTGGCTTGGGCCAGCACGGCCACGTGCACCACGTGGCTCCAACACCTGCAGGTCTCCCCCCGGGGCCGCACAGCCCCCCGTCCAGTGGGTGTCTGGCTGGGTACCTCTGAGCCCCCCTCAAGCCTGGGTGTCCACGCCAGGACCACGTGCGCATGAGCCACAAGGATGGAGGCTCTGCTCCACGGGCCCGGCCTGCGCCCGGCAGTGTGGGAATGCAGGGGAGGAAGGTGGGGGCCCAGCACCTGCCCACCGCCCGCCCTGCCAGCCCAGTGGGCCCCCTCCTCCTCCGCTGCCTCTGTTCAGGGCCCGACAGGCCCTTTCAGGGCTGACGGATGGCAGGTCTGGATTTCCATGTCAATGGGCCGGGCTCCGCCTGGTAAGCTGGTTAACAAGCCCCCAGCCCCACTGGGGCGGCTGTGCCTCTGTTAACACAGGCCCCTTTCTCCCGGGGCTCCGTGGCCTCGCGGTTGCCATGGCGCCCTGCGTGGCCTTTCGGCCACGGCTAATCCTTTCTCTGGGGCTTTCATCTTGGCTGCCCCACCCCCAGGCTGGTCGCCGGTAACTGGGCCTTGCCCAGCAAGGCTGGTTTCTCTGCCGGGGTCAGAGGAGGCCATAAATCCAGCCCCAGCCCTTTGGTCCTGGCATTGTCCCCGATTCCGCAGACCTCCCCTTCTGGGGACGCCGGTGGCGGGAAGGGACCTTTGCCAAGTGGTCAGCTCCTATGCTGTGGAGTGGGGGTGCCCTGTCCTCTGCTTGTCTGTCCACCCTCTAGCCTGGGGTCCTCATCTCTGTTCTTTCTCCTGCCTCCTCCATGCTGTTCTGCCACAGTGCCTTTGCCCCAGCTGTTCGTGCTCTTGTCTGGAACATTCTTCCCCAGGCATCGCCCCACCTGACCCCCTTCAGATCTCCAGCCGACTGCCACCTTCCCCAGGAGGCCACGGGCCCTACGCCTCCCACTCCTGTTCTGGCTCCATTTTCCCCTTAGCCTCGTGCCTTCCAGCGTGCCGCGAGGACCCCGTGTGCTGCCCTCCTTCCGCCCAGACCACCAGCTCCACAAGGGACGCTGCCAGCCTGTGGCAGGGGCAGGCACTGTGCATGAAAGACTGGGCAGCTCTCGGCTCAGAGAAGGGGCATCTGAGCCCCAAGGACACACAGCATCGAGAGGCAGAGGAGGTCCCAAGTCTGGGCTGGTCTGACTCTACGCTTGAGGTTTTCACTGAGCCCAGAATCTCACCACAGAGACCACCTTTCCTTTGTCATCAGAAGCCAGAATCCCAGAGTCCTGGAATCTCCGGACTCCATCAGCCTGGCCTCCAGTCCCAGGCGTGGTCCCCACTGCGGCCGTGCCCCCTGGGAGATGAGGACATGGCATCAGAGCCGAGGCCGCCCGGCCCTCCGGAGGAGGAGGCTCACTTGCATGCATCCAGCGACGGAGAGCTCACCACCGGGGGTGCCTCCCGCTAGAAAGTGCCCAGCTGTGGGCTCCGGCTCAGACGGCAGGGAAGCTTAGCTCCAGTGGACGTTGCCTGGGGCTCCTGGTCCTGGGGTGGGCATGCCTTGTAGCCGGCACACGGGGAGACTGGCCCGTCTCTCCTCCCCACGCTGCACAGACGCTGATGCTGCCCATGCTCTTTGGAGTCTTGCAGCACCTGCTTGAGGCAGGAGGGCCAGCCACTGGATCCACTTCACAGCTGTGGAAACTGTCTTAGGAGGACCAGGCTGGAGCCTCACTTCCGACCCCGAGACCTCCCCCAGGTCCCCTGGCAAAGTGGCAACGGCCAGGCCCCACTGCCTCTGGTGGAGGGACCCACGCTGCCATGACCGCTTTCTGAGCCTCAGTGCACCCAGCGGGGCAGACGCAGAGGGCGCTCGTGGGGGCTCGTGGCCCAGGCCGGGCCCACCCACTCCCACTGCCAGGGCCACGGGGGCTGCCCAGATTCCTACCCTGCGCGGGCCTGGCCCCGGGCAGCCCCCGACGGTGGGAGCCATGTGGAGCAGGCCTGAGCCATGCTGGGGGTGGGCGGACAGCGGGGCAGGGATGGGGGTGAGTGAGGCCGAAGCTCGGAGGGCACGGAGGTGCATTGTGGGGGGCGCAGTGAGAGAGGCCGGCGGGGGAGGATGGGGGGCGGGGGGCCCACCAGCCTCCAGGCAGGGACAGGAGAGGCCGCGCCGGCCAGGAGGGCAGCCCCCGCCTCACAGGGCAGCAAGGGACCCCTCAGTGTGGGGAGGGACTGCCGGGGTCTTGAAAGAAGGAAGGGAAGAGGAGGTGGGGAGGACCGGCAGGGAAGCCTCTGTCTGCCATGCACGTGGGCGAGAGCAAGATTCCACAACTCGCCAGGGAGGCCAAGGAAGATCCAGCCTTGCGGCTGCACCGTTGGGGACTGTGGCTGTCCCCACCCTGTACTTCCTGCCCCCCTCCTGCCAGGGGCCCTCGGCAGACACGGTGTGAGGGTCGGGCCCCTCTTGCCATCTGGGAGACATCACAGCGCAGAGAGGACAAGAGGCCTGCCCAGCACCATCCGGCGAGAACCTGGGACCGCCGCAGAGTGAATGAGTGAGTGCAGGAATGAATGATGGTCCTGCTGGAGCGCCCTGGCAGAGGGCAAGGCGTGGGCACGGGCAGGCCTTCCCGCTGCCCTGGCGGCTGCACTGGGGGGCACGCACCAGCAGTGGTGGCATCCCCCGCCCCCAGTCCGGGCTTGGGGTGGAGGTGGCCAAGACAGACGTCCCGCAGGGCCGCTCACGGAGGCTGGCAGGGGCCCCTCGGGGGGCACACGGGTCTGCCGCTGTGTGGGCGCCCAGGCCCGGAGCAGTGCCGGTCGGCGCGAGTCGGGGCAGGCCCGCCCACCTGCGAGCAGGCTCAGCTCCGCGCCTGCAGGGCTGGAGGCCCCCCGCCCGTCACTCTGCCTTCCTGTCTTCCTAACCCCCAGCCTCAGCCCCCCAAGCCCAGCCCACCCGAGGGCTCCTTAGCACCAACCGAGCCTGGGGGGCTTCGTTCTGAGGTTTGCCCTCCCCACCTCAGTTTCCCGATTGGCATCATGCAGGTCGAGGCAACCCCCTTACAGCGTGGCTTTGGGGAGCGAGAGATAAACCCCATGAGGGGAGCAGGGCCGGTGGGGGGTGTCTCACTGGAGAACCAGAGTTGGGGAGGCCACGGCTCTGGAATGAGGCAGATCTGGGCTCCAACTTCTGCTCCTGGTTTAAAAACATCCGCCGCGCGTGACTCCATGTCTAGGCCCAGCGATCGGGGCTCTGGGGTCCATGGTGCAGCAGGAAGGGCCGGCAGGGCCAGCGGCTGTCGTGCCAACAACCCCACTGCGCGCCAGGCCGTGGGCGGTGGCTCACGCGGCCCTCACCACCCCTGTGGAGCGGGCCCCTAAGTATTCCAGCGTATAGTGGGGAAACTGAGGCCCAGAGTGGTCATGCGACTCACCGGAGGTCACCCAGCTAATACTAAGTAGAGCCAAGATGTAAACGCCTTGCAGTGGGCTCCCAGGCGCAGTAAACACGCGGAGTCACCTCGAGCAAAGCATCTGGCCCCTCCCAGCCTCAGTTTCCCACATTAACCAGCTGGAGACAAACCGAGGGCAGGTGTAGTCAGGCATAGTCAGAAGTGGGAAGTGGCCGCTGGAGCACCTCGTGTGGGCTGTGGGGCCCCACTTCATCGAGCCTCCCTTCCAGTTCCTGCAAAACGGGGTCTTGACCCGGCAGCTGAGGAGGGCAGGCCCCTCACTGGGGGAGTGTTTTCAGCACCCATGTGGCCAGCTGCAGCCTGAGCCAGCGGACCCCAGATGGGCTGCAGACCCCCAACCATGGCAGGCCAGGGGGTGCGGGGCCGGCCCAGGGGGTGGGCCCTGGGGTCCTGGGAAGGGGCAGTGGGGGCTCGCTGCGGACACACTGCGGCCGTGCCCCCTGGGAGATGAGGACATGGCATCAGAGCCGAGGCCGCCCGGCCCGCCCGCAGCCAGACGGCCACCCCACCTGCCCGCCGGCCTCACCGGTGGCCCCTGGGGAGTGGCCCTCCCTCTGGCTCCACGGAGACGAGGACGGGCAGAGGCCGAGGAACCGGCTGTGCGGGACACCTGAGCCCAATGACCAGGCCTCCCAGGGGGCAGCCGCCAGGGGGCTGGGAGGCAGAGCCGCGGCTCGTTCCCACCGCCTGCCGCCCGAGGGCCCGGGAGGAAGCAGGTCAGCCGGCGGTGGGCCGGCTGGAGCTGGGTCTCCCCCGACCCGCTGCTGCGAGGCACGGAAGACGAGGCTGGGCACCTTCTGGCCTCAGTTTCTGAGTCTGTGACCAGGGGTGCCGTCCCCTCCCAGGGCCCCTGGGAGCGAGGCAGGCGCGCAGCACCATCTGCACACATGGGCAGCGGAGACCCGGAGCGGGCCCCACGGGCCAGTGCTCGGGGCCAAGGACACCACCCTCCGCATGGGGGCCCAGGGACCCGGCTTCGGTCCGGGTTGTGTCACCCCCCGCCGGGTGAGGCCACACCAGGCTTCCACATCGTGCGCAAGGTGCGTTGAAGGATCTGGTGAGCCCGTGTCTTGGCACAGGTGATTGCCAGACGGAAGGCGCCTTCCGGTCGTTGGGGCAACCATAGCGGGCAAGTACTGGGCCTTGCTGGCCCGGGGCCTGGTGGCCACTTGCCCGCTGCTCATGCCCAGACCTGAGGCTGAGACAGAGATGTGCTTCTAGTGAGAAGGCCCAGCAGAGCACTGGGTGTTGGGGGGTGCTGGCCCCCTATCCTTGTGCCAGGCAGGTGCCTGGGGCCCCTAGAACGGGCCGGGGGCACAGAGGCAGGTCACCTGTCTGTCCGTCCATCCTGTGCAGAGGAGGGGGCCACAGGCTGCCCGCTTTCAATGCGGCCACCCCCGCCTCCACCATCAGGCAGGCTCTCTGGGAGATGTCAGGGGGCCCCCGTGGCCTGAGGCTGCTCGGATGAAGGGCAGAGGGAAGGTGCAGCCTCCCAGATCACTGGCATTTAGGGTGCATCGGGTTGAATGGTGGCCCCCCCCACAAAGATAGGTTCAAGTCCTACTCTCTAGAACCTGCAAAGGGACCTTCTTTGGAGAAAGGATCTTTGCAGATCTAATTAAATCAACGGTCTCAAGATGGGGTCATCCTGGGTTTAGGGCAGGCCGTGAATGCAAAGACAGGTGTCTTTCTAAGAAGAGGGGAGGACACAGAGGTACAGAGGGAAGGCCAGCCGTGGCCAGCAGCTTCCAGGGGCTGGGAAAGGGGCCTCTGGAGGGAACACCCCTGCCCGCACCTTGATCTCGGACTTCTGGCCTCCAGAATTGGAGGACAGTAAGTATCTATTTTAAGGCAAGTTTGCAGTAATTTGTTACAGCAGCCCCAGGACACTAATGTAGGGGGAAAGGCGTGTGAAAAGGCTCATCCCCCAAACCTGGGTGGCTGGGGGAGGAGCAGGGGCCGGGGAGAGGGGCCCAGCCAGGGGGACGGCTTGGGCCAGCCCTCCCCCAACAGCCTCTGGGGACACGAGTCCCACAGACCCCTGCCCCAACTTGGGTCCACAGCCCATTGGCCCAGGTGAGGCTCACAGCAGACCAGACCTCCTGGGCCCACAGGACCGGCTGGGAGCTCCTCCCGAAGCCCAGCCACGGGTCCCTCCCAACGGCCACCTTCCCACAGACTGGTCCCCCTGATAGGGAGCCTTCTTCCTTCTCTCTCCTCAAGTTCTAGCTCCTCCAGGACGGACATCTCCCCGTGGCCGCCCAGCCCTCACCCACCCACCCTGGACAGGCCATCCCTAACATGACCTCCCTCTGAGACCCGATCCGTTGCCCACACAGCTCTGGCTCATGGGATATGGTGCATGAATGCCCCATGACGGGTGAGCAGTTGGTCAGGGGGCCTTGGTCGACCCCAGTGCCTTTGCACCTGCTGTTTCCTCTGGTGTCTGCCTACATGTCGCCTCCCCCATTCTCTCCTTGACTGTCCAGCCCAGGCGTGTTCCCTGGTCAGCTCAATCTCTGTCCCCTTCCTATATTTTACTCTGCTGACCCTGATGTGAGCTACATCTGCTTGCTTACAGTCTCTGCTGGTCCCCAGGATACCATGAACCCAGAGGGTAAGCCTGGGTCTGTCTTGCTCCCGTTCTATCTCCAGGTCCATCATAGGGCCTGCAGCCTCCATATGCTGCCAGCTACATGAAAGGGAGGGTTTGGGGGCTGCTCAGGAGGACTGTGAAGGTGGGGTGACCTGAGGATTCCCCAGCAGGAGCCCCCAGCTGTCTGCCCAATGCCCGCCTCTTGGCAACCTCAGTATGGGTTACCTCTGGGGCCCCTAACCTCTCTCTGTGTATCTAGAGGGTTTGCCAGGCCTGGCCCAACCTGGAGGATGCACCAGCCCCGAGTCCCAGAACCAGGCTCAGCAGGGCCCAGAGTCGCTGCCCAGATAGAAGGATGCTCTGGAATCAGTGGTCCAGGGAGGGTCTGTGGCTGCCAAAATCAGGAAGGTGCTGAACAGGAGGTAGGTTCCCTAGCGTCCTGCCCTATCTCTCCAGGGCTGGCTGTGCGCCCCTAAGCACACCCTGCCGTCTCGCAGCCCCCAGGCCCTCCTGAGGGCAATGAGAACATGGGGACTGTATCTCTCAGGGAAGTAGGGACTCTGCCCAGGAGTGCCAGGGACCCCAAGAGGGTCTCAGCCTGCCCCTGGGTGCCACACTCAGGCCCGTGGGGCAGGTGCAGGGAGGCCCCAGAGCTTCAGCTCGCTCTGGGGACAGCTGGAGCCTCAGAGGCCAGGGAAGGCTCTGGAGGAAGTGCTGGGAGAGGGTCGGGATGAACTCTGGGGGAAGCTGACTCAGCCTCCACAAGCCCCACTTCTCCGGCAGCACCTTCCTGGTGGGGCCAACCTTCCGTCCAAATTGCCGCCACCAGCCGGACAGGAAGTGCGTGGTGGGGCCGCGCCCTGGCCTCAGCCTCCCACCTTGGCCTGGCCGCCCCTCTGGGGAGCAAGGCTGAGGCCAGCCCAGCTGACTCCCCGTTTCCAGGCCTGCCGCCGTGCCGGAGGGACAGGTCCCGCTCCGCGTGTGTGTGCGCACACTCACCCACACGTCCTCTGCACACGCTCACGTGTGCTTTCCGGCTCACGCCTGCAGTACCTCACCCCTGCACGCAGGCTTCCCCGCACGTGTGAAGGTGTGCACATAGCCTCACACTGGAGGACTTGAGTCTGGGGCACCGAGAGAGTGCTCGGGGCCCCTCTCTGCCGGGCTGGCCTCAGCCTTGCTGCCTTGCACGGTCCTCGGGACCGCAGCTGAGGAAGGGGAGGGTGATGGAGAGGCGGCATGCTCAGGCCCCGGCAGCTGGGGCATCCCACCCACCCTCCAACAGTCCTACTCATTCCCACACTTGATTCCTCAGGGAAGAAAGGCCAGGCCTGGAGGTCAGCTCCTGAAAGTGGCAGCCTGCTCCCCCCTCTCCCTGCCCCACCTCTGCTTTCTCATCACACCAGCAGGGCCTGGCCTCTGGCTCCGTCAGCAGAGAACAGCCTTGCAATCTGAGCTGGGAGCTGGGCAGCACTTTGCCAAAGGGACTAGAAGGGGTGGAAGAAAGCCTCCAAAGAGGTGGCGGGCAGCCAGGGAAAGCGGGAGGGCCACCGGGCACATGTGTCTTTGCGGACGGGGCACCGACCCAGGGGAAGCGCCTGAGCTTAGCCCGCGCTCTGCTCACCAGACTGCGCCTTTCCCCAAGCAGGGCATGAGGTGCCTGGCAGGGTCTGAGGACCCAGCCTGCCTGTCCGGAGTCCCCGCTTCCCCAACACCCTGTGTGGATGCGCGGTCATATGTACCTGCACCTGCTCTGGCCCCAGAGGGTGCCGGGTTGGCCCCCAGGCCAGGGCTCCTGTGGGCAGGGAGGCGCATCCCTGTCTGGCCCACAGTTCCCCTCGGTTCCCACGCCGTCACAATGGCCACACAACGGGGCCCCCAGGGATGGAACCTAATCTCGGGCTATTGAAGACCTAAAAGCCATGGCCCCTGCCCCTAGCCCGCAGACGGCCCCGCCCGGGACATCTGATCCACCGCCGCCCTCGCCTCAAAGGGGGACACTGTCTCCCCAGGGCCCCCTGCCCCACTGGCGTAGACAAGGAGGGAAACTGGGTCACTGGGATAGAGTGACAACAGTGGCCGGCAGGGATGACACTGGAGTGGGAGCGAGGGCCAGCCCCTGAGGATGCTCCAGGCCTGAGGAGCTGCCCCAGGGCACCCAGCCCTCCGGGGGCCAGGGAGACTGCCCTCAGAGCCCACAGAGGGCCTGAAGTTTGGGGGGAACAGCGGAGATGAGAAACTGCCTGCCTAAGACCAGCACATTGTGTTGGGGACAGAGCTGAGACTGGGGACCCTCCCTTCCCCCACATCGAGAGGGGCCCATGGGCCACCCTGCTCCCCGCCCCTCCTGGAGCAGGCCAGCCAGCCAGCCGTGCTGCCCCTCTCCCCACCCGTCCCCCCTCCCCCCCACCCCGGGGTATGCCCAGCTCCTGGTTGGTTTCCTGGCACTCAGTGTCAGGCCTGGCCAGGAGCTACTTCTGGGAGCAGAGAGCCAGTCCTTTGCCGGCTGCGGTCCATTCAGCATCACCACCCTGCCTCTGAGCCGAGCACCGCACCCTCCTGCAGACCCCGCCTGGGGGTCCTGGGGCTCAGTGCTGCTGGGGACCACAGGAGGTTTGAGCCTGCAGATTCTTGCTCTCCAGGGCGGCTGGAGATGCATGCTCACCGCTGCGTGGCCTTGGGCGGGACCCTGCCTTCTACCTGTGAAATGGCCTTAGCCCTTAATGCCCCTTCGTAGGTCTAGCAAGTTCTTAGCTCTGTTCTGGGTGTGTGCGGGGGGCTGGGAGGGACCCAGGAATAGATAAGAGGGAGTGAACCCGGGAGCTTCTCCAAGGAGGTGGCCGCTGAGTGGGGAGGCTGGGACGGAGGGGCTGAGGCTTCCAGGCAGAGGAAGTTGGGGGCTGGCTGGCAGGCAATGCCAGGGGCAGGGCCAGCCCTCCCAGGAGGGGAGCGGGGAGGCAGGAATGCTGTCAGACCAGGAGCCTGTTTCTAGGATTAGGGGGCCAGCCCTTGTGTGCATCCAAGACTGCAGGGCCCACTCCTCAGTGAGCCCACGGTTCCCGGGCATAGAATGGGCCTAGAATTATGATTCACCTCCCACCACGGGCGGCCACGGAATCTGGCGTTCAAGATGGTCCAAGGGCCAGCCAGCTTTAACCCTGCCTGCTGGACACTAGCCTCACGGACTAAGCCGCCTGGGAGGAGAAAGGGGCCGCTGGGCTCTCACCGGCCTGATGTCACTGTCAGGCGCAGTGGCCACCCAGACTGACCCCAGAGCGGCCTGGGGCATGCCTACCCTGCCCGTTCCTGCAGCTTCCTCTGGCCACGGAGAGATTTACGGCCTGGGCAGTCTGGAGCCAGGTCCCCCGACCCTGGGTGCCCCGGGGAGGGTTGGGTGCCAGACAGGAGGGTGCTTGGGAGTCCACTTGGGCCTTTTGCTTGTCAGCACTGACCCAAGCATGTTCCAGAACTGGGGTGGGGGCCCCCCGGGTGGACAACCCCCCGCCACCGCTGTGTGACCCAGGCCAGCTCACTTCCCTCCCTGAGCCTCAACTTCCTCATTTGCAAAATGAGAGCGGGAGACACGCCCTGCTAAGCCTGTCACCCTGGCCCCCCCTTCCCCTCCACTTTCCTGCCCCCCACACCCCCCCTGCAGTTGGCAGAGCCGGCTGGGGTGCCCTCTCTCCAAGGCCTGGTCGGCACAGGGTGGCACAGCTTAGGGGCTGTGGGATGGGGGTGGGAGCCTGTGTATTTGAGGGCAGGAGCTTTGGGGAGGCCCCCCAGCGTGGGGGCAGGAGGAGGGGGGCCCCGGGAGCTTAACCTGGCAGGCGCTTCCGCAGTTCCGTCTGCTGCTTCTGTCAATACGAGCCTTCCTGTTTTGGAGATTAAACCTCGGCTGAGCAAACAGCTTTCAAGGAGGCCCCTCCCTGCCACCTTTCCAAACCCCAGCCAGGCCGGGGCTAGAACCACCTGGAGGCTGGGCGAGGGGAGGGGGTGACAGGGCCCAGCTCGGCCACCCCCAGCCCCCAGCCCAGGGCCACAGGGCAGGCGGCCCCGCCCAGCCCCCGCCCCCACTGAGCTCGCCAAGGCCAGCGCACCAGACGCCCCCTGTGTCATCCTTCCGCTCCCGGGCTGGCGCTCTGTCCCAACAGCCCTGCCCACGGCATCCTCTGCCCTCACATAACCTCCTGCAGGAACTGGAGAGCAAGCTGCTCCTTGGGCCCCCACCGCCGGGCACAGGCCTACCTGGGGGGGACCGGGGGCACGGCAGGAGAGCCACCCCGAGCGCCCCACAGGGGCCCATGCATCAGGAGCGAGGCCCATCACCTCGCTGGCCATTCTTCCACTTGGCTCACCTGACACGGTGGGCTGGGAAATTCTTTGTTTGGGGCCTGTCTTAGACGCTGTAGGGCATTTAGCAGCATCCCTGGCTCATAGCGACTCGACGCAGTGGTTCTGCCTTACCCCAAAAACGTCTCCCAGAGCCCCAGAACCTCTGGGCCAGTCCCCGCAGACCATGTGTTTACAAGGAAATCAGGCTGCAGAGAGAGGCCTGGCTTTCCCTCGGATGCGCCCAGCCCCGTCTCTGTCCTATCCCACCAGGGCCCACCTACCCCTGAGGATCCTGGTCCTGCCCTCCTCCAGGAACCCTCCCTGGACTAGCTTTCCTGTTGGGAGCCACGCGAGGAAAGGAGGAGGGAAAGCAAAGCCCTGGCCGCAGGACACAAGGCCTGGAGGGAGGCTCACGATGGACTCCTGTTGTCTCAGCTGGACCTTCTATAATGCAGCTCGAGCCACATCCCTTTTGCTCACAGACCTTTGGTGGCTCTGCATTGCCTCCCCAGCCTGACCCGGAGCCTGGACTCGGAGGCTCCTGCTCTCCAGCTTCCTGTCCCACCGCTCTGGTAACCACACCCCCACCAAAGCGCACCCCCTCTCCAGACCCCTCTGGGCGGCACCCCTTCCCCGCCTTCCCACCCACCTCTGCCTGCTGAACCTTCGAGCTACTGGTCGATGGTCACCATCTTTCCCTGGAAGCCTTGCCCGAAGCACCCTACTCCCAGCCCCAGCACACAGTGGATTACCCCTCGCCCAGGACCCAGGCACGCTTGGGCTTGACCCATCTTCCAACCCCGACCATGGTCTACCTGTCTGGAGGATACCTGGGAGCCTGAGGAAGACTGTGAGCTCCCTGGGGCCAGGGGCTGTGTCTGAGTCACCCCCTCAACTACCTGAGAGCCAAGCAGAGCCGGGGGTGGAGAAAGTGCCCAGGGATTCTGTTTTGAACGGTTGGGTGAAGTGGACAGATGTATGGACAGATAGACAGGTGGATGGATAGGTCCCGTGGTGGTGGCTTATCTCTTTGTGGGTGTGATGGCCACTCCTGGGCATATAACCTTGCCCAGCCCTCACTTCCAGGGCAGCCGAAAATGGATGTCAATGCCATGTCCTTCTCCACCCCTGTGAGTGAGGGGACTTACTCCTTACCTCTAGTCCTGTTGCAGAGAAGGAGCCTGAGGTCAGGGAGTTACAGAGATGAGGCCAGGATCATGCAGTGAGCAGGGCCCCCTCTGAGCCAAGACTCGGATGCCCACTACCTCCATCCGGTCAGGAGCCCCTCCTTCCACCGCCCCCAGGCTCTGGTCCCACTGAAATGGGCAGGGTCAGGACTGGGGCGAGGGGTCATGCCTGGGGCCTGGCAGGCACCAGGACAGCCACGCCCCACCCCGTGGCCACAGCACAAGCTAGCCATTCTTGGCAAGACAAAGGCTGCCTGGGGCAAAGTGGCTCTGGTATCTCCCCGGTGGGTGTCTGGCCTCTGTAGGACGTCAGTCATGTGTGCTCATGGCCAGGGTTCTGCTTCTGGGGGCTGCAAATCAGATTAGCCCCGTCTGGCCCCCACGCAGAGCCACCAGGAAGAGACGCAGCTGCCCCATGGTTGAGAGATGCCCCCTCCTCCACTGGCTGTGGGGTCAAGGACATGCCTCTTCTCCTCTCTGGACCCCCATGTCCAAAATGCAAGATCAGGAGTTTGAGTGAGACCTTTAGAAGCCTTCAGGCGGTGGTGTTTGGAAACGCCCCAGTGCAGCGTGGGCACACAGTATACATACGGTCACTGAGAACTTCTAGGGGCATCAGCCCCTGCCACCCGCCACAGCTCTGCCTTCTGGCCTCATCTCCGTGCCAGCCCGGAGTGCAGTGGGCAGCCATGCCTCCTTACCCTGAAACCCACATTCCCCGAGGCTGGGTGCCTGAGGGAAAGAGGTAGGGGGTGCTCCCTTGAGCCTCTGTATGTCCATATATCTACATCTCTCCATCCCTCCATCCATCTATCCATCCATCCACCCACCCAGTCTGTTCATCCATCCATCCATCCATCCATCCATCCACCCACCCAATCTGTTCACCCACCCGTCTACCCACCCACCCATCCATCCACCCATCCATCCATCTGTTCATCTACCCACCCACCCAGTCTGTTCATCCATCCATCCACCCACCCAGTCTGTTCATCCATCCATCCATCCACCCAATCTGTTCACGCACCCATCCACACACCCACCCACCCATCCATCCATCCATCCGTGATCTAACAAATGTTTCTCAGGTACCTAATACATGCCATGTACTTTTCTAAGCACTGGGGCACAGTCCCAAATGACACAGTGTTTCTGCCCTCATGTAGCCAGCATCTTAGCACCTTCCCAGCCATCCACAGACATCTCTCTGTCTTTTTGTCTTTCCATCCATCTGTCCATTCCCTTTACTCATCTGTTCAGACAGTGTTTACTGAGCACCTACTTTGGGACAGGCACCAACGAGGATCACGATGTGGCCCCTGTCCTTACAGGGCTCCCAGGCTAGCTGGGGAGGCAGGCAAGGACATAGGCAGTTATAATCTCATGTGGTCAGTACTAGGATGGGGGTGGATACCACTGGGGCTTCGGGAGGACTTCCTGGAAGAGGTAGCACTTAGCTAGCCTTGAAAGGTATCCCCTGAAGCCTTACTCGGCCACCTAGGCCAAGGCCCCTGGCCACTCCGACCACGCCAGGCCCCGGGGTTCAGGCCGAAGGGCCAGGCCACCAGTGGTCATTGGCTCTCCATGCCTGCAGAGTGCCAGCCCGGGGTGGGTAGGGCAGGGCAGGCGGCAGCCACACCCTGTTACACAGTCAAGTAAAATTCTGAGCTCCACAGAGAGAGGGAACCGGCCCAAGACCACACAAAGCGTGGCCTGGGGGTGAGGGGCTCCGGGCAGAGCGGGCGTGCAGGCAGGCCGGGCTGGGCCGGGGGCTCCATTCACAGCTGCAGGCTGTCTATTCTTCTCGTGGGGGCAGCGCCCGCCCCAGCTGCAGTAATGGGAATCAGCTTCCGCCGCCTGCACCCTCTCCCTCCTGCCATGCGGCCGGCTGCACGGGGCTTCTGAGCCAAGCCCTCTTCGTTACCTCTCCTCCTGCCAGCAGGACTCTGTCCAGAAGCTTTGGGGCCCCTATGGCCAGGCCAATCATTGCCTGCGAGGGGGCTCGTGGGCACCCTGGCATGTGGAAGCCTCCGTTACTGCCAGGTACCTTCCCACACCCTCCCAGCAGCACGGGGTCGGGGGGGCAGGCACCCTCATGTCCGTCTGTCTGGCCGGGCCACGCGAGGCCCAGCTTGTCCTGCCACCAGCTCTCATAGAAGCAGAGGCTTCGGTCTCTGGGCTTGGCCGCTGGCTTGGAGAAGGCTTGCTCTGGGGACGTGGAACAGACCTGCTTCGGACGACTTCCTGCGAGTTAACCGGTCACCTGTTATGTCTCCAGGATCTTCCCAGAAAAGAGACAGTCCAGACGAAGCCAGCCTCAATGTCCCCAGGAGCCTGTGGAGAAGCAGCTTCCAGAAACTGGTAGGACTGACTCCATCCACAGGAGGCCCCAGGCTGAGCCCCAGTAGGAAAAGCAGGCCCGAACTCAAGTGGGGGCACCATACTGCCTCCGAGCCTGATGGGCAGAGTAGAGCCCCATGGGGCCTCGTGGTCATGTGGGCCCCCTTTCCTTGGCCACCTCTCTATACATCTTCAATGGGCAGCTCTGAAGCCGTTCAGCCACCTGCTGCCCAGGAGCCCCACGGACCCACGTGCCTGCTTGTGTGACGATTTGCCCACGAGCACCTTGTAAAGTGGACGGCAGTGTTACCCCTCATGCTACAGGAGGAAAACTGAGGCTCAGAGCAGGAACATCCCAGGTCTGAGGTCTGGGAGCAGAGAAGGGGCCCCTCTGGGTTTGCAAGGCTGGTGGGCTGGCTCCAGAGGGGTCCCCAGCCCCTGGGCTGTGCTCGGGCCTGCCTGCAGCCTGTGCTCCCAGCCCCCTTCCCCAGGACCCTAAGGCCCCCAGGGGCTTCCTGGCAACCTGGTCAGCCCTCCCCATCCCCTCTGAGCTCCCCATTTCCTGTCCTGAGCCCAGCACCTCCCCTTCCCCCATGGCTGGGCTAGCTGGCTGGCTGTTTGGCTCAGTGGGTCCCTAGTGGGGGGAGCCTTTGGGCCTAGGGCAAGGGCAGGGGAGGAGAGTGCCCTAGGCTTGGGGAAGGGGGAGGGGGGAGCTAAGCCGGCCACCCCCTTACAGTTTTTAGACCTCAAGGAGTCACCATGAAATTCCATTCTCCTGACAGCAAAGAAACTGAATCACTCTTGCCAAAGCCCACGGCCCCCACAAGAATGCTATAAGGCTTTGTCCGGCTGTTCCCAGACAGGCAGCCACACCCGGGACCCCCCACTCCCCCCAGCCTGGCTGCAGAGAGGCGCAGGAAAGCCCCGGCCAGGCTGGACCAGTCCCTCTCTGCACAGGTGCTCCCTCTCCTCACTCCCCGCGTGCAAGGCAGCGGTGCACCGAGCTTCACCTTGCTTTCTGTACAATGGGCAGGCTGGAGCCAGGTCACAAGTCAGGGAAAGCAAGGAGTGCCATGTCCTCGGCAGGGCCTTGTCAGCTGGGTGTGTGGGGTACCACGGCTGTGTGCTGCTCCCCCTTGACCTCTCAGAGAACGCTCAGCATCTAGAGGGCACCAAGTATGGATGCCGCTGGCTGACCTGAATCCCAGGTACGGGGCACAGCTCATGCAAAGATTTTGGGGCACAAGGGTGCTTGGGCTGCTGGGGAATAGGGAGGATTGCAGGGTTCAGCAAGAAATGGGGCTGGGAATAGGTAGGCACCAGGCCAGGATTTGAACTCAGAGCAAAGGGGAGCCATGGAAGATTCTGACCTGTGTGTGTGTGTGTGTGTGTGTGTGTGTGTGTGTGGAGGGGGTGGGGTATGATTAGAGCCGTCTGGTTCAGAGTGCAGAAGAAAACAGAGCAGGTAGATGGGGGACAGGGAGACCAGGGTGGAGACTGCCCAAGAGGTCCAGAGGAGAGATGAAGGTGGCGGAGGGGACTCCTTCTCAAAATAGCCCAGATCTGGGATAGATGGGAGTTGGTGGTGGGGCAAGGGACATGGGGACTTCAGACTTGAGGCTGGGCTGGGGCTCAGCCTACTGTTTGGGGGCAGCCCATGCAGCCATAGGGAACTTTTCTCCCCTGCCCATCCCCACCCCTCCAGCTGCCTCGAGGCTCCGAGGCTCTGAGGCTGGGCTGATGGGGGAGGGGTTTATGGCAGGAGGTGACACCACGGGAGACTTATCACTTGGGCACAGCCAGGACCATCTGCTCAGGCATCTGCCTGCCTGAGGTGGCGCCTGCTAATTACCTGGGGTGGGGGGGAGCAGGAAGAGGCCTGGGAACCACTATCCCCCATCACACCCCATGACAGAGGGGCTGGAGTAGGGCCCCAGGACCCTACGAGCAAATGGGCCACAGCCTCCCTGCTCCCCGGTGGGGGTGGGCAGACATCTACCCAGTAAATCCTTACAGAGCACCTACTATGTTCCAGCCCTGTTCTGCACTTGACCTTTTCGGGGGGCAGACATCTACCCAGTAAATCCATACAGAGCACCCACTACGCCCTGTTCTCCTGCACTTGACCTTCGGTGCAGGAAGGGGGACCCATTGCAGGCAGAGGGCTAAGGGCTGTGAGGAGAACTGGCCAGTGGGCAGAGCGAGCGCTAAATGGGCCCCGGGGCCCTGGTGGTCCCAGAGGGCCTCCTGAGGAGGGGATGTCAGAGCCGAGAGGGAGGGGAAGGAGGCTCAGCCAAGCGGAGAGCCGCCCCCAGCTGCGCTTCCGGAAGATGCTGAGGGCAGGGAGCTCAGACCCTGATCCTGCGCCAGGGGGCCCCCTGGCCACTTCCGGGCCCCTCGCCCCTCACCCTCACCCCGGCTGCCGGCGCGCATTCCTGCCGCCCCTGCTCGTGCGGTGGGCCGGCCCGGCCCGTGGGAAGGCCTGGGGGTGGGGGCCGCCGTGTGCCGGGGAGGCGGGGCGGGGGCACAGCTGGGCCACATCTGGCCTGAGCGTAGAGGGACCAAATGGGACAGAAAGCAGCCTTTCATCCCGCAAGGGGCGGGGCGACTTCAGTTTCTTCTCGCCACGGGGCGCCCGGAGGACTTCGGGGACCAGCTCCGCACCCCCGCCGCTGGGCTGGAATTCGAGGAAATTAGCTCGGGGCGGGGGTGGGGGCAGGGCGCTGAAGGTGGAATTTAATACAGGTGCTTTCTCGGTGGAAACACGTGTCTCTGCCCGTGGCTCGGCGGGGGGGAGGGGGGCTCAACTCCTCAGTATTAATCACCGCTGCCTTAGGTGCGCTCAGGTCCACCTAGGCGCCGCCCCCTATGCTTGGCACGCACCACCCCAAGGGGAGGACGCCGGGCTTGGGGAGGGGCAGGGCACCGCGAGCAAGTGAGGACGTCTCCTGCGGGACTGCGGAGCCTGAAGCCCCCGTGCCAGAACCCCGGTCACCGCGCCGAGGGCGCGCCCTTCCGCGTGCCAGACGCCCCGTGCGGTCCCCGCCGGCGCTGGCCAGCCTGGCTTCCCCTTCGGGGCCACCGGGGCGAGCCGGGCCCAAGGCCCCACGCCCCTCGGCCGCCCGCGGGGGACGACCTGGGCGGGGCGGGGCGTGCACGTGCTCACAGGGGGCGGGGGCGGCGGCGTCCGCCGGGCCTTTCCCAGACCCCCGCCGCGGCCCCACGTGGGCGCTGCGAGTCTCGGGGGGCGACCCGCGCGAGGTCCCGCCCCAGGGCCCCGGAGCCAGTGAGCGCGCGGTAGGGGCGGAGCCTCGCGGGGGACCACGCCCCCCAGGGGCGGAGTCCGGCGGGGAGGTTTAAGAGCGCGGGGCGCGAGCAGTGGACAGCTGAGCGCGCCGCGGGACCCGGGATCCTCGGCGCCGGTGTGTGGGGCAGGGCAGGGCGCACCGGGCAGGGCGCGCCGGCGGCCGCCACCCCACCATGCTCAAGCGCTGCGGCCGACGCCTGCTGCTGGCGCTGGCGGGCGCGCTGCTCGCCTGCCTGCTGGTGCTCACGGCCGACCCGCCGCCGCCCCCGGTGCCCGCAGAGCGCGGCCGGCGCGCGCTGCGCAGCCTGGCGGGCCCCGCGGGGGCGGCCCCGGCGCCCGGGCTGGAGGCGGCGGCGGCGCCCGCTGCGCTCGCCCGCGAGGTGCACAGTCTGTCCGAGTACTTCAGCCTGCTGACCCGCGCGCGCAGAGACGCGCGCCCACCGCCCGGGGGCGCCCCCCGCCCCGCCGACGGCCCCCGGCAGCCCCCGGCCGAGTCGCTGGCGCCCCACGACGTCTTCATCGCGGTGAAGACCACCAGAAAGTTTCACCGCGCGCGCCTCGATCTGCTGCTGGAGACCTGGATCTCGCGCCACAAGGAGATGGTGAGCCCCCACGGCCTGGGCGGGGTAGGGGGGTGCCGTCTTGTGCAGCCGGTGGCAGTATCCGATGGGCGCCAGGCTGCACATCTGTCCAGCTACCGGGACTATGTGGGGGTAGTGACGCCAGTCCATCCCTTTCCAGCCCGGTCTGCCTGATGGGGCCACTCTCCCCGTTGAGTTGTGCAAGTGTCAGAGGGGGACCCGACCCCATCCAACTTCCAGAGCCCTGGATGGTGTGAATTGATGCTACCAGCTGCCATTGCTTGGGGTTGGTGCTCTGTGATGTTTCTCCCCCCCCCCCCAAGCATTGGAGTGCATTAATAAGGTGCTATTGTCCCCAAACCTCCAGAAGGCAGATTCTTCGTGAGGCATCCACCTGGGCTCAGACCCTGCCCTGAGGAGGAAGACTTTTTCCTGAGTGGTGGAGTGGGGGGTTAGAACCCCCGGTATAGGGCTGGTCCCTTCTCTCATGAGTCTTTTCTATGGGATGGGGGGCAAGTCATTGTTAGAGATAATTTGGAGTTGGGGTGTGTGTTGGTGAGCCCTGGAGAATCCCTTTCCAAAGAGAACACTGGGGTTTGGGGGTCTGTGCAGAGATCCTGTCCCCAGAGCACAGGAGTCTTTGGAGCCTTGAACTTTGTGCTTACTGCACCCTAGTTGAGCATTGACTTCCTACACATAATAAAGACACACCCCACTTTGAAAATCTCCCCCGAGGCTGCAGCAGAACGGTTGGGTTGGGGCGGGACGGGGCAGTGTGGGCCCTGCCAGGGGAGGGGTAGTGAGGGAACAGCCGTGGGCTGGGAGATTCAAGGGACTAAGTGGGCATCTGGGGTGAAGCTGAGGGACTCTTGACCAGGGTGAGGGCTCAGAGAGGACCTCACACCCCTTCCTCCCTGTTTAAACCTCAAGGCCTGGGATCTTCTGGCGTGGAGGAGCCCTGTTTGGGGACAGGGTTCTGGTGAGGTCATGATGGGGTCCGGGGGCTGGGGGTGGGGAAGGGTTCTGTCTGGTTCCAGTGTGGGGAGGGGGCCCTGGGAGCCCCGTGGCAGCCTCCTGGGAAAGCAGCAACCCCTTTCCCAGGGGCTCAGCGGGCTGGCGGGAGGGGGCGGCGGGGGCCGTGGGTTTTGTTTGGCCGCCGGGCCGTTAGGATTCCCAGCGCCCGGCGGCTCTCACGCCGGCCGCTTGGGCAAGGTAACAAAGCCCCTTTCTCCAACGGAGAAAGGCGTCCGGCCTCTTGTGCGCAGCTATGCGCTCCATGGGAACCGCCACTGCGTGCTGGCCACTCAGGTTGCTTGGTGATGAGAGGGCCGCCGGGCCCCCCCCCATCCCTGACTGACAGCCCTTGTGGGGCACCATCCCTGAGCCAGGCACCCTACCCCCCAGGACCCTGCCTCCCTGCTGGGTGACCTTTGGCAGCATTCGGCTCCTGCTGGGCCACCAGCAGCTCCGAGGGAGCACCTCTCGTCTTGGACTTGGGGGGCTTTCTCCAGCAGAGGGGATGTGGTCGAAGGGTCTTGGGTACCAGTCCCAAGCCCAGGTGGGTAATCTTGGGCAAGACCTGAGGCCTCTCTGACCCTCTGTCGCCTCATCTCTGGAAGGGGACTGGCAAAACCTGGAGGCAGAGGGAATGAGCCCAACAGTTACCCAGGGTCGGGGTGGGGGCCGTCACTCCCCCGGGCCTTGAGGTCCCCATTGAAGGGCCACTCAGGTTTCCTTCTTGCCGGCTGAACCCACCCAGGAGAGGCTGCATCTGCCCCCAGCATCGGCTCATGTGTCACAGCAAGCCGAGGCTGCATATCGCGTTGTGGGGGAGGGGGTCCTTGAAACTGTCATGACCCAGGGCCCTCTTCTTCCAGTCCTGCGCATGGTGAATCAGGCCCAGTCTGATGGGGGGCACGCAGAGAAGTCAGGGCTTTGGTGGGGGGAAACCCAGAGAGGCTGTGCAAGCTGAGAGTGGGCATCTGACCCACGTGGAGGGTTGGAGGACTTCCTGGAGGAGGTGCCATTTGAGCTAGACAGACAGGACCAGCATGGAGCATGTGTAAGAAACTTCCAGCAACTGGAGTGATGGTGGGTGGGGGTTGGTCAGCAGGGGCCACACTGAGACAGTCCTCAAAGTCCAGGATGAGGGGCTGGACCTTCGGCCCCCACATCCCTCCCCCACCCCTCCCAGGAGTGGGCCAGGCTGCAGCGGCTGCCACCACAGTGGCCACAATTGCTGGGGGAGAGCTTGGCATCCTGTGTTTCTTTGAATCGCAGCTCCAGGAACAATGTCGCTTCCTGTGGGTGTCCCCCCGCCCGCTCTGGGCCAGCCCTGCCGCCCTCGCTGCCCTGCTCTTCCTCCTCCAGCCCCATCGTCGGGGAAGTGGGGAGGAGGCCTGGCCGGCCAGGCGGCGGGGTGGGACGGGCTCAGTCCCGGAAGGCACTTGGGGCTAGGCTGGCACCACGTCTGCCCCAGCATATGACCACAGGCTGGAGCCTGCCCCTCTCTGGTCCTCAGCGTCCCCAGTGTCCGCTCAGGTAGTAATGGTGCCCACCTCTCAGGGCCGTTAGGGAGACCAGAGAAGGGAGTCCGTGTCCGTGCTTTGCTCTGGGTACAGGTGAGCTCTTGTTGTGCCCATTTGACAGAAGGGGATCCTGAGGCTCTGAACCGCCAGGCAGCCTGTCCCCTCCTCTGCCAGTCGCTCTGATGTAGGGAGACGGGAGGCCTGGCACCCTCACACCCCCACAGCCCCACCCTCCCTTTACTCCTCTCCAGGCCGCCCGCCTTGCTCTCCCCCCAGCTGAACAAAGGTGACTTTAATCTCCGTAGCCTTGGGCTGGGTTTTTAGGGCACCACCAGAGCGCGGGAGAACAGGCCCCGCTTGATCTCATTAAGAAAGCATTTTCCTTCTAATCCGGAGACGGCAGCAGCGCGTCTGCACTGGCCGCCTCAGCCTCCCACAGCATTCCTGGGCTGCGATGCTGGGGAGTGGGCGGGGGGCTGGGTGCGAGTCCGGGCGTGCGGGCTGCCTTGGGGTGCCTGCAGGGCTCTGGAAGGAGGGGCTGCGAGTATGGAGAGGGTGTCCACCGGGCCTGCCCCTTCCCCAGCTCACAACAAGGTGTGATCGGCACCTTGTGGCTCCGCCTGAGTCTGGGCTCCGGTCTGGGGTCAGGCTGGGCAAGCAGCCGGGGCCGCCGAAAGGAGGGTGGGGACCCCAGCTGGGTCTCCCAGGTTGCTGGGTGTGTACTGTGCTCTGGGCCTGCACATGCTGGATCCTCCCTTGGACCCATACGAGGACACTGAGGTCTGGTGGGCATGGAGGTGGGGGGTCTCCTGCTGCCTGTGCTCAGAGCACCCGCCCCCACCAGGCCCCAGGCTTTGCATTCAGCCAGGCCTGGGTGCGCTGGGCTGCACGCGCTGGGCGGGCCAGGCAGAGGAAGGAACATTCCTCCCCGTGTGCTGACGGGCCCAGGCGGGTGCTGGCAGCTCCTGGCTCCGCCCCGGTGCCCCCCCACCCCTTCCTCGGAGCGATCCTGGCAGGGGTGGCGCTGTGTTGGCCCAGGTAGAGCCTTGATGTGGCCTTGGGCAAAGCCTGTCTGCCAGCCTGGATTTCCTTGCCTGAGCAGGGGGGTGGGGGGGCGGTGCTGATCTGCAGGCTGGCGCACCCGCCGTTTCCCACCTCAACCCTCCTGACCGCTGGAGTTTCCAGAGCACTGTGGTGCCTTCTTAGTCTCAGGGAAAGTGACCTGGCCGGCTAGTCACACCGGCCGGGGCGTGGGGGGGCGGCCTTGAAGGCCCAGCCCAGCCCAGTTAACCAGGCCAGCTGTATGGTAATGGGCAGCGCGGCCACTCCCGCTTAACGCGGCCGAGTTAAGGCCAGCCCGGCGCCCCTCGCCGTGCGGCCCAGGACAAAGCTGGCGGAC
This sequence comes from Leptonychotes weddellii, assembly GCF_054177405.1. NCBI lineage: Eukaryota > Metazoa > Chordata > Mammalia > Carnivora > Phocidae > Leptonychotes > Leptonychotes weddellii. Next base: position 1,695,859 of record NC_138373.1, read on the forward strand.
AATGCCTGGTGATTCATCCTCCCTCCGGGCCCTTTGTCCGCCAGGGCTTGGCAGCCGCCCAGCAGAGGCCTTTGTCCCTGACTGATTGAGACTTGGCTTCCCAAAGCCGACCTCCTCTGCCTGTCCCCCCCCCCCACGGCCCTCTGCCCCCTCCCGCAGGCTGGGTGCTGTGTCAATAAGGGTGTGTGCCCTGCCAGGTGTGCCGGGCGGGCGAGGAGCCGGTCACCTGGCGGGTGGGCGGGGCGCCCCACCTGGCTCGTGCCAGCACAGCCGCCGGGCGACCTTGGGCCCAGCTGTCGACATGGGAGGGTGGGGTCTGCAGGAGTCCCGGCCCTGCTTCTGTTTAGGCTGGACACTTGAGACTACCTACATGGGTGCACGTGGGGAAACTGAGGCCCACGGGAGGGTGGAGAGTGGGTGTGACTGAGCTGTAGCTGCTGAAGCCTCAGGGTGCCCGGGCCTGCACCCCCTCAGTGGCCCGGGGCTGGGGGACCCAGAGCCGCCTGTTCAAGGCCACGTTTCTCCTTCCAGACGTTCATTTTCACCGACGGGGACGATGAAGCCCTGGCCAGGCGCACGGGTGAGCCCTGGACCTGGGGAGGCCGGGGGGGCTCCACTCCTGGGAGGAACTGTCCCCTCCCTCCTCCGCTCCCCCCTCCCCTCCGGAGAGGTCACGGAGGCCACGGGCCAGAGAGGGCAGTTTACTCAACTGGTTTGCTCAATGCCCCGCCCCATCACTGGGGGGGGGGGCACCCAATTCTCATGCAAATGAGGTCCTTTCAGCTCCCGGGGCCCTTTGAGCTGATGTGGCGGCAACAGGTGGCCGGTGCTGGGAAAAAGCCGCCTGAATGGGCAGGGGCGGGCCGGGGTTGCCCCGGAGGGGGTTGGGCTGGGGGTGGGGGGAGTGTGATCACCGGGCGGGAGCCCTGTGCTGGGGAGGGGGCAGTGGGAGGAGGCCGCCGCAGGGCACAACTTGAACCCAGGGCGCCCTGGGACGGTCACCCGCTCCGTCCCGCTCTGCTCTCACGGGTGGGGGGGTCGGCGGGTGTCGACCGCTGACCTCTCCGAGCCAGCTCGGACCCGCTTACAGCCCCTCCCCCGCTCCCAGGCAACGTGGTCAACACCAACTGCTCGGCTGCCCACAGCCGCCAGGCGCTGTCCTGCAAGATGGCGGTGGAGTACGACCACTTCATCGAATCGGGGAGGAAGTGAGTGTCCCGAGGAGCGCGCCCCGTCCCCTGCAGGTCCCCGCCCTGGCGGCCCGCCACCCTTGACGTGCTCTCTCTCTCTCCCTCTCCCGGTGGCTTCTCCGCAGGTGGTTCTGCCACGTGGACGACGACAACTACGTCAACGTCAGGGCTTTGCTGCGGCTGCTGGCCGGCTACCTGCACACGCAGGACGTGTACATCGGCAAGCCCAGCCTGGACAGGCCCATCCAGGCCACAGAGAGGGTCAGCGAGAACAAGATGGTGAGTGCGCCGCCCTCGCGGGCCCGAGCCGGGTGGCCAGGACGCCTGCGGGGTCCCTGGAGCCTGGGGCGAGGGTCTCACCACGCTCCCCTCCCGCAGCGCCCTGTCCACTTCTGGTTTGCCACTGGCGGGGCAGGCTTCTGCATCAGCCGTGGGCTCGCCCTGAAGATGAGCCCGTGGGCCAGGTGAGTGCCCTTGGGCCCCGGGGTGAGCCTGCCCTGGGTCCCAAGGCCTTCCCAGCGACGGGTGTCCCCAGCCTCACATGCAAGGGCGGGCTGAGTCACAACCCCCCCCCCCCCCACACACACACCCCACTGGTCACTACCATCGGGCAGGACTCCTTTCTCTGCTCGCCCGGTAACCCCGACTCAGAATTATCCAGCCGGTTCAGAGGAGGGTGCTGTGCGGGGCCTCTGGGAGGGACGGAGCTGCTGACGGGCCGGCTGGTCAGTGTTCTGGTCCACATCCTGCTCTGCAGGGGGCATGTTCCCCTCCTCTCCTCCCAGGTCTGGCTTCTTCATCCCCGGCTGGGTTCTGGCTGGCTGGGTCCGACTGAGCTCCCAGTAGGTGTCCAGCTCCTGCCTTTGCTCATGGGTCGGGCCCTGTCCTCCTGCAGCAGGGGGCACTTCATGAGCACAGCCGAGCGGATCCGCCTGCCAGATGACTGCACCATCGGCTACATCGTGGAGGCCCTGCTGGGTGTGCCCCTCATCCGCAGCGGGCTCTTCCACTCCCACCTGGAGAACCTGCAGCAGGTGCCCGCCTCGGAGCTCCATGAGCAGGTGCGCCTCCCAGGCCCGGGAGGGAAGGGGAAAATCCAACCAAACGAAGTGGTATGGGGGGGGGGTGGGGGTGGAGGAGGGAGGGTGGAGTCACTGTTTTAAACAAGGAACAGAGGAAGGGCCGCACTGTTGGCTGCTCCTCGGACACCCACCCCCCACCCCCCCACCAGCGGGACCCTGCTCAAATCCTGGGACACCTACTCTGTGCTGTATGGGGGTTTTCTTGGCCCTGGCCGGGCACTCCACTAGCCTTCACTGAGGCCTCCACCCTAGACTTCATTCCTGGGTTGTGCAGAGCAGGTGGGGTGTGGTACAGTGGGACTCACAGGCCTGCCTTCTTGGGCCGAGGGAGGGCAGAAGGCAAGGCTGTTCCCTCTTGCAGAACCATATGGGCAGCCGTGGACAGAGCCGGGGACGTGGGGGCCTCTCCTGGTCTCACCTAGGCCCTCCCTTCCCCCCACAGGTGACCCTCAGCTACGGCATGTTTGAGAGTAAGCGGAATGCCATCCACATGAAGGGGCCCTTCTCGGTGGAGGCTGACCCGTCCAGGTGAGGAAGCAGGTCCAGATAGAGGCTGGGCCTTAAGTTGGATTCCTTGGGGGTCTGCTGGGGCTGGAGGGGTTGTCTGGGGGGGAGCTGCTGGGGCTGGAGGGGTTGTCTGGGGGGGTCTGCTGGGGCTGGAGGGGTTGTCTGGGGGGGTCTGCTGGGGCTGGAGGGGTGCCCTGGGGGGGTCTGCTGGGGCTGGTACACTGAAGCAGCAGGACTACAGACCCCCAGGAGCCTTGTTCAGGGTGGACCAGGGCCCCTCTGCTGCTGTGGGTCTGAAGATGGGTGCTCAGCACCCTCTCCCCCTCCAACAGACCTGCCCCTACTCTGTCCCCACAGGTTCCGCTCCATCCACTGCCACCTGTACCCGGACACACCGTGGTGTCCCCACAGCGCCGTCTTCTAGCAGCCGTGGTTGAGACCCCGTCCTCGGGCGCCCCTGGTATCCAAAGGGCCCGGGGATCTGTGTTGTGTCGCCCTGGCCTTGGCATTCGAGGCTCCCCCAGGGCTGTGCCTACGTGTGTGTGTGTGCGCGCACTGCGTGCCCGTCCATGGAGCAGGCTGCTGGGCAGTTCTGTTCTGCCGAGAAGCAAGCACAAGGGCCACTTGTCTGCCCCGTGGGGCCGCGGGCTCCAGAGCCCCATCCCAGAGGATGTGCATCAGAGGTCACTCTGAGGGCAGTTTTCTTATTACTGCGGGGTCTTTCGGCAGCGTGGGGATCAGGGGCTGCTCTGCAGGGATACGCAGGTGCCTTTCCCTCCCTGTCGGGTGCAGGCCCTGTGCTGGGGGGGCCTAAGCACCCCCAGCACAGCCGAGCCAGGCTCAGTGCAAGGAAGCTGGGTTTGGGAGGAAACCCGAGCCCCCTTCTCCTGCTGAGCTCTGGACTTAGAGGACTAGCAGCCAGCACCCCCACCGGGTCCAGCCCCCACCCCCCCGGAAGCCCCTAGTGGCCGTGTGGCTAGGGAAACGGGCTCCCCTCCCAACCCTCCCTCACTGCCGTCTCTTTGTCTCCCCGTGATGGGGAGACAGCTGAGCATTTTATCTCCTCTCCGAAGTCGAGAGAACGTCGCCCATAATGGGCGTGCCTGTAAATATTTGTGACAGTATTTTTTTACTGTGCTTGTTTTTCATAAGGGGGTGGGTAAAAGGTAGGGTGTTTTTGTTTTTCTGGGGGGGTGGGTTTATCTTTTCTGTGGATCAGAAAAAGCAGAAGCCAAACTTGAGATAATCTTTGCTGTTTAAATGGAGGGAAATGTCCGCCACTCCGTGTATTTATATGTCCCGGCCTCCGGACTGCCCGCGCCCCGTCCTGCACGGTGCCCATCTCCCGCAGGCCCGTGGGGTGTGTTCTGTCTTCTGTTTTTCTTTCTGCAAAGACATAGCTAGGAAAGTGAACGATAATGGAAAAGTTCTCAGGGAATTGAAGTGTGGTTGCTATGGTGACGTCCTTTGCTGTGAATAAAGGTGCTCTTTGGGGCAACCCGGGGGGTCCTGGTCTTGCTGGAAGTTGGGCCAGAGACACAGGTCTGTCACAGGTCTGTCGGAGGGGCTCCAGGGGGCCTGGGGGCTTGTTCGAGCTCCTGTGGGGGAGATGGATAGAAGGGACTCCCAAGAGCCACTTGCAGGTGCCTGAGAGGCGCAGCCAGCCCAGGGCACCGTGGAAGTGGTCAGGGGGATGGCTGGATTGGCAGGTTTCACCCAGAGGAGCAGCCCATAGGCTCTGTAGCTCCAGCCTGTGTGGGCCTAGCCTTCCCTGGAGGAGGGAGGGGGCTCGTGGGGGCCCAGCCTGGGACCTCCTTATCTGGCTTCATCCCCATCACAAACTCACAAGAGGCCATATTCTTGTCCCATTTTGCAGATGGCAAAACTAAGGCTCAGAGCCAGTGACAGCCAAGGTCAGGCAACTGAGCTGGCGGGGGTGGTAAAGAGCTCAAACTCAGAGGCCTGGTGGTATTGGATCCTGGCCTCCCCTTGTGCTGGGGACCCCACACTCGACCTCGCCTCTGTGAAGGGGCTCCATGCCTGGACTGGTCCTGGAGCTGGGCCCCCAGGCCAGCTGGATGGAGGCTGGACAAGGATTCACACCGACCTTGTTTTCTGCCCACTCCCTGCTGCTCGCTCTTCCTCACATGCAGCCTTGGCGGGGGGGGGGGGGGCAGCCGGCATTCCCTCTTCCTCACACAGAGCCCCCGCAGCACCCCCCCTGGGCTCCAAGTCCCCTGGGACCTCCATGTTGGCTGCTCTGCTCCACGGTTAACCTTCTCAACATGTCAGAATAAAGACAAGTGTTTGCAAAGCGCCTCCTGTCCCCACCCCTGACCTGCCGATGCCAGTCCCATCCCAGTAGCCCCGTGCTCACATACTCAGCACCCCCACGTGCAGCGTGTAGCCCGGGAGGCCCCCCCACTTCCTCATAAGGCTTGCTGGAGGCTCCTTGGGCCTGGGGGCAACTGGCCAGGGCCTGACCCCACCTTGGCCTTGTGTAGCCCTAAGTCAGTGGAGTGGGTTTTGCAGAAGGGCTGGAAGGGCAGGTGTCCCAGGGGTGTAGGTAGTGACGGGGGGTGGGGGGGGGACCTCAGCATCACAGCCTGATCCGTGTCCGGAGGGCAGTCTTGCAGACATGCTGAGGAAAGGGGGCTGCTCAGGTTTTGGGGGGCAACCACCTGCGGGCAGACACCAAGGGCCTCCTTCCTGCCCCCCACCCCGGGGGGAGTCAGAGGAGCCCCCTGCCCTGGCCCGAGTGTCGACCCAGGGCCCAGCCACGGGGCCCCGGAACACAGGCATGGCCCTGCAGCCCTCGCGGGGACAGGTGGAGCCTGCCCCAGAGTTGGGGACGTACCTGGTCACCTGGTCGTCACAGCTGGTCCAAACCGTCCAGTGTGGGGAGGAGGCCCTGGGAGCTGAGGCCTTCATCTGAGAACAGGGATAAATGAGTCCTCAGGGCTCTGGGTCTGGGAGGCATGGGGGGGCGGGGCTCAAGCCCTGGGGCCCTTCCCTCTTCTCAAGGAAAAGCTGGGTGGGGGAGGGACGGAGAAGGGAGGGACGGAGGGAGGGAGGATGGTTCCTCCTCAGAAGGGGAAGCAGGTCCAGCAGGGGCAGATTTCTCCCATCTGCTGCCCTCAGGGGTGTGAGGAAGGGGCCCTCCCCCAAGATGAGTCACACAGCAGAAGCGTTGACCTCGCTCTCCCCCAGGGCAGGGCTGAGGGGTGTCATGCTCCCCCCCAAAACTGCCCATCATTTGTGGGCTTTCAAGATAACACTGCAACCATGGGGGCTGCTGGGTGCCCCTCCACCCCCTCGGCTTCCGTGGTCCAGGTCCGGGAGGGGCCAAGGGGTGCAGGTGGGGCCCTTCCCTGCTCAGTTTAAACACACTTCCCTTCACCTGGGGCCATCCCAGCCCACTGGCCCCAGAGCTGCATCTGAGCCGTGTTGGAAAGGAGGGCTTTCCAGAGGTGGGGTGGGAGAGGCGGCCATCTGGGTCTCGGCACAGCCCGGCAGGGGTGCGGAGGGGGAACTGCTCAGGATGCCTGGAAGGCTGGGAGGGAGGACGGGCAGCGGACTGGGTTGCCATAAGGCTCCCTTCCCTGCTGGGGGCTTCAGCCAGTCCTGCCCCTTCTAGGCCTGGGCTGGGGGTCGGGGGATGACCAGAGCCAGCCCCATCTTTCTGTCAGACCAACTGGCCTGTCTGGCTGCTGCCCACCCTAGCCCTGGCCTGGCCGAACGTTCTTGGAGGTGACCCCCGCTTCCCAAGCCCTTTCTGAGCCCAGCACTTGGTCCATCACTAGGAGGAACCCAGGGGCCTGGGGCGGGGGGGGGGGTTCCTGTCTGAGCCCCCTCGCGGTGGTCGAGGTTATGTTAGCATACTGAGTTAGGGCTGAGAGCTGTGCTGCCCCCACCCCCACGTGCCCCCTACTGGCTCCGGGCAGGCTTCTGGGACCCCCTGACTCAGGGTGCAATCCACCTCGGTCCTCGGGTACCAGCTGGTGGTGAGAGCTGGTGGTTTCTCCCCCTGCCCAAACCCACCTTCCCCAGGAACCCCCAGCACCCCGGGGCACGCCCCTTGCCCTTCGAAGGTCACATCACGAACCTGAAAGTTCTTACCAGTATGTGGTTGGCCAAGAGGCAAGCTCCAGCCGGCCACCCCGGCCGCCGTCCCACGCCCTGGCTCTGAGGGGGGCTGGTTGCACGTCCTCGTGGCCCGTCCTGGCGGGATCTTTGGGTCGTCCCCTCAGCAGAGCCACGGTGAGCCCCAGACCGGCCGTGCCGCTGTCAGGGGGACTGGCAGGGAATGCAGAATGTCCTGAGCTCCTGGACGGGTCCCCCTGCAGTCTCCCGTCCTCTGGGCACCTAGCGCCCCCTGCTGGACATGCCTGCCTCACTCCTGGAGAGATGCTCTTTCCACCACTGACAGACCCTCCTCGTTCCTGGCCTCCCGGTGGTGGGATCGCCACGCCTGCTGCCCACTGCGGGGATCCGCAGGCCCCTCCTTCCGGAAAATGTTGGCTCCTGGCTCACACAGGCTCTCTCTCCCACCCTGCTCCTGCGTCCATTCCTGCGTCACTCCCCAGACCTTGCCTGCCCTGCGACCCCACTCTGCCTCCACCTCTTGTCTGTCCAGCTCCTTCCCTCCCATTTCCTGACCCTGCTGGACCCCCAGCCCCCTCACACCTCATGGGCTCGTCCTCCCCTGCTTGAAGTCCCAGGTCCACTCAGGCCCGTGAACTCACCTTCACCTCCCCTGGCCTCTTGCTTCCACATCCTCTCTCAGCCAAGCCTCTGGTGTCTGACCTCCTGCGCCCGCCCTCCGCACCTGGTCAGCTGCACGGAAACAGTGCCCTCTGGGGAGTCTCACCCTGAGTTCCAGATGGAGCCTCGGGCCCTTGGGGGATCTCCTGTCCCCGCTCTGTCCCTCCTCTCTGGCTCTCCCACAGCCCCAGGGTGGGGGGGGGGCTGTACCTTCTTTGCCCCCAGCCCCCCACTTCCTCTGGCCTCCCTACTTCATGAGACCCTCCAGCCGCCCCCCCACTGCCCAAACGCTCTGACCACCAGGCCAGCAGGGGGGCCACACTCCTGTCTATGGACTTGGGTCCCACCCTTCTTGGTGACTCAGGAAGGCCACTCCACCGACGAGCTCTGCCCGCGGCCTCCCCCAGGCTCTCCCGAGCCAGCCATCAGGCTTCATCACAGCTGCTCTTGTCCAAGACTCCAGCGGTGTCCAGGTGGCTGAGCACATGGGTCACTTCCTGCACTCGTGGAACCTGGTGATCGGCAGCACGTGACACGGTCCCTTGTCTCTCCTCCACACTGTCTTCGTGCAGCTCTCAGGATGCCCCCTGTCCTGGACTCCTCCTGCCTCGCTGGTCGCTCCTCCCTACTCCCGACCCCAAACATGGGCTCTGCTGTCTCCTCTTTGGCACCCACTCCCTGCGGGACGTCACCCTGGCTCGTGGCTTTCAACACTGTACCCAAGACAAACACTCCAGCTGGCCGTCGCTGCCCAGTGCTCTCCCCTGACCCCCCCGATTCACTGTTCCCCCTGCTCTCCATACCTCCCCGGGGGGACCCAATAGACATCTTAGGCTCAACATGTCCAAAAGTGGACCACTGACCCCTTGATCGCAAACCTGCTTCCTCCCCAGCTGCCCATCTCCGTTTATGACACCACAGACCCCCACCTGCCACAGCTCCACCCAAACCTCACACCCACCCCCACAGTGTGCCAGAAAGTGCTGCTGGCGTTCCTTTCAGAACCCAGGGCTTTCTCACCACTGCTTGGCTGGCCAGCACCCCGCCCGGGCTGCCCTCAGCTCTGGCCTGCACCGTGGCCAAAGTTTCCTCTCTGCTCTCCTGCTTCTGCCCTGGCTCCCTTCCCAACTCGCCAGCTCGGCCCATACTGTTAAAACGAACGTGAGGTGGTGTCGGTCCGCTCAGATGCTCCATGGCTTCCCCTCCGCAGAGCCAGTCTCCAGGGCCTTATGAGACCCACAGGCCCTTTGAGATCCTCACTCCTCTGCTTCCTCTCGGACCACCCTTCCTCTGCTCTCCATTCCAGTGACCCTCGCTTCCTTGCGTGAACACACCTCAGGACCTTTGCACTGGCTGTTCTCTCTGCCCAGATATCCTCAAGACCAGCTTCCCCTGTGGGGCAGAAGAGTAGCCCCCAAAGATGTCCACATCTTCATCTCCCTAACTGATGAATATGTTACCTTCATGGCAAAGGGAACTTCGTAGATGTGAGCAGATTAAGAACCTCGAGATGGGGAGATTATTATCCTGAACTATCCAGGTGGGTCCAATGCAATCACAGAGGTCCCTGGGAGAGGGAGGCAGGAGGGTCAGGGTCAGACCGAGGTACCCAAAGGTGCTCCACTGCCGGCTTACAAGATGGAGGGGCTGTGAACCACGGAATGTGGCTGCTTCGAGAACCAGGATGTCACTGTGCCCTCCCTGACATACAGGGAGACTGAGGTCCAAGAGGGGCGGGAAGTGCCTGGACTCTCCCGCCTTTTGTGTTCCTTGGTCCCAGGTCTCCAGTTCACTCTCCTTACCACACGGCACCTCAGAAGCTTCCAATGTGTCCACCCCCTTCAGAGCTGACCAGTTCTGGACCCCCTTCCCCTCCCCCCCAGCGGGTCAAATCGAGGACTGGGGGACCCCAGCGCTCCCCTGCCCACCCCCACACTCACAGCAATGCCACCGGAGAGCCTGGGGTCTTCCACAGGGCCTTGCAGGTGCCTCGCCCACCTGCGCCCCAGGCACGGGAGACCAAGGCTTTCCTGGTCAAAGGGCGCGTCCCTCCAGTTCCAAGGGGCTCTGAGCCCCCTGCACGGAAAGTGAGCTCACCAGCAACCTTCCAGAGCTGCAGTACGTGGCACCTTCCGGAGTCCATTTCTCAGATGAGAACAAGAATGACTGTTAACCTTCAAAACAGAGCAGCCAGTCATCTCGGGGGCAAAACGAGCTTCCCTGGGATGGGGCGCAGCAATTCAGAGCCTCACCCGCACTCGACGCACAAACGCCTCGAGAATGAAGGGGCGGAGCCTGCTTCTGTAGCGGGAAGGGAAGGCGGGGCTGCTCTGGACAGGAGCCCATTGGAGGAGACCCGAGTGGCGGCTTCTCATTGGCTGGGCTGTTGCTGGGCGAGGAGACACCTGTGTCTTCGCTTTGGGTGGGCAATTGGGTGCGTGATTGGAGGCAGGTGGGTCCCTGCTGGCCTCCGAGCGCACACCGGGGCTCCTTTCCTCCTTTTCCCACCATCCCGCCTGGGGTGGGGGAACGGCTCCTGGGAGGCCAGGGACTGGAGATGCCCCCACAGTGGGGCTCAGGAAGTGCCCCTCCCCAGGTGGCCGCGCAGGCACCCCGGGCCGCCCCAGGGCATGTCCAGCCTGCAAAGTGAGGCTTTTAGGATGTCAAGACAACCGCTCCAGCCCATCCGGCAACCCACTCCCCCACTCCTGGGTCGGCTCCCCGCTCCTACCCCCACCCCCTCCTGCTGCGAACTGGGCCGCCCCCCACCCCCCCTCTTGGCTCCCCAGCACGCGACCACACTGCCCACACACTGGGTAGGAGCCAAATCAACTCGGAGAAAGCCCTGTTTTTTAAAATTTGTTTATTTTAAAACATGAAACCCAAGCTGAGTAGAAACCACAAAAATTACATTGACGAGATTTTTAGTTATCTGCCAAGAAAAATAAAGCCCCCAAAGAAATAAAAATCAAACCCCAAACCCAGTTAAAAAACAAAAACAAAAATAAAAAACCACAGCGACAGCACAGACAGCCATGGCCCTACGGAGGTTGGAGGAAGGTGCCGGAGGAAGATGCTGAGTGGTTTGAGCCCCTTCCCGCTCAGGGCCCTAAATCACACTGCGGGGGGAGGGGGCGAGGGTCAGGAGGGGAACTGGGAGGGTTGGAGTCTTAACAAAATTATATTGAGCGATATGTTATATATAACAAAGTGGTACAGCGCACAACCATTATGGTTAAACAAAAAGTCCCACATAGAAGGCCCCGGCCCCTGCCCGCCCCCCCGGCTGGAGCCCAGGGAGGCAACCCACCCCCCCGGGGCTGGGCAGGGGTCCCGGGTAGGTAGGGAATGGTGCTTGGGCTGGAATTGCATAGTGAGATGGGGTGGGTGGGCATGGCAGGGGAGCCCCATGGGCCAGATGTCCCAGCTGGACCCCACCTCCTGCTGGCCCAGCCTGGCAGGGCCCGGGAGCCAGCTGGACCCTGTGGGGCTTCAAGGCTCCTCCCTCCCACCGGCCACCCACTTTGTCGAGGGCCGCACCCCCCCCCCAGATGCTGCAGGGCCTGTGGGGAGCAAGGCCGGGAAGGGATGTGGAGAGGTCACTGGGATGGGGGGTGGCTAGGAAGGGGACCCTGAAAACTTAGAACAGAAAGAAAACCAATGGCAGGACCTGCTCCCCTCCACAGACTGAGGCTGGGGTTTGAACCCCTTTGGATGATTCTCCTTTTCCTTTATTCAACCTCGGTGAGTAGAAGGAGCTCGATGAAGTCACAGACGGGGCACACGCCACACGGTGGGAACTCGCAAGACAGCCGAGGTCCACAGCGCGTCCGGCGGCGCCGGCCTCTCATGCTATGTACATTCACATTGCGGGCGGCCTCCCAGGGCCGCGGGCGGCTGCTTGTGCTTCTGAGCAGTGGCCCGAGCGCACGGCGCGCACCAGGGCAGGATGGCTGGGGCCTCCCTCCTGACGCTGGGCCAGGACCGCTCTCGCCACTGGAGGGGCCCAGAGGAAAAACTGGGCAGGTCTGCTGTGGGGGCCCAGAACGACGGCCGGGCGGGGCCTAGAGCACACGGGGCCCTGCAGTGAGGTTTGGCCAGGCTCAGGGCCCCAGGCCTACCTGGGGCACCCCGGTGTTTGCCTGCTCACTCCCCTCCTTTCCCGGGGCAGGGGCAACCCCAGAAGCCGGGCAGATGTGGCCTGGCCCCCAGCCCACCTGCCCGTTTGGTCCCAGACACCAGCATAGAGAAAAGATTATGGAGGAAGGACAGGCGGCATCTCCCCGGGCCTGTCCCAGGGAAGGGCACTGTCCCCGCTCTGGAAGGAAGAGCCCACATGCCGAACATGGCGGGCGCCTCCCGCTGCGGGACCCCGGCCTGGGGCCCTCCCACACGGCTGCTGCCTGGTGCTCTGCAGCCCCTGGCCTGACCCACAGGCCAGTGCCTCTGTTGCAGGGTGGCCAGGCCAGGGCTGAGACTGGCAGGGGGCTTCCTTCCCATCCTGATCTGGGGGTGGTGCACCCTCCACGGCAGGAAACACAGCAAACATTGTACACTAAAGCCAAAGCACCTTAGGGAAGCCTTGTTCCCACTTCACAGGTAGGGAGACTGAGGCCGCACGGACCTCAGTCCTACAGCCCAAGGGACATTCGTTCCCGAGGACATAGTCGTCTGGGGCAGCACCTGCCCGGGGACGGGTCTGCAGGCTCTCAGGCTGCCTGTCGGTCTACAGTCCTTCCCCAGCAGCACCCCAAGAAGAAACGGCTACTCCAGCCCGATTCCCAGCCGGCCGGCCTAGGCCTCATCTCTGGCCTGGACTCGGGGTGAGACTTGCTGGCTCTGGGTCGGCCAGGGGTGCCCGCGGAGGCTGGGTGAGGTTAGTGGTTAGTCCCAAGAGGGGGCGGCAGGGGCCGAGGGCACGTTCACAGCCAGCTCAGGTCCAGCCCCTGGCCGGGCTCGGGACGTGTGCCTGTCCTGGACAGAGAGGGAACCGAGAAGGGGAGTGTGCTGCTTGGCCGGCAGCCCCGCCTGCCCTAGGATGACAAATGTGGTTAGTGCAAAAATGAACCAGACGAGCTGCCGAGTCTTGGGGCGGGGGAGGGGGTTTGGCACCAAGAAGGCGGCCAGCACTGGGTGAGCAGCCTGGGCTCGGCGCGGCACCTGCCGTCCCCCTGCCGCTGTGCAGGGCTGGGCTCCACGGGCAGGGTGGGCGCTGGGGGAGAGAGCGATGCTGGGCGGAGGCTTCTGGCAACCGGCAGGAGGGGCCTGTGGTCAGGTGGACTGAGAGGAGCTCCCCGGGAACTTTCTGCGCAGGAGCCTAGCGGTGAGCGCACACGAGCCGAGGCCCCCGCAGCTGCCCGGCCCAGGGCGGGCGCCGCCCAGCCTGTGAACGCAAAAAGTGACGCTCGGAAGCCTGGAGGGTGCGGGCGAGCCATGGGAGCTGCGGGGGGAGAGAGCAGGCTGGGCGCGAGCGGAGAAGACGGGTCCACGGGTCGGCCTGCTGCGGAGGAAGTGTCAGGGACACAGCACCGAGCCCGGCTCCGGCCCAGAGCGGGGCTCTGCAGACCCCCCTCCTCAGAGGCAGAGGGGCGTGGGGGGGCTGGGGGGCCCCCTGTCGGTGGCACCGCTCCCGCGTCCAGGTGCGTGACCCAAGGAGAGCCCCTGCGGGAAGGGGAGGGCAGGGGCGAGGGTGGCTGCAGCGGGCCTGGCGGGCGTGCGGAGGGTCCGGCGGGCGGTGACGGGTGGGAGCGGCAGTGCCGGCCCGGGGAGGGGCAGGGCGATTGGCACGTGGGCGGGTGGCCGGCCGGGGCTGTCTAGTGGCCGCTGCCGCTGGAGTCGGGGCGAGGCTGGCTGGTGGCGAGGTATTTGGCTCTCATGCTGGAGGTGTACTGGAGGGAGACAAGGGGGGAGGGGGTCAGCGGGGCGCGGGGCGCGGCCACGCGGGCCCTGGCGAGTGAGCCGGAAGCACCCCTGCGGGCAGGACGGGGCGGTGGTGGTGCGGTTGGCGGGGCCCTGGCGGAGGGGCTCCGTGAGCAGAGGGCCGGCCCCGCGCCCCAGGCTCAGGATGGGGACCAGCCGCCTCTTCCGGGGACGGGAGCGCACTCAGGCACTCGGGCACCCGGCCAGGCAGAGCTCTGCCCTACAAAGGGCCAGCATTTGGAGGCTCCCCAGCTGCACCCCACGTGCCCAGGACCTACAGGCCACACGCAGGCTGCCCTCAAGGGCTGGGCTCGGGGGACGTGGGGAGGCTTCCTCCCGCCGCGGGATCCTGATCGAGGAGCCAGGAGGAGAGCATCGTGCAAAGGCGGAGTCAGGCTGGGTTCGAGAAAGGGTCAGGGGGTCCTTGACGGCCCACAGGCCCCAGGAACGAGGAGGCCCCATGGCCACTCTGCCCCAGACCCCGGGGACAGGGGGCCCCAAAAGTTGCACAGGCCCCTCAGGCTGGGGGATGCTGCCGCCTGCTCAGTCGGGAACAAAGTGTGGGCTCCTCCAGGCTCCGGGACGCAGGGATGGAGGCAGCTGGGGAGAAGGGCACGGACGGCACATCCTCTCTACCCTCATCCCACCTGAAGCACGAGGCGCTTGGTGCACACGTGTGTGCGGGTATCCTCGCGAGGCACACGCGTGGAGGAGGCGTGTGCCACGAGGGGCTGTGGACAAAGGCCAAGGCGTGTGCCAAGCGTCGCCAGAGATGGGGAGCGTGGCAGGCTGAGCCCACACCCGAGTCCCCACACCACCGTCCCCAGATGGGGATGGACACTGTTCCCAGGCCCTGACAGCCCTCCTGGAACTCCTGGGGTGCGGGGAGAGGGTTGGCACCGTGGCACCCGGGAGCCGGGTCATTCCACGGACATGCAGCAGGGGGCAGGGGCAGCACCCCAGCCCCTGAAGGAGCCCAAGCAGGCACGCGCAGATGTGGGGGACGGCTGGCCTGCATGCGCCTGTGTGCACTTCCGAACATGCAGGGGGACACCTCAAGGGCCGGGCCTGCTGGTCACACCCCAGGGAGCGAGCTCACCGAGCCTAGGCGCCAGGCGCAGGCGCACCTCGGGCCTGCGGAGACGGTCTCCTTGCTGGGAGGTGACAAGGCCGACTGGGACGGCCTGCAGCTGGGCCAGGAGTGGGGAAGGGGCTCCCTGCCCCTGATGGGAGGGTCATGGGCCCAAGGCCAGCACAAGGGTTCTGGCTGGGCTGGGGGCTGACAAGTCTACAGGCTCGCGATGATCCAGAGCTAGCCGGCAGGGGCCGAGCTGAGAGAGCCCCGAGGCCGGCCCTGGCGAGGGGGCAGCCATGAGCGGAGAGCATGAGGCACAGAGGCGTGGTGGGCAGGCGGTGCCGGGCGGGCCACCTGGGGGTCAGTACCTGTCACTCTGAGGGCACGGCCACCACAGTGTTCGGGTACTATCCATGGGCTTAAACTGCCAGCCTGCATGGCTGTCAGAGTCCAGGGCCGCCAGACAGCGCTAGGAGGGCCCGGGGTGGGGGTGGGAGCGGAGGAGACGGAGAGAGAGAGAGAGAGGGCAGCCTGAACGCCAGGCTACAGGGGGCTGGAGCAGAGTGCCACTGGGGCATGACGGATGGCTTGTGTGCCCACACTGACCCTGGTCCGGGCCTAGGGCACCCCAGGGCTCCTGCCCAGGCACACATTTCTCAGCTTCTCTGGCCCTGTCCTTTGCAGGCCACCACCTCCAGGAAGGCCACCGGGGCCCCTGTCAGTCAGCAAGTTCCTTCTCTTTGGCACCAAACTGCCCTGTCCCCTCTTTTCTGTCTCATCCCTGAGGCCAGAAGGGACAGTGGCTGGAAGAGCCCGAGGCTGAGTCCTGGGTTGAGCTCAGGAAGTCAATGAAGGAAATGAAAGGAGAGTGGACCAGACTGGGAAAGGAGAAGCCAGGGCCCCTTGGAGTCAAGCTGACCCACCAGGCAGCCGGCCCCCAGCTGCCCACTCGGTCCCCAGGGTACCTCCAGGCCAGCCTGGGGGCCCACTCGGCACTGTGTCCTCGGGCCAGGTGCCCCCCAGAGACCCCTGGCTGGGGAGAGCCCTCACCCCGCGCTGGAGGCTCACAGCTGCCTCCCCTCCCCCCAGGCCTGAGACTTACTGAGGGTGGCGGGGACTCGCGCCCGATGAGGGGGGTGTTCTCACAGCGGGGGTTCTGGAAGTTGGCATTCTGGCTCCTGCACAGTGAGGAGAGAGGGCTGTGAGCGGTGGCCAGCCTCGGCAGGCCCAGCACCCGTCCGGGGCCGCTCCGGAGCCAGGCAGACCCCCGTGCCCACCCTGCTCTGCCACCCACCTCCGACCCTGGGCCTCCTCATCACCGGCCTGCACGCAGCCCACTAGCAAGGGCCTGGGGCAGCCCAGCCCCACCCCGCCCGGAGGCCCGCTCACCACGTGGCCAGCGCCTGCCCTCAGCCACGGCATCCCCGTGCCCTAGACACAGCCTCCCTCTGACAGAGTGGTCTTACTGGGGCCACGACCCAGGTTTGCCTGGACGACCGCAGCAGCAGCCTGGGCAGCACCAGGGGTGGGGAGCGCCCTCTCGCGTGACCCCGCGGTCTTGAGGCCCCCGCCCCCGCCCCCAGCTCCGGGCACAGCTCACATGTACTCGGTGACCGGGGCGTTGCTGACGGTGTGGGCCGCAGCTGGGAGGCTGGTCTCGCTGCCGTAGCTACTCCCGCAGCTGTACAGACTGGGCATGTGCACACGGTAGAGGCTGTCGTGTGTCTGCCTCGGCCCTGGGGCCGCCGCCTCCTCCCCATCCTCGTCGGGGCCTCTGCAGGGACGGACCCCCAGCACAGGTTACACCCTGGCCCACGGCAGCCACCACGAGGCCCGTGCGGGGCCAGCTCGGAGGCAGACGCACCTCGTTCCAATCCTGGCTTGGTCACGGATGGCCTATGGCACCGTGGGCAAGTCACCCTGGTTTCGTCCCCCATGAGACGGGGATGCCGGGGACCCTGACCCTCAGCCTGTACACAGGGATGCTGTCTGCCTTCAGGGGAAGGGGGCATGGCCCCTCCTCGGGGGAGCAGAGAGGGCTGGGGGCCTGGAAATGGAGGTGCCCTCTTCCAGCCCTGCAGGTCCCAGCCTGCACCTTTGGGTGGCCTGAGCCCACAGGGACTGTCCGTCCCAGGAGGCCTGAGCCCAGTCCTCCTGCTCTGCTGCGCTCTGGCTTTCTGTCCGCTCCGTCAGGCTGCCGCAGGGCGAGGCAAGGGAGCCAGGGGCCAGGCTTCGGGCACGCTCAAGGCTCATCATGTCCTGCCTATTTCCAGATCAGACCTAGGGCCAGGCTGCCCGGTGGTAATGGCACAGGCCTGCCAGGCCCGGGCTCACGTCCCACCTCCCGACCACCAGCTGGGGGACCTGGAGCAGAGGGCCTCCCTCTGGGCCCCTTGCAGTGAGACAAGCAGGACAGGGGTAGCAACTGGCTGAGCGTCAATTACCAGCCAAACCCACGGCTAAGCCCTTACACCGAATGGTTCACCTACTGCCTACTCGACCCCAAGAGGGGTGTGCTCTTCCAACCCCCATTTCACAGTTAGGGAAATGGAGGCCCAGAGTGATTAAGTGACTTGCCCATGGTCACCCAATAAGCAAAAATCTGAAGTCCAGGCCACACGGTTCCAGGTCTATCCTCTTAGCCATTTCCCTATAGCTGCCATCTTTATTACCACAGCCACCATCACCATCATCATGACCATCAACACCATCATCACCATCATCGCCACCATCACCATCACCACCATCACCACCATCACTATCATCATCATCACCACCATCATCACTATCATCACCATCACCATCATCATCATCACCCCCATCACCATCATCACCATCACCAACATCATCACCATCATCATCATCATCACCCCCATCACCATCATCACCACCATCACCATCATCATCACCACCATCATCACTATCATCACCACCACCACCATCATCACCATCACCATCATCATCACCACCACCATCACCATTAATATCATCACCACCACCATCACCATCATCACCACCACCATCACCATCACCATCATCATCATCACCATCATCATCACCACCATCATCATCATCACCACCATCATCACCATCATCATCACCACCACCATCACCATCACCACCACCATCACCATCACCACCACTGGCAGCATCACCACAGAAAACAACAGAGCAGAAATCCAGACAGAGGGAAGAGATCAGAGCTGAGCTACCTGTCATCTGATCTGGGCCACCAAGGTGCAGCCACAGCCCAACGGGAGGGGAGGTGGTGAGTCTGGGAGATGAAGTGTAAGGGCCCAAGCAAGGGAAGGGGCTTGGCTCCTAAATACACCACTCAACCCAGTACTGATCAGGGAGACTGAGAAAGGAGCTGCCAGGACCCCCACTTCAAAGATAAGGACCTAACAGCCCCATGGGAAGTAGCTGCCATCCCGGTCACCCAGCTGAATGGGCCATGGAGGCCACAGCCATCTGGGGCCCTCCCTCCCTGCAGAAGCTCCCAGGCCCCACAACTGGACAGCTACTCTTTCCATGCACAAGCCCTGCACATGCACGCCGAGGGGCAAGGGGACGGAGGAGACATCCCGAGGCCAGCCAGAGGTGTGGAAGGGCGCAGTGCATGGAGCCGGTGCGGGTGGGCAGGAGACCTGGCTCCACCCCCCTGCTCTGGCCTCACATGTCACCTGGGCTGGGAGCTCCTGTAGACTTGTTTCCCATCCATGAAATGGGGCTGCTCACCGCAGACTCACCAGCCTCCAAGCACTGCAGAGGCTTACAGAGAGTGTCAGGAGGTCAGGAGGCATTTGCTCCTGTCTCTGGGGACGAGGATACGGGTGTCCAGAAGGCATGTCCCTAAAACATCCTGCCTGCGGTGTGGCCTGGGGTGAGCTCTGAGCCCCTCACCTTTTCTGCTGCCAGGTGTGGGGGACGCTGCAGACGATGGAGCTGAACATGAGAGCCGTGACGAAGGAGAAGAGAGCCAGGTAGATGAGGCCCTCAACGCCATCGTAACAGAAGCCCGTCAGGGCCTGCACGTAGTCCTGAGGCCACACGGCACAGGGACAGCACGGGGCAGCATGGCCCACAGAGACCAGGAGAGAGACAGGGAAGGCAGGGTGAGACAGGACATGCCAGGGCCTCAGCCCAGCCCACTGCTAGCGGCCTGACCACCCCGGCTCCAGACTGGGCTTCGGGCCAGCCACCCATGGGTGATCTCCCATCTCCAGGTCCCCACCCCCACAGCTGCACCCTCTGCCCCCCAGCTGCACCCTCTGCCCCCACAGCTGCACCCTCTGCCCCCCACCCCGCTTCTGCATCCTCTGCCCCCAGCCCCCCAGCTGACCCTCTGCCCCAGCCCCCCGCTGCACCCTCTGCCCCCATCCCCCCAGCTGCACCCTCTGCCCCCATCCCCCCAGCTGCACCCTCTGCCCCCATCCCCCCAGCTGCTCCCTCTGCCCTCATCCCCCC
>NC_138373.1:1714962-1749038 GCF_054177405.1 Leptonychotes weddellii
AGCTGCTCCCTTCTGTTCCCAACCCCCCCAGCTGCACCCTGCTCCCCAGCTGCCGTGCCCTGGCTCCAGAGTCTGGTTCCCACCAGATGCAGGCTGCGGCAGTCCACCAGGGCGGTGAGATGCTGCAGGTTCACCTCCGTGCCGTTCAGCACCTCCTGGACACGCAGCAAGGGGTCCTGGGGGTGGGGGGGACATAGCACACAAGGTCAGTACCACAGTCGGGGGGCGGGCCCAAGGCAGGCATAGGTCCTCTGGGAGCCTTCTGGGTACCCATCCACCCACACTCCGCCATCAAGACCACCCTTGACCCTGTGGTCTTGGCACAGACCCTGAGGACCCTGGGCTTCTAGAAATGATGGCCAGAGTCTGTGTCCTGGCCTCGGAGGGACTCTTGAGGACAGGAGTATACAGGGGAAAGTGGGACCCACGAATGCCTGTCAAAACAGGAGAGACAGCAAATACCCACGTAGCTCCTGACGGGGGCCTGGTCCTCTTAAAAATCTCACTTTAAGGAACAGTTAAAGGGAAAATTTTCATGGTATTTTAAGTGACAAAACGTTATCCAAATGCTCTGTATAGAGCAAGCCCGGTCCTGTAGTGTGTGTGTGTGTGTGTGCACGCGCATATGTGCATGTGTGTGTACACGGGGACCTCTCCTCACATCCTGTCCCCGGAAAGATGACCTCACAGAAACTCTTCAGGGTTGATGGGGCTGCCTCTAGACCAGCCGCTGGACCCAACACTGCGTTACGTGGTGCATGTTCGAAGAGCGCCCTGTGATTCTGAAGTGGATCCCAGGATAACATAACTCACCAACAGGGGCTGAATTGTGTCCCCCCCCAAATTCATATGTTGCATTCCTAACCCTAAATACCTCAGAACGGGGCTGTATTTGTTGGCGGGGCCTTTCAGGAGGTAATTAAGGCAAGAAGAGGTCACGAGGTAGGGGGCCCATCCCACGGGACTGGCGTCCTATAAGAGGAAGGGGTCGGGGCCACAGACAGGCCCAAGGGGACGACCACACGAGGACACGGGGAGAACACATGGGGAGATCTACATGCCACGGACAGAGGCCTCAGGAGATGCCAGCCCAGCCCACGCCTGGCCTCGATCACGGTGACTTCCAGCCTCTGGCGCGTGAGGGAGTGAGTCCCTGCTGTCTAAGTGCCCCCGGTATGCGGAGCTCCACTGTGGCGGCCCCGGCTACCTCCCCACTCACTCGCAAAATACCCAGAGGAGCTCTGGCCCAAACAGAAATAATAACAGGAAGTAACTTTAATATGTGTGTTTACGTGTCCATCTTTTTTTTAACTCAAATTTTGCGAACAGCTTGTTACAGAAGGTCCAGCTGGTCCCAAGAGGAGCCTGAGCCCAGCCGTGCGCATGGACGGCCCCCCGCGCTCTGCGGTGGTGCGCGCACGGGCAGGGCCCCCGCAGGCTGACCCCCCTCCCCCAGGACGCTGGGCTTCGTCAGGAGCGCGGTAACAGATGTGTGGACGGAATGCTCAGGCCCCAGAACACCGCAGGGGAAAAGCCGCCGCCCCCCCAGTTCCTGGAACACCCCCAAGGGTGGGGGGCAGACCTTACTTTGTTACTACATCTGTCCCCATCTTCCCTTTTTATTTTTTTAATTTGAAGAGTTTGTATTACTTTTAAAATAAAGAGCAGAATTATTTTTAGAAACCTACCCCAAGCCCCCAGGGCAATGAAGGGCTAACGGAGGGGAGGAGAAGCCTCTCCGTAAAGGGTGGGAGAGAGGGGTGGACCCCCGGCAGGGTCCCGCCAGGAGGCCGCCTGAGCTGGGGGCGCCGGGGCGGGCGTTGCTCACCGTGTGGCCCACTCACCTTGGTGGCCGGGGACTCCCGGGGTACCGTCTTCAGCAGCTCAGCCACCACATCCTGCATCTCCACCAGCGCCTTGTGGCTGCCAGACAGCTTCTGCTCCACAGAGAGGCTGGCTGATTCCAGCCGGGGCGGCCCCCTCCCCCAGCCCCACGCACACCCAGCTCAGGCGGGCCCGGGGCCCTGGGGGCGCCCTCGGGGAAGCTGCTCCCTGGTCCCCGCGAGGCTGCCCACACGCGCAGAGGTAAGACAGATTCCGAAAGCACGATGACTTCAAAGGGGTAGTTCTCCAGGACCTCTGAGGGCCGTGCAATCGTGTGCAGTGACAGGCAGTGGGCCAAAGCGTTTCCCTCCAAACCCCACCATGACACGTGCCCAGTTATTCCACAGCGGGCCCCGGACCCCTCCCGTGGTGAGGCATCCCTGGGCCCCTCCACGCCTGCCAGACGGCTGGCTCTGCCCTGCAGGATGGCCACAGGCAACCCAAGAACTGAAAGGAATCCCAGGTATTTGGGCGGCATTAAGCAGTCCACCCCGAAAGACTCGCACCGAGGGCACCAGGGCGCTAACCCCAGGGGCAGTTGGTGATGTCAACATGGCATTCATCCAGCTGCCCCCCAACAGCTCCTCGGGTCCCAGGGTGTAATGACGTCTGAGAGGGGCCGAGGGGCTGCAGACATCGGGGCTGCAGCCTCCCAGGGGCAGGAGGAGCCCGAGCACTCACCTGCTGGAAGGGGTTGGCGGCACGGGGCGAGCAGGCCAGGTAGTACTGCAGGATGTCTGCAGAGAGAGGTCCCGGTAGCTGCGGGAGGTCTGCCGCGTGCGTGTGTGTGCACGCATGTGTGTGCTTACGTGCATCCGCGTGCGCGCGTGTGTGTGCATGTGTCTGTATGTTGTACCTGTGTGTGCTCAAGCACGTGTGCGAAGACATGTGGCCTGCAGGGAGCCCAGGGCCAGGGCCCAGACCCTTTTGCTCCAAGCAGGGTCCTTGCAGCATGCACGATCGCCTCTTGGGGCGCAGCCCTGTTCCTCCCTTCCCCCGGGGCAGCAGACGGGGCACGGGGGTGGGCAAGGAGTCAGAAGAGCCGCAGGGATGCATCTGCTCCTGGCTCGCTGGGGCAGGATAACAGTTCTTAGGCTGGAGCAGCACCCCCCAAAGGAGGGGACACAGCCTGGGTGTGGCAGCTGGGGGGGCCCAGGACTCAGGTGGCCTGCCTGTCTACTCCCCATAAACACGTGTGTCGATTTGGCGTCCAACATTCAAAGATGGGGGTTCATTACAATTCTGATTCTGAAAACCCCAAGAGACCCGAGCCTGGCTGGAGCTGAGGGGGAGCTCAGACCCTGTCTGCCTGGCCCCATGTCCACGAGGCCCTCCGGCCCGCAGGCCCACTCGGCAGGGTCAGGGCCCTTAACCTGAAGCAGCGATACCGGCTTTGGAGTCCCAGGCCTCCCTTCTGGGGGCCCCCGAGGCCTGGGGCAAGAGCTGGTACACCCGTCGGGCCTGCGCTTCCACCCAGCTTACGGGAAACCCAGTTCACTTTGGCCACTTGTAAATGGAGCCAGCACGCCGGCCTTGGCACTGCTTGGCCCTGGGAGGGGTGGCCTGTGGCTCGCAGGCAGGGGCTCACGCTCCCTTGAGGCTGGGGGCTGCTCGCGCTTGCTAAGGACCCAAGAGTCCTGAGCAGTGAGGACCTGGGGAGGCCGGGGGGCAGACAACCCTCCCTCCTGGGGGCTCCTCGGGCTTCGGTAGAACCTGTTCCTTCAACCAGAGAAGCTAAAAACCAGCCCACGTGCTCACCCCTGTGGCTTTCTCAGGCAAAGAGGGAAGACGGTCCCGTGAGGCCAGCATCTTAAGGCCACTTACAACAGCCCCCTACCCTACTCTCAAGGAACCCGCAGCACTCACAGCAGGGCAAACCCACCAGCTTGGCTGCACCCAAGCCCGAGTCCCACATGCATCTGCCTCCTGCGACGGCCAACGTGCACCACACCGCGGGCTCCCAATCCCAGACCTGCTCCCCCCCCCCCCACCTCGGTCCAGGGCTCCTGAGACCACAGCGGCTCAGGCAGAGAGCAGAGTCCTCGGTTCCTCCCTCCCTACACCCTGCTTCTCCAGGAGCCCCGTCCTGCTGCCTCGCAGCGCGTCCCATCCACCTCTCACCCCGCTGGCTCAAGGCACTCCATCTCCTGCCTGGAGGGACGCCTCCCTGCCTTCCTGCTTGACCTCCTTGTCACTCCAACAGCTTTGAAAAAGCTACCCAATCGTGGACCATGTCTCTTCAGGGCTTCCAACCCTCCAACGGATCCCCCAGAATTAAGCCCAAATTCCTGCCCTCAACCTGCCCTGCTGGCCTCCCCACCCTCTCCTCTCCCAACTAGTCTATTTTCTGCCTCACAAACATATCAAGTTTGTCTCTGCCTCAGGACCTTTGCACAAGACACACAGCCTTCTCTGGTTCAATTTTAATGCCACCTCCTCAGCAGGCCACTGTCTGCTCTGAAGCAGTCTGTCACCACTTGCCCACCCCCCCCGTCACCTGCCTCCACCCTCACCCCACCCCCATCACGGGCCTCACACAGCACCTCTCCTCATTCTCAGCACCCCCCACTCACAGAAGGTGTTCCTATTCACTCACTAGCTTCCTGATCTGCGTGGGTCCTGCCTCCCCCAGACTGAGGGCCCACGAGGGAGGGGATGCCTTGGCCTCGCTCAGTTGGGTCTCCCTAGCCTGGTCACGGGGGTGCCGGCTCAGACACAGCTGCAGACTCACCCCCACTCAGCACCGAGTGCTCCTCCACCATCCTGGTCACGTAAGTGTCGGGGTCCACACAGAAGTCACTGGAGCCCTGGGGGGAGGTGCAGGCAAGGAAGAGGGGGTGACCAAGCTAGGTCTCCCATCCTTCAGCTCTCGTGGATAGAGCCTGAGCCCCAGGTCTGCTCTCGGCTCCGGGAGATAAAATATGAATGTGGGGAGGCACTGACTTGCTGTGTGCCCACGGAAAGGTCCCCACTCCTCATGGAACCTCGGTGTCCCAGGGGAGAGGCATGTGATAACCCCTACCCCCTCCCCATGCCTCAGCCCAACAGACCGGGATCACACATCCTCTCTACCACTCACCACAGACACGGCCAGCTCCAAGCCCAGTGCGCCCCAGCTGATGACCAGGGCCAGGACCCCCAGTAGGCAGACCCTTGGGGCAAAAGAAAGCCAATCAGCAGCCCCCCAAAGGCTGGGGTGGCTGCAGGCCAGAGGGCCAGGGCCCCGGGGAATATCTGGAGTGTGCCCACACAAGGGCTGTGACTCCTCCTTAGCTAGACCCACCCGAAGGCCGGGCACGGACAGACCTCCCTCCCAGCTGGAGCGGGCCGGGATGCAGCTCATAGTAGGGCCGGGGGGGGGGGGGTGCTGGTCTTCCTGCTCCCCCCTCCCCCTTGCAGACAACGGCTCTTGGCCTTTGCCTGGTTCTCCACAGTGTGGCCAGAGGGACCTGTCAGCCTGGGCCAGACCCCGCAGGGCCCAAACCCTGCAGGGCGCTGTCTCGGACCACCCGGCAGGGTTCTGGCTGGCCCCTGCCTCACCTGAAGCCTGACCTCACTTGCCTCCCCGTTCCCTGCAGTCCAGCCACCCCAGCCTCCCTGCCGCTCCTCACACTCCCCACTGCGGCCATGTGCTGGCGGTCAGATGTCCCTGGGTCCCTCGGGTCTCTGCTCCAGTCTCCCCTCCCCGCCAGGCCTCCTGGTGGGGCATGCGCACTGCAGACTGCCCTGCCCACCCCCTGCTCTCCCTTTCCCCGCAGCACTGTCACCCACAGCGTCTGGTCCGCGTGGGGGCAGGATACAGCTGTTCAACTGTCCCGGGGCGGGGGAAAGAGGATATCTCACCACTACCCTACAGAAGAGCTATCCCCGTCTTCATCTTTGAGATTAGGAGATGAAGTATCATGTCTGGGCCACCCACCCAAGGTGGCCGGCTGAGTGAGCGGCACAGTGGGGGTCTGAACCCAGACTGTCTCCAGGCCAAGGACAGAGCCTCCAGCTTGACCTTCTGGTGTCCCCACGACTAGCTGACCCGCACAGGTCCTTAGGTGTCCCTGGGTTACAGTGTGTGGACTCAAGGGGGAGGAGCCCAGCAGGAACCAAGGACCGCCAGGGCAGATGAGCACACCTCTGCGGGCACAGGCCAAGGGTGCAGGAGGGCCAGAGTGGGGCCTCACCATGGGGAGCCCACCCTTGGGCAGACCAGTGTCTAGACGCACAGATGGGGGAGGGAGAGCAGGGCTGATTCAGAAGATCAGGTGCTGTGGGTGCCCCCCCTGCCGTCCCCCCCTTGTCCCTCAGGCCCACAGACTCACCCAACCAGAATGCCCTTGGAGCTACGGATGAGGCCGACCAGCACCAGCAGGCAGATGGCCACATCAAGGAGCAGCAGGCCCAGGTAGCCCAGCCACCTGTGGGCACACAGAGGGTGTGAGTGGCCCCCAGGATGGGAGCGGTGCTCAGGCAGAGCCCAGCGGACCCGAGGGACACAGCCTGGGGCCCAGAGGCACATCCAGGGGCAGTTCTGGAATATGAGGACTACAGGGGCTGGCATCAGCCTTCTTGTAAAAGGGGTCCTGGGAACTCGGCCCCTCCCACCCCTAAAACCTCAGCCCCCCCAGGCCCTGCGGCCTGAGCCCATGGAGGACGGCCCCTAACACGGGCACTAGGGGCCAGGTGGGGCGGGCAGAAAAGAGGGCCAGCCGCACCTGTACCAATCATAGAGGTCCACCTGCTCCGCCAGCACCTCGAGCGACACGGCGGGGTTCCTCCAGAACGGGATGGCAGCTGTGTAGCCCAGCAGCGTCTGGAGAAGGCCCTGCAGCCGCTGGACTGCACGCAGGGGCTCTGGCCGCGCGGCCAGCTGCCGCTCCAGGCTCTGCAGGCTGGGCTCCGCCGAGCGGTTCAGAGCGGCCGCCGTGTCCCACACCTGCGCCGGGCCGGCGGCCGGTGAGCCCGGGCACAGACCCGCTCCCAGCACATGCCCACCCCTCGGGCACACACGCAGACACTGGGTTTAGGAGCAGGGACAGAGCCCCCCTCCCCATCGGACGGCCACTCACGCGGTCCTGGACCCCTGCCACTGTGCGGTTGGCGTGGCGGAGCGAGTAGGTGGCCCGATGGATGCCGTCACTGGTCTCCCCGTTGCCATAGAACCCCACGGCGATGCCGGCGCTGGGACGGGGGCGGGCGGGCGGCATGTGAGGGCGCGGTCGGGCCCCTCGGCGGCCCGCCAGGAGCCCCGGCCTGGCCCCGCCCCCGGCCCCGCCTGACCCCGCCCCGTCGGGCCCCGCCCCGCGCTCACCTGCAGACCAGCGTGGCGATGATGACGCACCAGGCGGTGCAGCAGCAGTCGGCGTCCAGGTGCTCCTCGCTCTTGCGCCGCCGGCAGCACAGCCAGAAGGAGTAGAAGAGCAGGAAGAGGAGGTCCAGGGCGAGGCAGGCCAGCGCGGCGGCCCCCAGCAGCAGCAGCGCCTGCGGGCGGTGGGGAGGCGGCGCTGGAGGTGCGGGCGCGCGCCCGGCTCTGCGGCACCGTAACGCCACGCGCCGGCGCGCTCCCACTGGACCGTCCTCCAGCTCTGGGCACACTTGGGTGCTTGCCTGCGATCCCCCAGACTCCCGTCCTTAACCCTGCACTAGCCACCAGGACCGCGCCTAAGCCACACTCGGAGGGGCCGGGTGGGCAGGGCCAGCACAGCTGCTGATGGCCACGTGGCCGAGGAAGACCCCTGATCTCCAGGAGCCTGTTTTCTCTTTTTTGAAAAGGGGGCCGCGCTCTCCCAGAAGAGGCTGGTGGAGAGTCTCAGTGAAGCCACCCTGCCGTCGGGCCAGGCACACAGCAGCGCCCTCCCCCTCAGCGTGGACCCTGCTCCGGACCTGGCTGCCTCTGCGAGGCCCCGGGCCCTGGGCAGCCAGAAGGGCCCCGAATTCTCCAGCCACATCGTGGGAGTCACCAGCGTGGAGGAAGTGCCCGCTGCAGCCCCCTCCTGGCACCGAGGTCGGCACCCCTCACGGGAAGTGGTTGACTTGATCCAGCAGGGGCACCCACTGTGGGCTGGGCCTCCATCTGTTGGAACATGGGCCAGCCCTGCCTCCCCTGGGCACCACGCTCTCCCTATCGCCTGGCCCAGGGCGTCGCCTCCGTTTCACTGGTAAAGAAACTGGTTTCAGAGAAGATATGGAGGAAGGACCCATGTGCCCACATCATGGCCCCTCTGGGACCTCTGCCGCATCCTGTGTTGGGGTGGGGGTGGTGGCCTGACCTTGTGCCCCGCATGGGGGTGGTGGTAAGTGCCACACAGAAGGCCCAACACACAGTGGCACCCACCCTACGGGGACCATCAGATTTGTGGTGTGGCCGCTGGGCACCCACAGCTGCCCTCCCAGGCACTGCCGCAGAGACGCCGGGCCTCAGGGGGACCTGGAAACACCCTCCCTCCCTATGTCTGAACGCTCAGCAGTGTGGCTGTCCCTGGAGTACCCTGGGGGGTGGAACGCTCACCTGCCCCCCCCCGCACCCGCAGGGCCCCCTTGGGAAGAGAGGCTCAGCCACAGAGGCCCTGGGACCGCTACCTCGCAGCCCTGGCCCCCAGCACCCGTCTCCCAGGAGATGGTTGCCAGGCAGCAGAGGCAGGATGGCACTCCCTGCCCCCCCAGGAGCCCGCTGGTCCCAGAGGTCTCCCACCAGGCCCACCATCCCTGGCCAGCCCCCCATACCTGAGGTGGAGCTCTTCTACCTCCCGCCTGACCAGGGCCTGCACCTCCAGCCATGCTTCAAAGCAACATCGGTGCCCTGGGGACTGAGGAGTCAGGCGGCACCACAAGGCATAGGGTGGGGGCCCCATCTTGGGGAAGACCAGGGTGGCACCGTGAAGCTGCAGTCACAGGCCACGGCCATGCCCCGCAGGCTGCCCCGGGCTGCCATCTGGGGCTGGCGCCCTCCATTCCTCCTTCAGGCCGGGGGTGCAGCCGCCCCCCACCCCTGCACTGGCAGGAGGCCTGATGGGCCCTGGCCGCCCCTGCGCACGCGCTGGCGGGGGGAGGGGAGCTGGCCTCGGGCCACCTCCTCAGCCCAAGGCTCCCGGAGGCCAGGGGCGCTCATGTCACAGAGGGTAGGTGCTCCCAGGACCCAGGCCGCAAGCAGGGGTCTCCAGGCCAGAATCAGGCGTGTCATGGGGCCAAGGGCCAGTCAGGGAGGGGGCTCGCCTTGCCGGTCCTGGGATCAGGACCGCCCTCACCCCGCCCAGCACCGGATGCCAGTAAACATTAGAGCGCTTGCAACAGCACTATCTTACGGGTTCCCTGGGTCTGCCTCACACACACGGGCCGGACATTGACCCAAGGTGCCCCAGGCCCTGCCCGCCCCCCCCACCCACCTCGTCGGGCAGAGGCAAAGGGCAGAACACAACACGGCCCCTGGGGCCATGGCTCGCTCGGGACATCTGCGCTGACACGGCCAAGGCCGCCCTCCAGCCCCCAGTCGCCATGTCCTGACACGGCCACCTGGTCTCCTCCCCTCCCCCTCCCCCTCAGAGAGCACACCACACCCAGACCGAGCCCCCCTTAAGGCCCTGCTGACCGTGGTGCCCATGGTTCTAACAGCCTTCCCTCGGCCCCGGTTGGAGCAGGCACACCCTGCCACTGTGCCACCGCCTCTCCTGCCCGTACCCCCCCACACCACGGAGAACAGGGCAGGCTCGGAGCGGGTGTTCAAATCCGCACATGGACGCACATCCTCCTGAGCTGGGGGAGCCGGGGCCAGAGGCACAGGGCCCGAGAGCCCACCCAGCCCCTCACAGTGACGACAGGCCTAGTCGCTGCGTCGGGGTGTCAGGACCACACACTCCCATTTGCCAGATGGGAAAACTGAGGCAAGAGAAGCACCACCGGCCAGGCGGGTCCCTCACACCTGGAGCCAGGCGGGGCTCACCGCGCCTTTGGGAGCCGAGACAGGTGACAGGCCCCGCAGGTCCCCGACAGATACTGCTCGCAGCCCCCGGAGCTGCCGGGCTGGGGGGGGGGGGCGGCGCCTGCTGGACGCGAGTTGGACCACGCAAACCGAGAGAGCAGGACGGGAGCGCCCCCGGACAAGTTTGTGGGTTGACCGTGGCCAGGCACCTCCCTGAGCCGGCTTGTCCTTGTCCGGAAGGTCAGGGAGGGGCGCTAGACCCCTACGGGCAGGAGTCACGCCTGTACCCTTCTTGAGTCCTCTCCCACAGCTTTGATTTGGTTTGTTTTGTTGTTGTGGGTCTTCTGGGGTTTTCTTTTTTTGAAAACCACACACTTGTACTAACTTTATAATTAAAATGCAAAACCAGAAACCTGTGAGTAGCTCTTTCCAGCTGAGCGTGGGAGGCCCCCTGGTCTGAGCCCAGCTCTGCCACGTGAGCGTTCCCGTGCAGTCGGGCCCTGCTGCTCTCTGCACCCCATTTTCACCTTTGTGAGGTGATGTGAGTGTCCCCCAGCCCCCTGACAGCCGAATTGGGCCCCTCTCAGTCTATGGCATGGTCACACAGGCCCTGCTGGTGCCCAGTCCCCCAGGAGCCACAGTGGAGGAGAGGGACACCCTGGCTCGCTGCCAGGAGGCCCAGAACTGCCTGCAGCTAGACAGAAGTACGAGGGAGGGGTGCTCCCCCCGCCCCCCCAGCCACCCTAAAACTCAGGCCCACGTGGGGCGGTCCAGCGTGCTGGGAACCAAAGCACCAAGGTTCTAATGCTGCTCAGCCTGGCTCAAAATCATGACCGTGAGTCAGTGACTTCAACCTCCATGCCTCAGTTTCCCCACCTATAGGGTGGAGACAGGAACCTCTGTCTCCTGGCCGGGGACTGTGAAGACTGCAGGAGCCAGTCCCTGCAGACACTCAGAACAGCACCTCCACGGAGGTCCCCCAGGAAAGGTCAGGGTCCCGAGGGCTGCTGCCCAGTGGGCTGCACGGGGGCACAAAGCGGACACCTTGGCCGCTGCGGCCGGCGGGGAGGGGTCCAGGACAAGCTGAGCAGGTCCACATCTATACCCACATGTGCACTCCCGCACCCATGCGTTCCCAGACGTTCACACCCATATTCACACTCACACATGCACATGAGCGCTCACCCTGTGATCTCCCCAGCAGCCTGTGGCTGGAGCTCCTGGGGGTCGTGGGCAGGGAGGGGGGTCCCAAGCACCTGGGTGTTGGGCCACCTGCTATGACTGGGAAGAGGGGAAGGCCGCCTCACACATGGCCACCTGCCCGGGGACAGAGCCACCACGGCCACAGGCTCAGGGGAAACCACTCCCATCCCAGCCCTGCCTCACGGCACCCAGTCAAGGAACAGGGGTTAGGGGAGGACCACTGCCCAGGGAGCCCCAGGGCCAGGCTTGACGGTGATCATGTGTCCTGGGGCTCAGAGCTGGGTGCCAAGGGGGTAAGTTACTTTGCAGAGGCTTCCCTGGAGGCAATGACAGGCAGAAGCCCAGGTGCCCCTTGCCACCCCCACATCACCCCTATAACCCTGCCCACTGGGAGCCAGGTGTCCACACACCCAGGGTGCCACCTCGTCCCCTGCTGGTCTGTCTGCCCAGCTCCAGGAAGCCCCCTGACCAGGAGAGTGGGGTCGGTCTGCCCACACCTTCCCCGGGGAGTGCTGGAAAGGCCTCCTGAGTTCATCAATTTAGCAGGGGTGGTGCCCCCTCTGGCACTCTGCCCTGGCCCCCCGGCTCCCCACCCCAAGGTCTGAGCGGCTGGGAGCTTGGTCTCTGGCAGGATGGTGGGCTCCGGGGCCTGGACCACCACAGCTCCCCTCAGCCCCAGGGTAAGTGCCAGCACCCTCCCGGTTCACACAGGGGGGCTCGGCGGCGGGGGGGAGGGTGGAGGTTCAGCCCATCATGGCAAAGCTGCAGAGCCTGTCGCCAGCTGGGTGCCCGAGCCGGGCACGGGGACGCCCAGCGTGATCTCTGGCCCCGTCTCCTCTTCGGCTGGCGTCCCCGTGGCAGCCCCGCCTCCCCTGGCCAGGGGCTGGTGTCCCCTTCACTTCCCCTGGGCCCGTTCAGAAAGAGAATGGGAAATGATTGATCAGCATCTGGGCTCTGACCAAATGGAATTTTCCGTCTGTGATGGAAGTGATGTCAGCGCTCGGTCAGGCGAGGGGAGATGCTCGGGCCCGTATCCTGACCACTGGCCACGGTGCCGGCTGCCAGCCACCTGAGGAAGCGCTAAGAGCACGTTGGGCTCTGTGAGGGCGCCTGCAGCAGGGACCCGTGTGGCCGTCCTGCCCCTCCAGCTCATTTCTCAGCCCTGGACCACCCCACCCTCCCAAGGCCCCTGCAGCCCCTGCCAGAGCACGGCCCCCGCCTTGGCCTGGGCCCACACACTCTCCTGTGAGCCCTAAGGCCCCCCAGAGCCCCCATCCACTCTGGAAAACACCCCATGAGCCAGAGCTTGGGATCTAGAGCCTCCCCCTGGCCCAGGTCTGAGGTCTGCCGAGGGACCCAAGACCCCGGCCTCAGCAGGCGAGCAGGGGGCAAGACGGGCCCAGGGAAACAGCTGTTTTCCGTGTGAGCCTAAGCTGGTTCCCTGCACGGGGTAGGGGGGATCCCTGGCTCAGCCCCAGGCTTGCTGGCAGTCGGGGTACTGGGAGCCCCAACTAGCCCTGGGAGGAGAGGGCCCTCAGTGTGCCACCAAACCTTACTAAGAGCTTTGCAGCAGGAGGCTCGGCCCCATCCATGGATGGAGACCACGGTGTGAGGGGCTCGAGACCATGAGCCCGTCCCTTCGACGCCCCACCACTGGCCTAGACATGGCCTGTCAGTGGCCGGGCCTCTGCACCCCACCTACCCACAGCATCAGGCTCAGCTCCAGGGCAGGCCACACCAATGTGCCCGAGGCCACCAGACCCGGGTAGCCACACAGGACCCCGGCCACACACGGGAAGCCCGGCCGCAGCCACATGCAAGCCTGCGCGGGAGCACACCACACGTGGACCACACGTCGGGACCCCCAATGGACCGTCTCCCCACACACCCCCCTCCCTGGAGAGGAGCCTCTGTGCCTGAGGTCCCCCCACTGCCCATGGCATGAAAGGGGCCGGCAAGGCTCCAAAGCCCTCAGAGGTGGGTGCCCCTGCAGAAGGCTGTGGTTGGCAGGCCTGCCCCTCAGCTCGCCCCCACTCCTCCCTGCATCAGCCCTCCCTTCGAGGCAGCTCGTCCAGCAGCAAAGGGCGAAGCTCCAAAGAGAAGGCAAGTCCAAATTCCTCCAGGGGCCCGGGACCCCACTGCCCCACACCCCAACATCCTTATGTTGGTCACCCCTGCCTCACTGGAGTGGGGAGGCCCTTGGTCCGGGGCCAGCCTGAGACCAAGCACATCAGCACGTGCGGCGTCCAGATTCAGCACCAGGCCTGACATGGGGCCCCGCGGGGCAGGCGTCTCCCAGGACCCCGGCAGTGCAGGCCCCGCAATCTTGGAGGCCCCGGGAGCCGGGCAGACGACCAGGGGTGCAGAAACACGTGTCAGCACCAGCAGGGCACCATGGGAGGTAGGGCCCAGGCCCGGCAGGGGATCCAGGCTGCCCACCTGTGTCCCGAGGGGCACTGGTGGATAGGGTGGGGGCAGACAGGTGCGGTGGGAGGGGAGCAGCATGCCCCTCCACTGCTTCCTGGGCAGGGGGGCGTCCTACCCCAGCCCCAGAATGGCCAAGGGCCTTCCTCCAGAGGAAGAGACCGGGTTAGGGTATCCAGGAGGCTGGCGGGATTCCAGACCCCAGGGCACCATCTAGGAACACACACGTGTGTCGGCTGGAGCCCTGGGGCTGGGCCGGGCCGCGGCCCTAGCTCCTCTGTCTGGGGTGCCTCACCGGGAAGGGCTCCCAGCGCACGGGGCTGCCCGCTCTCCGAGGGCTGGCTCTCGGCCTCAGCAGCCACTGTGGCCCAGCCGCACACACGGCCTCGCTGGTCCCCGACCACCTGGGGAGGGGGCGGCACCCACCTTCCAGGCCAGGGGCCTGCGGCCAGAAGGGACACGGAGGCCCCTACACGTAGGTGACGCAGGAAGCAGGTCTGAGCCCACACAGGTCTCCTGAGGAAAGCCCCAGAAAAGGCCCGCTTCACCTCCCGGGCCAGGCTGAGTGGGTGCCGAGGGCCCTGGCCGTGCAGCGGAGCTGGGAGCCGGGCTGGCTGGTCGGCCCGCAGCCCCCCACCCCTCTAACACACTTGGCTGCAGCTCCCAGATGCCGACCAGAAATTAAAAACAGATTTTCCACTGAGCTGGGCTTGGGTTTCACGAATTCCATGACGGTGAGCTCGTGGCCATCCTGGAGAACGCACAGCCAGCGCCCGGCCAAGCAGGAGCCCGGAAGGGGCCCAGCTGTCTGTCCGAGTCCCCCCATGCTGAAGTCTGAGGCCCGGAGCACCAGGCCGCACATGGACACGCAGCGGCTGCGCCCCGATGTCCCCACGGGATACACACCACACTCGCCCTTGTCCTCCAGGAACCCCGGGGACAGAGGAGTGGCGAGGCCGGACCTGGGCGGAAGGCCCCGAGGAAGCTCTGGCGGGTCGTGCCCCAACCCAGCCCCCGCCCACTGCCCTCCAGATGCCCACGCCACACGGGCTAACGGAGCGAACAGTCACACGAGAGCATGGCACAGGGGCTGCCCTCCCCACGGCGAGGGTGTCTATTTGGGGCCTGGTGCTCTAACACACTTCCCAGCATGACACCCAGAAAAGTCCTCCACTCCTCCCCAGGCTTGTCTGTAAGCACCTCTCCACTGGCCACCCCTGGAGACCCAGGCCACAGGCCGCACAAACAGCCCGGAGCCACCAGACGGGCCCTGTCCCAGGACATACATCCACCAGGGAGATACGGCTCAGGGGGTGCAGCCTGACCCCAGACTCGGGGGCCAGGGCTGGACCACACAGCAGAACTTCCGTAGCAGCCCTCACGATAGTCAGGAACCCAGCAGAGTGCACGGGGCCAGAGCAGACAGAACTGGGCGGGGGGCACCGTGGGCCAGTACCCTCCTCAGAGGAAGAAGGCAGCGGCCACTCGGGCTGTGCACAAGCCGGCCTTACCCCACGCCCTCGGCCAGTACGGGCCAGGCCCGACTGCTGCGGATGCTGTGGGACAACACAGAGCCCCTGTGGTCGACACCTATCCCTCATAGCCCACCTGCCTCTCCTGTGGGGACCCCGGCCTCAGCCAGCTTCCTCTGGGGAGTGGAAGGGGCCTGCCAACTGAGGCCCGAGGCGGGGCCCCCACGTGCGGGTTTGTGCGTGTGCACGAGCCCATCTGGGCACCTAACAACCCCACCCTTGGGCAGGGGGGCAGTGGAAAGGGAGTCTCACGAGGGGCCCCACACAGCCGCCCTCCCACAACCCACCCGCCACCTGCAGACCCTGGCGCAGCCTGGGCCCTCTACCTGGTCCTGCTCCTGGGGGCACACCCCATACCCAGGCGCCTTCTCTGCAGCCCTCCTCCTGCCCCTGGTATTGGCCTGGAGGCCTGGCCTTGACTGAGGCCCACCGAAGTCCTCACGGCCCCATCCAGAGCATGAAGCAGACTCGCTGCCTCGGCAGATGTGCGCCATGGACCCCCCAGGAGCCCTGCTGGGCAGATGGCAGACCCGATCGGGGGCCATGTGCCGTCCCATCTCTGGCAGGGACCCCAGGGCAGGCCCCGGCATTCATGGGCCCCTCCTTAGGACCTTAGCTCGGGGCACCCTCTGGACGGTGGCCCCCACCAGTGACAGTGTGAGCGGCTCCTGCTCTGGACAACCAGGCCCAGCGTGGCCCATCAGAGCCCCACCACACCGAGCTGCGGGGCCTGTCTGTGGGTCTGAGTCCTCACCCTCCCCAGACCACGAGGAGCTCCGCAGAGCCATGCGAGGGCCGTGTGCGTGTCCTGGCCCAGCGCAGGGCTAAGGGCAGGCACTCCTGGGGCTCTGCCACACCCACCACCAGCCCGGTCACATGCCCCAATCCCGGGGGGGGGGTCACATGGGAGCACTTCCCATATCTGTGACCCAGTACCTGGGTTGCAGATTCGGTTCCTCTTCCCCAGTCAAAGACTCAGCAGAGCTGCCTGGGGGAGGGGGCCCGGTCCTGACACCCGCTGCGCTCCCCAGAACCAGCCCCCACTGGGGGACCCAGGAAGTCTCTGCACAGGGGCTGTGTCCATGGAAAGGGGGGGTGACAGGCTGGACCGGGAGCCACCAAGCCAGCGGCCTGGACTCTGCTCCTAGAGCGGCCACGACACCCACACCGAGGGCCACTGTGTGGCCGCCCAGAGAAATGCTGGGAAAAAGAACAGCAGGGGCCCCTCTGGCAGCGCAACTGTGGCTCGGGCTAAGAGCCACAGTGCACCCTGCCCAAAGCCTGCCCGAGAGCCCCTGGCCGGGGCCAAGCAGCTCGT
Source organism: Leptonychotes weddellii (assembly GCF_054177405.1). Classification (NCBI taxonomy): domain Eukaryota; kingdom Metazoa; phylum Chordata; class Mammalia; order Carnivora; family Phocidae; genus Leptonychotes; species Leptonychotes weddellii. Next base: position 1,731,230 of record NC_138373.1, read on the forward strand.
GTCCCTTCCTGCACGTCCCTGCACAGAGCAGTGCAGCGCTGGGGACATGGCTCCTCACCACATCCCCAGACCCCTGAAAACCAGGCATAAGGATGGGGCCCGATGATGCGGACCCCACACCAATGCCAAGTTTCCCATGACCTCTCCCACCCACACCGCCACCAAGGTGTAGACCTGGTTACAGAGGTAACCAGAGGCCATGCCCCCCCAACCCCCCCCCAAACGAAACAGTCAATCTGTTCCACAGGGGCTACCCTGTCCCCCCACCCCTGCATCCCCAACGTCCAGCTCCTCAGCTCTGTCCATGCACGGGGTACTCCCGAAGCTTCCGCCCACTCCTCAGTGAGCTCTGTCCCATTTGGTGTGTTTCTGTCACTTGCAGCCTCAGCATCCTGTTACCATGGGACGCTGGCCAAGCATCAAGAACCAAGGGCCAACAATAGGGTCCAAAAGGCAGTGACAATAAGGATGCACGGTGTGAATGTAGTTTTAAGTGACAGCCACCCCACAAGATTCTGCACGGACAGAATCCAGCCAGAGGGGCTTTTTGGGTTTTTTTCATGCTTTTTCCTATTTTCCAAATGTCCCATGAGTGTTTATTATTTTTGTAAATGGGAAGACAGGCAACACACACTTTTCTGAACCTCCGGATCAGTGAGGAGCGTGAGGACAGGGCCAGCCCACCCACAGGGCACGGCCGCTATGCCATCACCAGCCTGCAGTCCGGTACGCGGCTGACCTTGCTTGAGTCTATGGTCGTAGCTAGGAGACCACTGGCCCCCGATGGTCATAGGACCCAGAGCTCAAAATGCCCTCTAAGCAGCCACCAGATCTGGGTTCACACACCTCCGGGCACAGAGTGCTCACTACCTCCCAAGGCAGGACATTCAGACTCCCTTATTTGGGGCTGAGGCTCAGGCTTCTCTCTGCCTCAGGGCCTTTGCATGTGCTCTTCCTGGTGCCAGGAACTGTCTTCCCCAAGGTCTTTGCGTGGCTACTTCAGTCTTATCTTTAGGGTCTCAACGGAAACATCCCAGCACTCAAGAGTTCCAACGGGAAACAGGCCCCATACGCTGAGCAAACCTGAGGCAAATGCTACCATCTGACCTGGAAAGTGAGCCAGTGTGCCCACTTAATGCCAGGCTCCAAGCATGTCCCAGCCCTCTGGACGTTCACAGCCTAGCTGACACCCTCCATGGCAGGCCAGGTAGCACCTCCTCCAAGAAGCCTTCCCTGACCACTGAGCTCCTAAAAGCCCTGTCCTGATGCCTCCAGCACCTCAGAGCTTCCAGCCCACCCCCACCAACCCCGAATTGGCAGAGAGAACAAGCAAGAATAAGAGAGGCCGGGGCGCCTGGGTGGCTCAGTTGGTTAAGCAACTGCCTTCGGCTCAGGCCATGATCCTGGAGTCCCGGGATCGAGTCCCGCATCGGGCTCCCTGCTCGGCAGGGAGTCTGCTTCTCCCTCTGACCCTCCCCCCTCTCATGTGCTCTCTCTCATTCTCTCTCTCTCAAATAAATAAATAAAATCTTTAAAAAAAAAAAAAAAAAGAATAAGAGAGGCCAAGGGCAAAGGGAGTGAAGTTGACGTCTGTTCAGGACACAGGGGTGTGGAGACGCTTGGGACGGGGAGTCATGAGGGCTGGTGGGGACTGATGGGGCAGACACCCTAAGGGAAGCCCAGAGAGATGGCTGGTCGCACCCAAGGTCACACAAATAGGAAGCAACAGAGCTGGTGCCCAGGCCCCCACTCTCCAGCCTGAAGAGAAGGCTCCGGGACCCCTGCCCGAAGCCAGGACAGGCCCTACCATCACCACAGAGCAGGCTGGCCTCAGGCCACATCAGGCCCCCAGACATGGGGCCCAGCCGGCTCCGCTCAGCCGTGACGGCCACTAGGGAGTCTCCTCCTTCCTCTGGGCCTGCAATCCTCCTCACTGCCCCCCCAGAAGTGAGAGTCCCCACCCACTGAGCCACCCCTGGTGCGGGGAGCTCTGGGCCCAGCCCCAGGGGAACCAGATCAGCAGCCCCTCCTGCCAGGCAGATGGGGGGTGGGGTAACACAGAGCAAACTCCAGAAGCTTCTCTGCCTCCCTCCAGTATCTGCCTACCCACAGATCCCATCAGCCCCCACACAAACCACAGTGGCACCCTCCCTGTAATCTGTCCATTCAGCAAACATCACGGGCCCCCAAGAGATGGATGCAAAGGCCATGGGGCCCCTCCTCTCCAGGATGGAAGCCTTGGGAACATGGGAACCTGAGACCCTCAGCCCCAAGAGAAATGCCACCCTTGCTCCTGCAGAGGCTCCAAAGCCCCCAGTGGAGGACCAGCCAGGGCTCTGGGAGCCCTCAGAATCGCCCTGCGTGGGCTCCTAGCCCCTGCAGGGGGCCAGCAGAGGGGGACCCCAGAGGCCCCCACCCTCCCACGACTGACTCTGGCTCCTACCATCTACTCATTATGTGATTCTGAGCCAATTCCCTCTCTAAACTTCAGTTTGCTGATCTGTACATTGGAGACAATCATCCTCATCTCCCAGGCTTGTGTGAGAAAAGGCTGGTGAGAGACAGCCCCACACAGTGTCCCAAAACAGCCTAGCTCATGGGGTTTTCCAGTGGATTTTACCAGGGCTCCCAGCAGTGGATGGTGGGGGCAGGAAATAGCAAAGGCTGGTCTCCTCATGCCACACCCATCTCCTCTTCCCTGGACCGAGGCCCCACTTGTCCCCTGGGTAGTCCAGAAGGCAGAAGCCCTCCTCCCCAGCTGGACCCAGCCCACATGGGGGGTGGGGGACTGCCAGATCCTGTAGCCCAGGTGGGGGCCGGCATAACAGGCTCCCAGGCCAAGAGGGGGTGCCTGGGTCAGGAGGATGAGGGCTCCACCACCCACCAGCAGGAAATGGGATGGGAACAGCTGCCCCCCCATCCACGGCGAGGAATACTCCACCAGGGGAGGCAGGAAGGGGCTGCAGGCCATGGCCCGCACTGACCCACTGCCCAGCCATGCAGGAAAGGAGCTCTGTCTGTTGCAACCAAAAATAGAGCAGGGGCACAGAGCCCTTGCACCCCCCACTGCGACCCTACAAAAGTGTGCCAGCCCAGATTTCGGGATGTGACAATGAAGGATCAGAGAGCTCAAGTGCTCACCCAAAAGCACCAGCACGGGAGGGCAGGGGCAGGATGTATGTCCAGGCCTGGCTCATTCTACAGCCCCCAGCCAGGAGCGGAGGTGGCGGGGGAAGGAGACAGGCTGGTTTCCACGCCGTGAATTATTCAGTGGCTAATTCTGCTCGGCAGAGAGGAGGCAGGAGAGTGAGTCAGAGCCCTCCCACAGCGGAGGAGGGAACAGTGCTCACAGAAGCTGGGGGCAGACACCAGGGACCTCTCAGGGGCACAGGGCCCTGCAGGGGGTCAGGCTGAGCTGGGGGGGGCAGCCACCATTCTGGAGGCCTCCACAGGCTGTAGGCATCGGCCCCTCACTCACTCCCACAACGTGTCCCAGGAGCCCCAGAGGGCAGGAGGGGCAAGCAGCTGGTCCAACCGAGGTTGGCAGCATGGCAGGTGCAGCCCGCAGGCCAGCGGGCCAGCTCTGTGCAGATCCCAGACACCCCAGGTGGCCCCAGGGGCAGCCCCAGAGCCTCCCAACTGATAACTGGCAGAGAATTTCCTAAAGTAAAGCACGGCCCCTGGCCTGCGGATGCCAGGGGATGGACGTGACAGAGCCATGACATATGGAAGACCCCGGGGAGCACAGAAGGGTGCTGTTCCCACACTGGTCAGCACCCCAAGGCTGGGCTTCTAGAACGTGGGCGTCGAGTTTTATAAAAATCTTGCCGTCTCTGGGCATGCCTGGGCCAATCCCTGGCCCCCTTCTAGTCTGCTTGGAAACAGATCAGCAGGGCTGGGGGAGCAGGCCCCAGGTGAGCACTGAGGCTGGGAGCGGTGGGTGCCCATGGTGCCCTCACTCTCTGCTTCCGGTTCTCATCCTCTAGATTAAAGGGCGACCAGGGAAGACAGAGTTCTACATAGGCGAGGTGTGATCATGTCCACATCCTGGACATGATCCTGGATTCCCAGGCCATCTTGACAAGCAAGGCCATTCCTTTCCACCCGGGGCTCTGCAATGAACACTGGAGAGAAAGAACCCCAGGGGTGTTCCGGGTGACCAGGCATCCCAGTCATGGGGCTTCTGGAATCCGGATCCCCAGGCAGGAAGGAAATGCCCACAGCCTGGTCCCCTGGCCTTGCACTCAAATGACAGTGGCTCAGTGAGGGGGGTGGTGTTTGGGCTTGGCATGACCCCAGGCCTTGGGTTCTACTGGGAGAGCCTGGCTTGTTGGGGAGAAGGCTGCAAAGGCTCCCACTGCCCCCCACTCTGCCCAGGCTCAGCCCATTTCCAGCCTCCCTGACAGAGGCCCACCTCGGGTTCCTGTGGCCGGGCCTCCCTTCCTCAGGGGCTCCTGGCAGGCCAGGTGTCACCTCATCACACACTGCACTGTGTGCATCCCCACAGCCTGGCCATCCAGCAGGGGGTCACTGCCGGCCAGAGAGGGCTGGCATCTGCCCAGCTCACTCACCCACCAAAATCTTGGCAGGGCATGGGATTCCCCAGCTTGCGGGGAGGGGAAGAGGGCGAGGAATCCCCTCCCGGCTGCACCCAGTGCTCTCAGGTATCAGCTTGGTCTCAGAGCCCGGGGCTCCTCTGGGCTGGGGGCTGTGCAGGGCCCCAGGTCAGGGCTGCCCCAGGTGCTGGGCAGGGGCCTGGGCTGGAGCTGACAGCTGGCAGAGGGGGCTCCATGGAGGGAAGCGAGGAGGCTGCACATGACCCCAGAAAGGAGGGCCTAAGTGACACCAGAGGAGGAGGCTAGAATCTGCAGGAGGGCCGTGGACCCTCGATGCAGGATGGGGGTCTTTAGACGCTCACGGAGGGGAGCCCCAGGACGCAGGAGGAGACCCTGGAGAAGAAAGGGAGCTGTGACTCACAAGAAGGCAGAGGCTGTGACCCTCCAGGAGGACGGGGGCTACGGCGACCCTCGGGGAGGGGGACCCCCGAGACCCTCGATTAGGGAGGGGGGTTTCGGGAGTCTTCAGACCTTCGAAAGGAGGGGCTGCGACCCAGGGCCCTGACCCCCGACCCGGGGGGGCCGCGTCACCTGCTGGTAGTCGGTGTCCTCTGGCCGGAACTGGCTGCTGGTGGTCTCCCAGCGCAGATCGAAGTGGGGTAGCCGGTGCAGGAGGTTCACCCACCAGGGCGCCGCGTAGCTGACCCCGGCCATGGCGGGCTGGCCGCCTCGGGCGCGTGCCGCCGCGGGGCTCCCTCGCTGGCCAGGGGGCGAGGGGTTCAGGGGTCCGCCAACCCCCGCCTGGCCGCCCGCATTGCCCGCGCGCTCCTGGACCCGGCCCGGCCCGGCTCGGCCCGGCTCGGCTGCACTCGGCTCCGCTCGGCCACCCTCGCCCGCCGCCTCTTTGTTCGCCGCCGCCGCCGCCGCCGCCGCCACCGCCTCCTCGCTCCCCCGCCCGCCGCCCGCCGCCCCGCCCTCGCGCCGCCATTGGCCCGCCGCCCGCCGGCCTCGCCCCGCCCGCCGCCCCGCCCCCCGCCGCCATTGGCCCGCCGACCGCCGGCCCTGCCCCTCTGTCCGCCGGCCCGCCTCCGGCTGGCCCCGCCCCCCCGCCCGCCCGCCCGCCGGCCCCGCCCCCGGTCCCGCCATTGGCTCGCTGGACGAGGCTCCGCCCACCAGGGGGGCCCCTTCCCGCGGCCGAGGGGCGCCCGCCGGGGAAGGCGGGGTGGACGTGGGGCCGCCGTCTCTCCGCCCGCAGGTGGGGGCGGGGGCTGCAAGCCTGGCAGCACGTCCACTCGCCTAGCCGTGCTTCCCCGGGTGCTTGCTCGTTGGCTCGACCATCGCACGTTCCTTGAGCTTCTGTGGGGCTCGGCCTGGAGGGGCTGGGCCGGCCTCCCCAGCACGCAGCCTGTGTAGCCCGCAAGCCTGTCTGTCAAATAACGACGGTCTGGACTCACAGCCGGACTTGGTCATCGATGGCTGTGTGCTCTTGAACAAGTTACATATGCTCTCTGTTCATCAATGCCCCTGTCTGTGAAAGGGAAGTACAATGAGTGTAAGTGCTCAGGACATCAAAGCGTGACCCAGTAGAGCGTGTAAGGGGTGGACGCGTAGATCCAGTCCCTGCCTGGCCACCCCTTTGGGGAAGGTGGCGTCTTCTGTTAAGACCCAAGAGAAACACAGTGCTCTGTCCTGGCCTCCTTGAGCCTGGGAGTTAAGGTAACGGCCTGGGACGGCCCAGCGTGGACTTTGGAGCCACATAGCTGCACTTCCTAATAGGCATCATGCTTATTAAAGTCGAGCTGGGAGCCCCAAGAACAGAGGGGGCTGGAAATGCTCTAAGTACTTGGCCCCAGCTCGCCCCTCTCTCTGCACCCCAGGGCAGTAGGTTCATATCCTCTTGGCTCTGGCTAGTCACCACCACCCTGCGGAATTATTTCTGGGCCTCTTGCACTCGGAGAAACAGGTCCCTCCCTACACCTGGGACTTTGCCACCTGCTTTGGTCTGCCTCAGCCAGCTCTGTGGGCAGACAGGCCCCTTCTGGCAGGCTGGGCCGGGCTTTTGCAGACACCGGGCAGTGGCTTCCCAAAAGGCCTGTCCCTCTGCTCACCTGATTGCCCTGACTTGTCTGTTTTCTTGTAATAAAGCTGGGTGGCCTCACTCAGCCTCTGGCAAAGGCCCATGGGCATAGGAGAGGCCTTTGCAAAACTGTGGTTTCTACCCTTGGGATTATTTAGATACCACCCCGTTGGGGAATAACGGCCTGGCAGGAAGAGAGAGGTCATATTCTCCATCCCTAAAGTGCATAGTTTCTGATTATTAGCAGCGGGTCACACAGCCACAGACCCCCTGCTTCACCCCGACTCCCATGCCCCCAACACCAGTGTGGCAGGCCTACCAGGGTGCCCCTGGAGAGGCATGGGATCTTTGAGCTCTTTTCCGTGTTTCTAGAAGCCTCCAAATATTGTGCATTTTCCACTGATAAGGCCAGAAATCCTGACCCAAACATAGGAAATGATAACTCAGCTGTACTGAGTTGGCTTGTGTGCCCCCCCCTCCAAAAAAGATATGTCCCTGTCCTAACTCCTGGTGCCTGGGGACCGTTGCAAATGTGATCAAGTTTTGAGGTCATACCAGATTAAGGAGGGCCCCAATGCAATGGTGGTGTCTTCATAAGAAGAGGGAATCTGGACACGTCGGCTAGGAGATACAGAGACACAGGGGGAGACATCGTATGAAGACAGGGGCAGAGATGGGGTTCCTGCAGCCCGGCACCCAGAAGGGCAAAGGGGAAAGAGAGAATACTGGGTGGGGGGGAAGGGCACAGGAAGGCCTGTCCCCACCCCACCCTCCGTTGGCCTGTGGCACTGGCTCGAGTGACGGTGGTATTTCCTGCCTGTCCTAGGTGACTGTGGCCAGACCCTGGCCCCACTCTACAGATGGAGAAACTGAGGCCCAGGGCCCACTCTTGTTCTGGGGGCCTGAGAATCACCACCCAACCAGGGAACAAAGATTCAGCCTTGTGCTGTTGGCCATAAACGGAATGACCTGAAGAAGGGCCCTAGCGGGCCTAGAGGTCAGAGAGGACTCAGTTTGCTACTTGGGGCACTGACCAGGGTGCCAAGGGACATACTTTGAGTGACTCAGCAGTGACTCAGGAGAAGGCAGCGGATGAGGAAACAGCTAGTCGTCCCCCAGCTAGGAAAACAGCTGGGGCATCCCAGGGGGGTGATAAGCCGCTGGGGCATCCCATCCCCTCTACCATGGGGACCTGGGGCCGGGAGCCCCGAAGGCCTCAGCACGGCCGGTCCGTGAAGGCGAGAAAGATAGCTGGCAGTCCCCAGCTGAGCAGCCCTGAGCCAGGGGCCCCTGGAGCGTCTACACCCACCGTGTCCTCCGGCCCCTGGCCAGGTGCCCTCATCACAGAGGGGGGAAAGGGGGGGAGGGAGGGGTTTCAAGGCTCAGAAATGAAGACACTTATTCCTCATCCACACAGTCAGGTGGGAAACAGATGAGCCTCAGTGTCCTGTATTTGAAACTGGATTAACACCCGTCGCATATCCTGCGGAGGTGACGTGGGGGAGGCCGTGTCTGGAGACTGCAGCAGGAGCCGGACTCCCGGGCACGCTCCATGAGTGGGCACCATTCTGGGGCTCCCATGACTTCACCTCCAAGCCCTGAATCTCTTCTTTCCCCTGTTCCTAAGTTAACTTTCCCACACGCCCGTCTCCGATCCTCTGTGAGCCTTCACCTTCTCGGGGCTGAAACGGGCAGAGTCAGGCGTAGCTCAGGGGCCGGTGAGAAGCGAGTAAAGCGACCTCACATAGCAGCACTGTTCTCAACAGCCGAGAGGCAGAAACCACCCACGTGTCCATCCGCGGGTGGACAGATGGGGTGCAGCCTCCCAGCGGGGTATTCTACCCAGCCACGGAAGGAATGAAGCACAGACTCACTCTACAACGTGGATGAACCTCGAAAACGTGACACCGAGGGACAGAAGCCAGACGCCAAAGGGCCACGTCTCGTGTGATTCCATTTCTAAGAAACGTCCAGAGTGAGCAAACCCATAGAAACCGAAAGTGGATGAGTAGTTGCCAGGGGCTGGGGTGGCGGGGGTGGGAGGAACGGGGAGTGACTGATTCACGGGTGTTGGGGTTTCTGCTCGGGGTGATGGGGATATTTGGGGAAGAGAGGTGGTGGTTGCACAACATTGTGAATGTACCGAATGCCACTGAACTGCTCACTTAAAAACGGCCAGAATCCTTATGTAGATCCTACCGCACACACACACAACACGATTGCAACCCTCCCACCCCTCCCTCCCTTCCTTCCTTCCGGTGAAGTCGAGTTTGTGAGTGAAGGACAGAGACCGAGAAAGCTGCTTGGAAGCATCTGGTAGAAGCATCTGGAAGGGAGTGGGAGGGCAGGCCAGGCCAGGAACTCCCCAGGCTCCATGTCCCAGGCCAGGAAGGTGGCTGGGTTGAGGCTCCTGAATGGCTGTCCCAAGACCTGTGGGCACCAGGAGAAAGGCCAGGCAGGGCCGGGTCCCCAGATGCTGGGGCGGAAGCCAGAACAATGGCGTCCCCCGCGTTTGGACCCCTTCCCAAGAGGTTCACGTTTTCCATGGAGATAGCACTCATGAGAACTGGCAGGGAGAAGAGAAAGCCAGCGGCCAGGTTTCCCTGGCGCCTGCTGTGATGTGGCTGGGTGACACTCCACTGCATGGCCAGCCCCACGCCCACCCCCCGCAGACACCTGGCTCCTGGGTCCTGGCCCACGGGAAAGCCTCGGGAGCACTGCTTTCAAGGTGGCCCGGTGGAGAGATGCCAGCGTGAGGGGTCCACAGAGCGAGCCGAACACAGACCCAGGCAGAGTGAGGAGGTGAGCGCCCTCGCTTGTCTGGAACCACCTCCCCAGCAGGCTTGCCCATCCAGACAGCTCCTGGAACCAATACATCAGCAGGCATGGCCTCTGGCAGCCAGGGATCCCGGCCCACGTCCCAGCCTACAAGCCTCGTCTTGCTCAGGGCCTCCTTACTCCGTGCCCAGCGCGCAGCACTGACAGGGCTGGTCTCCCGGCCCCAGGCTGATATGAGAGAAGACTGGCACCCAGATGGAAAGCAATCATGGCGACACCCTCCCCCCGGGGTGGGGCGATTTCCCCACAGCCCCTCAGCCCAGCCCAGCAGCGAGGTCTCACTGCAATGAGCAATGTGCCAAGAATCACGGGAGGGACCTGGGACTCATCTCGGGCTTGGTCCACCAACTACGAGCCCTTTGGAAACCGGCGTCACCTTCGGGGGCTTTATGCTCGCTAAGCCCTGCGTTCCCGTTTTACAGCTGGGAAGACGGAGGTTGCAAACCGCAGCCCTGGCTCATCAACAAAGCGGGAAGCTGCGTTCCCTGGCTCTTCTCGCGCAAGGAGCGAGACTACGTACAGGACATAGCACAGCCCTCCACACAAACACGCCGGGCCGGAGCCAGACGGCTCAGCTTTGCAGCCCACGAGGGAACCATCATCACTCCCGCATGTTACGCACAAGGAAACCAAAGCCCAGAACATGAAGCCGCTCGCCCTGAGTCCCGAGCCAGGAACCTGGAGACAGCGTTACCCTCATGGCAGGCACCACGGGGCCACTGGGTCGTGAACAACTTGTCCTCGTCCAAGTTGAGGTCCGGACTTTGCCTTCAGCTTCAGGGAGATCCATGTCATGTCTGGTGGCCGTGTCTTTGTTTCGGGCGGGGACTCGCCACATCAGAAAGACGGGCCCTGTGATTTAGGATGGGGGCTTTGGGTCACACAGCGTCAATAGACCTAGTAAACCGTGTGGGCAATCGATCGATCCATCCATCCATCCATCCATCATGCCTACGTAACGGAACCCACACACAAACTGTGGGCGCTGGGGCTGGGGTGGGCTCCCTGGGCCGGCCACACTCCGTGCCTTTGGTCACACATCAGTGCCGGAGGATCACACACCCCGAGGGCAACGGGAACCACGCCTGTGGACCCCTCCCAGACGGCCATCTTGCGACGCTTCCTTTGGCTGATTTTCATCCTTTGCTGTAATGAACTGTAACGGTGAGTCCGTGAGTCATTCTAGGGAGTTCTCGAATCTCCGTGTGGTTTGGGGAGCTCTCCAAACTTGTGACAGGTGAGGTGAGAAACAGTGCCCTCAGACTCCTGGCTGAATCCCCTGTCACACTCAGGTCCCGCTCACCCCCGCACGAGAGGGATGACCACCACCCCTGTGTCAGGAGGAGGAAAGAGGGCTCAGGGAACCAGTTATAGATACAAGACGGAAACCCCTGTCTCCTGACATTTCTGGTCTAACTCTGTCTGCCATGCAACCCTCCAAGTCACGGATTTTGGAAAGGCCAGCGTGTGACTGACTTACGGCTGCAGAACGAGCCGCCCCAGAGCTGGGCTCTCCCTTCCCAGTCCTGAGCCCTGCTAGCTCCTCCCAGGCTTGGGCTGTCTGGTGACACTGTTCCCCTTCCAAGAGCTGAGACCCTTTGGCTGGGCAGCCTTCCAAGCCTCGGTCCCCCCTTCTGCAACAGGAGGCCCATCTTGCTTCCCTGCCTGGGTGGGAGCCAGGATTGCCCTGGAAAGGGGATGTTCACAGCTGAAACCCAGCTTCCTCCCCTCGCTGTGAGCTGTTCCCCCACGTGATGCGCCCAAGTGTCCCCCGGGGGCCTGTCACTCACGCCACAGCCACTACGGCTCGGCCTCCCTCACTGGGTGGAGGCCAGCCACTGCCTCCCCACGTGGGGGCCCTGGGCGCCCAGACTCCACGTGGGCTCAGACAGACCTCGCTCCCTCACACACGGCCTCCCCAGTCAGGGTGGGGCCCAGGGAGTCGGGCTGAGCCTGCGACCCCCTCCCCAGGGTGGGCTGCCTCTTCTGGGAGGCCCCGGAGACCTCCTGCTCCCCTTGGCTCCAGAGGGAAATGTCAGCCCAACCAGGGCCGGCGGAGGACCCGCCTCCTCCGGGCCACCGGGAACGTGGGGCCCACGGGGCTGCGCTCCTCGCCTGAGCCTGTCCTCACCAGTCCTGTCTGCATGAGGGGCGCGGATCGCGCCGTTCCCCGGCCATCTCTCCCGGAGGGGCAGGGAGGCAGGGGTCAGGACAGGAGCAAGGCGGAGCCTTCCGGAGCCAAGGCCACGATGAGGACGTTACCACGGCCCTTGACGGGTGCACCGTGCATGTTTCTGGAACGGACGTCATCATGCTCTCCGAGAGCTGCTCTGACTGGCACAGGCCCGCTCCAGCCACCTGCTCACTGCCTCCCAGAGATACGGCCCCTGTCGCTCCCTTGTTTACAGACGGGGAAGCTGAGGTTCAGGTCCCCCCCGGGCCCTGGCCAGGGTGGTCTGGCTGGAACTCTTGGCCTGGATTCTTGCCGCAGGCCCAGGACCCCTTTTCTCCCCAGATACCCCAGCTGGCTCTGCAGCATGGGGTGGGGGGGACGTGGGCAAGCAGGGGGCCCCACTGGGCTCACCTCCCTGCCGGCCCCCACTTTCTACTCCATCAGGGCCCTGGGAACGCACCCGAGATCACTGAGGAGGGGATGTGCTGGAAACGAGCTCCCTGCCTGCCACCCCCGTCCCCAGGGATGCCCCCGCTCTTCTCTCTCCCGCGGGGGTGGCTGGCAGGGGCTGGCTTCATGGGGCTCCGGTGGGCACTGGGTGGGCGGGTGGAGGACAGTATTCACAGGGCTGCTCACCAGCCCCTGAGCCATGTGCGCCCTCCCAGCTGCCGGCGGGTCCTTCACCCTCTGAATTGCAAATCGGAGCCTGCTCGCACGCTTCCCAGGGTGAGGGCCGAACCCCTCAGCAGCACAGGCAATGCCCCCCTTCAGCCTCTGCTTCTGCCACCCTGGAGCCCCTCCCATCTCCGGGGTGAGGACTGAAGGCTCCCGAGGTGGGAGGACCCCCACCCACCTGGCCTCGCCCCTCGCTCCCTCCCCTGGACCCCCTGGCTACTGCCCACTTTGCACTCTGTTCACCCCGGGCCTCTCGCACCTAGACCCTCGACACCCTCGTGGGGAGGACTCAGCCAGAGGTCTGCCCACGCAGGGCCTGGCACCTGGGCAGGTGGATATTTGCTGGGCGCAGGAACTGAGCTCTGCCCAGTTGACAGACATGCAAACAGATGGAACTCTGGTCCTTGAAGGTACACTGTGCCTTCCTCCCTCAGTGCTTGGCGAACCGCAGACTCTGTGAGAACATAGACAAAGGAGGGTCTGAGCCCAGAGAGTTTCCCGGCAGGGCTGTGTGGGCTGGCCCAGGGGACAGGACACTGCTTGTGCAAGGGGGGTCAGCTGGAGGGGGGAGGGGAGGGCAGGGGTCAGGGCCAGACGAGGGGAGGCGTGCCAAGCGGGGCATGGAGGGAATCCAAGCTGCCACGTGGAACCTCTGTGAGTCTGCTGGGGAGAGAAGGTGTGTGTTTACACTGGTTTTGAACCAAGGACCGCAGGGCAGTGTGGGGAGGACAGACCCAAGGGCCTGACTCTAGAATCATGGCGCCAGGAGGGAGATGAGGAACAGGGAGGAGAGTGCCGGCCATTTTGCTGGATCTATCGTTCCCTTCTTCCTTAGTAACAGAACATCCCATTTTTATTGCATCTATGGCCACCTAGGATAAAGACAACATTTTCCAAGCTCCTCGGCAGCTGAATATGCAAGTAGCTACCGTCTGACGAATGGGATACCAGTGGAAGTGTCCTCAAGTGAGGGGACACCCTCTTTCTCCTTCCTTCCTGCTGACTGGAGTGTGAGTTATGGCCGGAGCCCAAGCAGCCATTTTGGGCCATGAAGCCCTGTTTTTGGGAGTGTGAAGCAACAAGTGTGTGGGTCTTTGAAACTCATGAAGCCACCATATCTTACCTGTACTCTTTCCCTGGGGCCTTTGGAAACTTCTAATGTGTTTGGGTTTCTGTTGCTTTGGGTGTTCTCATTCTCCAGCCAGATCTAAACCTAATGAATGTAAGGTTGGGAGACAGGGGAGTGAGAAGAAAGAGCTAAGTCTGCCTTTGAGGTCCTGTTGGGAGGTGGTAGAATGCTTCGCTCAGCATGCATTAAGCACCTTCTGTGTTTGCTGAGGGAGTATACAGGTGAATGGTATGCCTGCTATCTTCAGGGAGCTCGTGGGTCAGATAGACCCTGTCTGGGGGGATAGACAGACACTGGAAGAGCTCTGCTGGAGGAAGGAGCTGCTAAGCCCTTTGGGTGTTCACTCTGCACATTTATTGAACACCTGCTGTGTACCAGGTGCTATGTTAGACCTTGGGACCAGCAATGAGCATCACAAACTCAGTGTGGAACTTAGGGAGTCTGATGGGGAATTCAGACAACAATCCAATGATCTCATCACTAAATGACAGAGTAGAACTTGCCAAGTGCTACGACGGGGGAATCCTGTGCCCTGAGTGTGAGTGGTCTTGCTGGGGGCCACGGGAGTCCCCGATGGGCTTTGTGACACTCCGCCCCATGGGAGGGCATCTCCGGGGCTCTCAGAGAGCAAAGCCACTTCCCCAGCAAATCTCCCGCTTGTTCCTGGCTGCCCCGAACCTTGGCTGTGGCTGACGGCAGATGGGGCCTGGCCAAAGCGAGTCTGGGCCCACAGGACAAGGGGGCACGGCCGCGCAGGCGAGGCCAATGTGGTGGTTTGGGCTGTTGTGCACAGGGATGGACACGGAGAGGAGTGGACAGACGTGGGCCATGTTTAGGAGTTTAAGGCGATAGGAGATTTTGTTGACACACTGGGGATGGTGATGGAGAGAGGGAGCGCCATGGATGGGGAGGAGGAGGGGGTCCCTCGGGGTGTGTCTGCACGGGAGGAGAGACTAATGTCATTTACAAGAATTTTTAAATTGGGGTAAAAAATATAACATAGAATTTACCATCTTCACCGTTTTTCAGTGTCGGGGGCATTGAGCACATTCACACTTGGTGCAGCCACGGCCCCGTCCGGCTCCAGGACTTCTGTCCCCACACACTGAGACCCTGTCCCTGCGACACACTGACCCCCCACGCCCGCCCCAGCCTGGGCACCACCGTCTGCTCTGTGTCTGTGGTTTTGAGGACTCCGGGGACCTCGTGTGAGTGGGTTTAAGCAACGTTTGTCCTTCTGCGACTGCCTTGTTCCAGCGAGCATCATGTCCGCCGCGTTCACCCCTGGGTAGCGTGCGTCCGCGCTTCCTTCCTTTTCAGGCTGAAGAATAACCCATTGTGTGTGTAGACCGCACCTTGCTGATTCGTCTGACGGTGGACACGCGGGCTGCTCCCACCTCCCGACTGGTGAGCCCTGCTGCAGTGGACGCGGGGGTGCGAGTGCCTCTTCGAGGCCCCAGTTTGAGTTCTTTGGGGTGTGTTCTTTGTTGGATCCCATGGTGATACTTTTCCGAGGAGCTGCCAGCCTGTTTTCCAGAGCAGCTAACCCATCCTTCATTCCCACCGACAGAGCGCGAGGTTATGTTATGTGAGTCTACGTTACGACTTTGGATGTGATTTACTACTACAACCATCCCAGAGGGCATGAGGTCAGCAGGTGTAATTGTGGACGAGTTGAGGTGGAGGCCTTGGGACATCCCCAAGGCGATGAGGAGTGGGAGGCTGGGCGACCAGGGCTGGGGAGTGGCGGGCCGTCGGCCGGGGAGGTATGGGTGCCATCATCCATGCGGCAGTTGAGGACGGAGGCTGTGGCACATGTGAGTCTGTGGGAGCGGAGGAGAGGGCTTCCACCACCACGGTGGCTGGTGGGTGGCAGTGGTCTGGGGCGCAGAGTTGTGGGGTCTGGTGGCAGCAGAGGGAAGGGGGGGTGGTCAGCAGCGTCATCTGTCACTAGGAGGTCTAAACATCCGTGGGCTTCAGGGTGAAGACGGGGCATCGAGGCTGGAGCAGAGAGCCTCCTCTCTGTCCCCAACAGGAGGAGGAAAGATTAGATGCAGGAGAGAGAAGTCAAAAGTCCATCAGCAGTAACCACATAAGGACAGGGATGCAATCGGGTCACAAATGGAAATGTAGAAGATTCTGGAAGCATATGCACAGATGGTACCCCTACCCCAGGCCTCCAGAAGCAAAGAAGGAAGGAAGCACAAGCCACAGAATTCTGAGAGACTTTGTCAGGACCTCTCCCAATTTCCAAAGAACTCACTGCAGGGGTGAAGGAGTGGGTGAGAGACATGTCCCCAGAATGTTCCAGAATGCCCTGAGAACCCACACAGCTGCAGGATGCACTTTTTCGGAGCTCCGTGTGCTCTGCTGGGGGACAGTCGGAAGCCTTCCAAGTGGCTCTGGGCAGAGCAACCGCTTTGGATGCAGGGCGAGCCTGAGGGCAGCCTCGGCCCCGCACTGCAGCTCAGAGGAACTGCACAGAGAAGGTGTGGCTGGACCACGCTCTTTGTCGGAGCAAGTAGGACAAGGAGTGTCCTAGGAAGCAAAAGACACACTGAACCACGGCAGAAGGGAGGGAGGACACAACCCACGCAGCCCAAGGAGGACGGGCGACCCACGTTGTCAGCAAGCGTTAGGAAAGACCAGGAAATCCCAGCTTGGGTGTCTGGTGTGCGGAACCCGACAGGAGTGTGGACCCCATCACACACAACCAGCATGAGTGTGGTGACCAGACAGTCCCTCAGGTTCCCTCTCCTCTGGTGGAATTCAAGTAAAATTAAAGGTGGTATTTAAAAACCAAAATAGCACGCATTGGTCTCTTTCTAGACTATTGTAAACTTATGTCTGCGTGGCATTTACCCACTTGCCCTTCCTTCCTTCCATCCATCCATCTACACTTCCCTCTGTATACAAATGCAGAGAGGCACTGACTCAATGATATTTACTGAATACCAACAGCGGTTATCCCTCCGCAGAAGGACCGTGGACCCTGTGTGGCTGCTCTATGCTTTTCTTTTACAATAACGTGTTGATGGTGGAGGGGAGAGGTCAGGGCATGGGGGCAATGGGTGGGTTCATTCCTGGATGGTCCAAATGTAAGAGGAGGATCTCCCTCTGAAACCCGTCCTTGGAGCAAGAGGACTCCCCCTTCAGCTTAAGGGCTTACCAAGTATCTCATCCCACGGGGCTCTCAGTGATGGCAGCTCGGCACCATTTGGGAAAGCAGCCCGAGAGCCAGAAGTCGGGGCCCCCCGACAGAGCCGGCTAAAAATAGTTAAGATATGGAACTTTAACTCAGTCGCTGTCACAGGAGGAGAGCCTCACATCTCAAATGCTGGGTGTCCCTGTGAACCAGCCTTCGGAAAAATCACTTCGTGCACATAGCCGTGGCTACACTGTGCAGAGAGGAACACCTGCGGCCAGGCAGAAGCCAGCACCCCTGGACACAGATGTCCTCATGTTCTCACACCCATCCTTGATGCTTGAGTAGAAGTGTTTCTGGAGGCTGCATATCCCATATGGATCTTTATGTGGCCGATGACCGACAGCTTGGACAGAAGACAGGATGGGGTGTGTTGGAAAGAAGTGTGTCAGGTGACTCACATGGGGTTGTGTAGATGCCGGTGCAAGCACGCCAAACCCATGAGTGGCTTATTTTATATGTGATTGTGAACATGTATGTAGGACCCAAGAATGCACTACTTACTAATGAGCTGGCATTGGACAATTTCATCCAGACTTATCAAAAGTGCCTATTTTCAAATTGGTCACACAGTCCCCTTTTTTGTGGTCTTCTCTTTGGAAAAATGGAGGCGCCCTGTATAGTTCAGTATGGCTTGAGTTTAGAGCATGTGTGAATGTGTTTTTGTATTTTATGTGTTCATGAGTTTTTGTATATTCATGTATTTTTGCATTTGTGTTTGCCTGTGTGTTTGTATGAGAGTGTTTGTGGTGCGTCCTTGTGCATTTATGTGTTTGCCTGTGTGTTTGTATGAGAGTATGTGTTTGTGGTGCATCTTTGTGCATTTATGTGTTTGCCTGTGTTTGGATGAGAGTATGTGTTTGTGGTGCATCTTTGTGCATTTATATGTTTGCCTGTGTGTTTGCATGAGAGTATGTGTTTGTGGTGCGTCTTTGTGCATTTATGTGTTTGCCTGTTTGTTTGTATGAGAGTATGCGTTTGTGGTGCGTCCTTGTGCATTTATGTGTTTGCCTGTGTTTGGATGAGAGTATGTGTTTGTGGTGCATCTTTGTGCATTTATGTGTTTGCCTGTGTGTTTGTATGAGAGTATGTGTTTGTGGTGCGTCTTTGTGCATTTATGTGTTTGCCTGTGTGTTTGTATGAGAGCATGTGTTTG
>NC_138373.1:1749538-1784324 GCF_054177405.1 Leptonychotes weddellii
TGTGTTTGTATGAGAGTATGTGTTTGTGGTGCATCCTTGTGCATTTATGTGTTTGCCTGTGTGTTTGTATGAGAGTATGTGTTTGTGGTGCGTCTTTGTGCATTTATGTGTTTGCCTGTGTGTTTGTATGAGAGTATGTGTTTGTGGTGTGTCTTTGTATGTGTGTTTGTGTGTGCATGTATGTGTCTGCCCATGGGTGTTCGTTGAGTGTGGGGTGGCGTGGCACATTCAGTGGGGTTGGCTGGTGGGCTTGCCCAGCCTCCCTGCAGATGTGGCAGCAGAGCAGGGGGCTGTGGGCAGTAGCCTGGGGCCTGGCGACCAGCTGTGGGTGAGGAGCATGGAGGGAGGTGCGGACTACGGCCAGGCTTCTGGCCCAGAAAACAAAGTGGCTTTTGATGTCACAGAGACAGCATCACTGGGCAGGGGGCAGGTTAGGGAGCGAAGGTCAACCAAAGCTGGGCCAAGCTGAGTTTGAGGCATCTGAGGCACATCTGTGCAGATGTCTATCTCAATATTTGGGGAGTCTGGGCATTGGGGATGGAGCCCTGGGGATGCCTGCATCTAACAGGCAGGGGATGGGGCTGGTCCAGGCCGGAGTGGGGGGCAGGGGAGAAAGTGAGTAAGCAGGGAGAGGAGACACAGGGTAGGGGCCACTGCATCAGTGCTGCCCAGAGGGACAGCCCTGGCCCCGAGCTGGGGAGAAGACAGTCTAGGCGGGTGGTGGGGGATGAGGCGGCCGGCCATTGGCAGGGACAGCCGCTCTGGGGCCCTGACCCCAGCCACCCCCGCCATCCCTGGCTTTCATTCCTTTCCTGCCATCCAGGAAGGGGAGGGCTGAGGAAGCAAGCGGCCCGGCTGGGCCGCCTGAATGAAAGCCCCAGGGGCCTTGGCACACATTGGACCCTCTCCTTTGAATCCCAGGCTGTTCTGGGGCTTAATTAACGAAGAGCTCAGGGGCACCCCTCTCCCTATTCAGAAAGGACTCCATGGAAACTTCTCACAGGTTCCTTCAGCAGGCTCTGGCTAACGGGGTCGCCCCTCCGGGCTGTACCGGGCCGACTGGGTTCCCAGCATGTTAATGGACAGCGCTGGCCCAAGGCCAGCAGCCGGCACCCCAACCAGCAACATGGACCTGTTCCTCCTCCTCATTCAATGTCTTCAGCTCAGCAGCAGTGCTGAAAGGAACCAGGGATCGGATTCTGACATTTTTCCCCATATTCCCTGGTGACTTTTAAAGAATCTAATATTTAAATTCATCTTGGCAAGGGCCTGGGGGTGACTTGCAGTAAGAGTCTGTAAGGACTCCTTGTGGGCCAGGCTGGGCGCTGCTTTCAGACTGACAACTCCCGAGAGCCGAAAGCCAGCGGCAGGAACGGGGAGGAGGGCGTGCGTGCATGCGTGCATAGGTGTATCTGTGTGCGGACCCACATATCCATGTGTTTGTCTACACCTGCTGGCCGGGGCCCTGAGGCTGGACCTCACTCCACTCTCTTGCCAGCTCCAGCTGAGACCCCCACCCCTGGAGGCAGCCTCTGTGCGGGTGGACCCCAGGCTCTGGGGAGAACGCGCAGGGGAGGGCCCGTGACTGGGGAAGGGGTCTGCCACGCCCTGCTCCCTGCTATATAGACTCCTTGAGGCCCAGGCCGCTCCTCGACAAAGCGTGAAGCCTTCCAAAAGAGCCATTTGCCCATGAGACCCACGGTGATGGGGCGTGGGGTTGGCTCGGGCAAATGCCAGAGGCAGCCAGCAAGTCCCTGGAGGGGCTTCCAGCAGATTCCAGGGGGCCCTAAGGGCCCGGCAAGCAGCCGCGTGCAAGCAAAGCCGTGCGCAGCAAAATCCTGGGAAGCGGACTCCCCAGAGATCAGCTCTCTTCTGTCACTGGATGTTGCATTCCTGTCGATGATGATTCCTTCCTGCTCCTGAAGCAAAAGTTGAGTGGAATTCGGGGAGATGCAGTGGGCCGGCAGGGAAGAAGGACGGCGCGAGGCGTGAGAGGGAGCAGCGGCGGGCTGGAGGCAGAACCCCTTTCTTCCAGCGGGCCCTCGATGCCTGAGCTGGAGCTGCCACCCAAGCAAAGGGCCAGAGGCCCAGGAAAGGCACATCTCTAAACCACACTGGCCGACGGGTTTGCGCGGCGTGGGCGACAGCATCACTCCCCTGGGGGCCATTAGAAGTGGTAGGATTTATGGGGCGAACCAGACAAGTACCCGTAAAACCACCATGATTGACAAAGGCCAGTCATGAGTAGCACAGTCTGAAACTGTATCCCGTCCCAAGACTCACGTACACATGATGCATAAGCTTGGAATAATTCTAAATAAAAATGCGGAAGACCAGGGATCCAGCCCTTCCTCTCCTGAGCCACCCGATGGTGCCTGGTTCCCACCTGGTTTTTGTTTTTTTTTAAAGATTTTATTTATTTATTTGAGAGAGAGAATGAGATAGAGAGCATGAGAGGGGGGAGGGTCAGAGGGAGAAGCAGACTCCCTGCCGAGCAGGGAGCCCGATGCGGGACTCGATCCCGGGACTCCAGGATCACAACCTGAGCCGAAGGCAGTTGCTTAACCAACTGAGCCACCCAGGCGCCCCCCCCACGTGGTTTTTAAGGACACTGACCCGGCCGGGATCCCTGCTAGTGAGCTGCTGGGAGCTCGGTGAGGTGGGGGCCTGGAGGGGCAGCCCGCTGGACCCCCAGTCCTCAGAGACATCCCTGAGCCCTGTGACAGCAAACCCTGCTCCAAAACCACAGCAGGAGCTTGGAATGAGCTCAGGTGGCTTCTACGGAATTTAAATTGTGTTCAGATCCTGAAGGGTAGTGGGCTTTCTGCAGAGGGCATTTATTTCTTGGAGTCACAGCAAAGCCCCGCTGTGTTCACCCTGGTAGACGAGCTAGGTTGGCTTCATGCAGCTGGTCTTCTTGCCGGGACGGAGGTTTCTGGTTGGAAGGGCCAAGAGCGTTCATGAGGAAGACAAAACGGACGCTCTGGGACAGCACGGCCAGCACACGTAGTCAGGGCCGGGCGTCCATTTCACAGAGTCCCTCCTTCGCTCACAGAGGAACGAGCAAACAAAACCCCAGAAGCCCCACGGAGCTGCCCCGTAACGATCTGCCCAGCCCTGGAGGCCTGCGGGGCTCTGCCCCTCCTTCCCGGGCGGGGTGCCTCCCAGCCCGCATCCCTCTCCTGGGTCGCTCTCTGCAGAGAGAGCCGCGGCAGCACACCCTGAGAACCTCCTGCCACCTGGCTCGCCCCACGGCACGCGCCTCACGTCTGCCCATGGTTTGGCTAGCTGGTCCTGCCCCGTGGTCTTGCCACCGGCACCTCCCCCCCCGCCCTTTCTCCTCAGCCCACGCCTGCTGGGTGGGTATGAACCGAGGGCTGCAGAGGCCACGGCACGGCCTGGACTCCCGTCATTGCCTGGCACCTTCAGAACGGTCCGTCCCTGGCTCCTGGGCCAGGGTCTCCCCCATGACCTGGGCGACAGGAACAGCATCTCGATGGCCAGGCCAGGTCAGTGCACGCAACCCGGGGAGTGCCTCCGGGGCCCCCGGACAGCCCTGCTTCGGGAGGGTGGGTGGCCGCGGCCTGGAGCCACCCCTCCCCGTGGCCAGGGTTCTGGCATGCGCTCTGCCCCACAGAGACCGGCCGTGGCCACGCCAGGTCAGCTGGGTCAGGGCACTCGGAGGGTACTTGGGACGGAGAGGCGGCAGCTTCCCAGAGCCCAGCTACCTACGCAGCCCGATCGCAATCGGTTCTGCACCATGGGTCCCAGCAGGTGCCGCGACAGCCCGGGCAGAGTGAGCCACGCGGGCCCCTGGACCTCCCCCCAGAAGGGCAGTGACCTGTGTCTCTGGGGTGCTCAGTGCCTTCCTGCTGGATCCCCTTGCCCTCCGTCTTCCCGGGCCCCCGCGGGGACTGGCCCCGGGGCGAGCAGGCACAGCAGGCAGGGGTCCTCGGGGCCGCGCTCCGGCCCTGGCCTGTTCTGCCACCGTGGAGCCCCAGCCCCACGCCCGGGCCCCACCAGCATGCCAGTGCCGGGGGTTCTCCACGGGAACTGCAGGGTCACAGAGCCGCAGGGCAGGCCGTCCCTCAGAGGGTGTGCACGATGGACGTCGGCTCGGGTCACGGCCTGGAGGTGCATCGGTGACCAAGCAGCTTTGAGACTGTTTGCTTTTAACAGATCAACAACGCTGCACCAAAGGTGCACAGACAAGTGTAGATATTTACAATTCTCGGGGAGTTTCCTTGGAAAAACCCAAGTGCACGGACTGACCTTGCCTTCTCAGCCCTGCCCGATGCCAGGCCGCTCTGGTCACGGTGCTCAGCCCCCCCCGCCCCTCCCCCGAGCGGGCCTTGTTCTCCAGGCCTGAGGCAGGGATGTCCCTACGACCTGAGCCCCCGAGGCCACCCGCTCCTCAGAGCGAAGAGTGGGCAGGAATGCCCATAGTTTGCGTGAGGGGCAGGAGGAGATGTGTCCCGGGAGCACGCAGGCTGCGGACCCCGCCTTCATCACCCCCTGGCGCTCGCCCACCCCTACAGACCCTGAGCTCCGAGCCCGGCACACAGCGAAGGGTGGTCCGGTCCCTGGGGAGCAGACCCCACAGACGACACAAGCCAGGGCCAGCAACGATTTCAGGCAAGTTACCAATCAGTCCAACGGGAGAAAAAGAAAAGAGAATTGATGGGGCAGCCCACAGACCAAACGAAGAAGAAAAGCTAAACAAGCAAGCGTCCCAGCTGAGTTTTTCTTGACCCGCTATGTGAACAGAACCAAGTTGGGGGGGGGTCCCAGTGACTCCAGGGGGCCAGGCCGGGCTGCAGAGACCCTCACCCACCCGGGCTGCGGGGGGAGTGGCGATGCAGAGTGCCCCCTGCCACACGCCTAGCTGATGCTGGAACCAGAAGCTTCCTGACCACTGAGAGGACAGCCTGAGTTTCCCCAAGGAGGATGTCATGCTCCCCAAGGTGCGACCTCAGAAGGGCTCCAGTGGGCACAGCAAGAGCGAGCTAATGTCAGACACGCGGCCTGGGGGACATGGGCTCTAGAGGCCCTTGAAATGCCATCCAAGGCCGGAGGCTCTCCATGTTACCATCAGCAAGGGCTAATCTCGCAAACAAAGGGCGAGACTCAGCTCCAGAGTGGAGCTCTGTGTGGCAGAGGCCGGGCCGCGGAGCTGGGGCGCGAATGCAGCAAGGGCCTGTGGGCTCCCTGCTGCCCCTTCCTCGGGGCCTGGGGACAGCCTGCCCCCCTGCAGATCTCAAAAGCAAACCTGATGCTGCTTCTTAATCACAGTTTGGTATTTTTTTAAGGCTTAATCTGCCCAGTGACAAAATCCCATCAGACTGCTTCCTGGGCACGGCAGCTCTGGGGGACAGTGCCCCAGAGAGGTGGGGACGATGACAGATGAAGGTCTGTGTGGAGAGGTGCAGGAAGGAGCAGCCCGAGGAGCCCGAGCCCACCTTGGGGCCCTGACATCTTCGTGTCCCGTCATGGGGGTGGGGAGAGCCTGCCCCACACAAGCCTGTCATGTCCTCTCTTCCGGAAGGCACGGCCCCGGCGCATCCAGCTTGACCTACTTACTGGGTGGAGGTCAGAGCATACGGTGCCGGACAAGATGTTGGTGGGGAGAACGAGGTGCTGTCGGGCGGCTCCAGACAGAGCAGCTCTTCCCGGCTCAAGGCTAATGGTGGCCAGGAAGCCACTACCCGGGGCATGTGTTTGCAGGGCTCGCGGCTGCCCCCATCCCGGGCACACGCGTCTGTCCGGCTGACCCTGAAAACCAGCGCAGAGATGAAGCAACAGCTTCAGGATTCCTACACGAACAACCAGACAAGCGGCAAAACCAAACCAAAGAGAAAAGCTGACGAGAGCGCTGAGCTATGGAGTAGGCAGTTCTTTCCTAACGAGATAAACTACTTTGCGATTCTGGTCACCATGTCCTCCAGAGCGTGCCTGAGCTCCCCAGCAAAGCCAGCACTGCGGGAGGGCCCAGGGCCTACGGCGGGGACGAGGCCTTCCTTGAGGGCCGTGCCGGAGCAACGACAATCTCATCCGAGTCGTCGGAGCTGTCGTCATCCGTAGGCGGAGGCTCTGCGGGCTGTGGCTGAGGTCGCGGTCCCGAGGGAGAGCACAGCCCTGCAAGGAAGCAGAGGGGGACATCACCCCAGCAGCTCAGGACGGGGCAGGTCTTCAGAATCCCTGTCAGAGCGGCCACAAAGCCGCCTCAGCCTCCCAGCTCAGCTCTGAGCATGGCCAGTCCCAAAGGCCAACACCTGCAAGCTCGAGCGCGGGCCAGGTCTCTCAGGGCCGCCCGCACGGGGAAGAGCCGCCTTCCTCGCGACTCAGGCCCCCGGGGAGGGGACCAGGCCGTGCCCCTGAGCACTGTGAGCTTTCCAACGGACCCTCCCCTGCTTTCTTCATGCACAGCCAACTTCCCAAATTCTCGCCGGACGGGGCGCCACCTGCTGACCACCTGCGCCCTGAGTGCCGCCTTGGCGAGGGCGGAAGGCAGGGGGGCGCCTAGCCCCAGGAAGGGCCACACTCTGATGACCGCTTGGGGACACGGCAGTCACAGGGCGGCCAGCCGCTCACTGAGGTAAGGAGGCGGAAAACCGTATAGCAGCCCACAGGCCGGGGACTGGTCAGCTGTCCTCTGGGACTTCCAAGGAAACAATTAAAGCAGAGCCTCAGGACACTAAAACACCCGTTTTCAAGCTTATCTTGTTTTTTCTTTGCAAACACTGTCACAGTCGGACCCCAAAAGGGCTGGATTCCCACTTTTCCCGCAGGCTGCCCTATGGGCAACCGAGAGCAGTGTGCGTGCACGCGGCCCTACGGCAAGGCCTCTCGGCAGGGGGACGCGGCTGCCCCTCGAACATGACACGTGCTCAGCAGGAGGAGGGGGCGGCTTACGTGGACGACAGTCACCAAAGGCGGGGTCGGGCGAAATCAGCATGAAGCTGGCTTCTGGAGGATGTGATCTCTGGGCAGCCCCGCGGTTCTAGATGACAGCCCCTCAGGCTCTGTGGGCTCTGCTCACCTGCACGTCCTCCCCGCACATCTGCACGTCTTCCCCGCCCACCTGTGCGTCTTCCCTGCTCATCTGCGTGTCCTCCCCGCACATCTGCACGTCTTCCCCGCTCATCTGTGTGTCCTCCCCGCACATCTGCACGTCTTCCCCGCTCATCTGTGTCCTCCCCGCACATCTGCACGTCTTCCCTGCCCACCTGCACGTCCTCCCTGAACACGTGCGTGTCCTCCCTGCTCACCTGCACATCCTCCTTGCCCGCCCCACCCCGCCCCTGTGCTGTTCATGTTTGCTCCTTGAACTTTGTACATGGAGTTTATGGAGCAAATACCAAAGTTCACAGTTTGCAAGTTCCGACAGGCTGGAAAGTGAGTGGTGATCTCCGGGTCAGACATGGCGTCGAACCCTGAGCTGGTGCAAGACATCCTCCAGGACCCGGCCCCAGAAGGGATGGGGCGGCCAGGCCCCCCGCGCCCAGCCACGGCGCCCCCCACTCACCAGAGCAGGGCTGCAAGGCTGCTGGCTTCTCCGGCCCCCACAGCCCTGGCGCCTCGTCCTTGGCCGCCGACCCCTCCACAGTCTCCCCGCTGCTCATGTCGCTGTCCTCCTGACCTGAAACAACACGCACACTCCAGGCGCCTGCCCTGCACAGAGCCGGCAGCAGACATGGACAGGGCTAGTCACCTCCACCTGGCTCTCTACCCCAAAGGGCTCTGGCTCAGAAAACTGCTTCCTTTTGTAGTTTGTCCCAAAATGAGGCACTGCTCCCCACGGCACCTGCCCTTCTCCATCTGTGCGACCGAAGAGCTCGGGATGGGAAAAGTCCTTCCCACGAGTGCTGCGTGGTGACCGCGTGCCTCCCTCACAAATGAGGCCTCAAGACGTGTTTCTGGGTCCAACGACAGCACCACCTCCCTGCTCCTCTCCAGCAGAGTTACTGATGGTGTGAGCGCGCACCACACAGGGAGGTGCCCAACCCGTGTGAGGGGCCGTCGGACTCGCGGGGGGCTCCACCTCGCTCGCGAGGACCCCACGTCAGCCAGTGGGCGGAGCAGGGACCGGGCCTCGCAGCTGAGGCGCAGCGCCCCTGCTGGGCCCAGAGATCTCTGCACTGTTTTTGGACCGTGATGAGGTAGAAAAGCAAATACAAGCAAAAGTTTACTTAAAACCAACAAACAGGAAAAGCACTGGCCCAAGGCGGGGAAACCACGCAACTCCAGCAGAGCCAAGAATAAAAATCAGAGACACACAAGCCACGAGCTCCAACCGTGTGGCCTGCAGGTGCCTGGACGCCGCTGTGACTGGCACTGGAGCTTCTCCACAGCCCAGGGATGAGGGACGAAGCCGTAGGCGGGAGGCTCGGTGGAGGCATGCAGGGCATCGCACCGGGACGGACCCCCACACGTGCCCGCACACCCCAAGCTTCCAGGGCAGCAGCCGCTCTTTGCTCGGGGCTCAGAGGGCCCCAGAGGCCCCTCGCACGGAAATTCAAAATGAAATGAAAGTACCAGGAGAAGCAGGGCAGGGTACTGCAGGCGACGGGCGGGGGGTGGCCAGAGTGGGTCTCCTCCTCCTAGAAGCTGCAGTGGCCGTTCTCTGACCAGAGGCGCTGGAAAAGAGAGAGAGACCGGCCGCTTGGACTTTATAGGACGCCCCCATCGCCCGAGGCCCCGGCGGGGTTCACGGATGTGCTGGAGAACACAAGGGGCACACGCCGAGGTCAGGCCTCAGACACCTTCCTCTCTGGCAGAGAGGGAGCAGAGACTGAAAAGTGACGGGTGGACTGGGAAACAGAGGGGAAGCCTGAGCCTCCTGCCCTCGCACCTCGACAGACACTCCCTTCACCTCACTGCAGGCTGCAGATCCCACTCTGCCCGAGTCGACCTGGATGGAGTCTGAGTTTCTGCGGCCCCAGCAGGTGAGAACGAGTGTGAGCTGCTGTGCCAAGGACCTGACAACGCCCACGTCCCCCGGAACACTGGGGTCGCATCACATTTTTTTTAAAGGGCGATGCGTTAGGACAGGTGAGCCAGCCTACAGACTGGTGGGGAGCAGGACCATGCGGTGCTTAAGCCCTTCTGCGGGTTTTCCCCCAGCATGAGCGAGCCGTTCCAGGCAGGAAGGCCCCTCCTGAGGGCCAGCACTGGCGGGCTACCCCACCTGCGCACGTGGGAGGAGCTCTGCACGGGCATTTGTGCTCGGGCGACTCGCCAAGGTCCTGGCTCCCACGGCCTGCGCCTGCGTACTACGGGCTGGCCTTGTCGTCCGGCAGCGTCTCCCGGCGACACAGAGCGGGGGAGCCTGCCAGCTGGACTTACCTGTGCCTGAGCCATGCCAGGTGCGCCCGGAGGACAGACTGGACGGTGGTGATGGCCTCCTCCTGCCCTGGGTCGTCCTCAGCCTGGACGGCGGGGCTCGGGACGCGTCCCGGCGGGGGGTCCTGCAGTGACACGACAGTGGGGAAGAGAGCCATTTGGGAGCCTCTGCCCACTTCCCGGGTGTGGCAGGGCCCCCGCCTGGCCCCCAGAGAGCCCGGTGAGCGTGGCCCCGTTCCGGGTGGCTCACCTGGTCACTGACTATGTGCTCAGCAGCCTCCTGACACTCAGACTAGAGATTCTTAAAATGAACGTCTTGTCATTTTCGCAGAGGAGGGATGGATATAGAAAACGCTAATCTTTACTGGGTATTTAAGCTTCTGTCTTAATTGTGAGGCGGGCATGCTGCCTAATACGTGAGCACCTCAAAGCAACACGGCCCCTGAAGTTAAATCCATCTGGCGCGTGCACCACAGGCTCGCCTCCTGGCCCCGCCTGGCTCCCCACGGACAGCAAGGTGCCAGGCAGGACACAGGCACCGAGATGCCGCGCTGCCCCGGTCGAGGAGGCACGAGACGGGACACGTAGAGAGAGCGGTTAGCGCCCCTGCCGCGTCTGGCCCCCCAGGGTTACCTGGCCGGGCGGGCTGGGCGGGCCGGGGGTTTCTGAAGCACACGCCTGGCTTGATAGTAGCTTCACCCGCGCTAGGTGTCCCCTGAAAGCTGCCTGGAGTGCCGTGGCCGCCTGGCAGGGACGAGGAGAGAGAAGGGAGGTGAATTCCCCTGGAAGGCGGCAGGTGCAGGGGAGGGGGCTCCGGAGGGCAAAGCTCGACCAGCAGGGAAAACGACGTCTCTTGCTCGTGCAGAGCCACGGCCTCTGTCACCCGCCCAGCGCCTCCCACAGGAAGAGGCATGCCCATCGTCCACACAGACGGAGGCACGGGCGTCCCCTCCCATGGCAAACCAAATCCTCTGTTAAACGCTATGATGTTTACACGCAATTACGTTTCCACGTTGGGCAGTCCATCCCATGCCTCATGCTTTCCATACACATCTTCCAAAACCAAGCAGGGCAGACATGGTCTCAAACTGTCGCCAAGAAATGATCTATCCTCTGACCTTAATTTCAAGTGATTTCTTCACACACACGGATGCTTTGTTAAGTTCTGAGATCAGTGTTCTGGCTTTCGGGGGCAGCCTGGCTGGAAACATCACGGTGTGACAAAGGGGTTGAGCTCTTAGGGAGCTCTTAGTTGAGCATCTTAGGGAGCGCCACACGAGCACACTGGGGCCTGACACGTCATGTGTCCAGAGGTCTAGACACTTCCAGAATCAGGTCACTAAGAGAAACACCTCTGCTTTGCTGTTCCTGGGGGCAAGGTGAAGGAGATGTCCTGAACTCGGGGTTCAGAAACAGGCCCAACAAAGCGCGGCAAGAGAACCCTCATTCAGGCAAATTCGAACAAGCAGGTGCATGTGTAGACCGACCCAGGGGGCTCGCTGCTCGCAGACGACCCGGGTGAGGGCTCGTTGCGGGCGACAAGGGCTGGGGTGACGGCTGCTGACCTCATAGCCACCAGAGCCCGGCAGAAACCCAGCCCAGCCCTGCCCCACACGGGGGTCTAGTCGTCGCCTTGCCTGGGGAGGTGAGGACACGCAGGCCCGGGGGGGGACCCGGGAGACCAGCAGCAGAACATGACAGTGCATGCCGGCTGGCCGGCTAGGAAACACGCTAGATGGGCTTTCGAGGAGTCCCAAATTCACCCATTCACCCACTCATTCCACAGATATTTGCTGAATGCCGACCACGTGGCAGGCACCATCCTAGGAACTGTGGATATAGTGGTCTAAGAACAGAGGTGGTCCCTGTCTCCGTGGAACTTTAAAAAAATTGCAATAGGACACAAGCAATTTAAAACAAGTAAAATATCAAAATGTCAAGTAGGGATATAAGCTACGAAGAGAGATAAAGCAGGACCCAGGGCTGGAGTGATGGCTGGCACGGGGTAGTCAGAGAGAGCGTCTCTGAGGAGGTAACGTTTCCTGCGTGAAGCAAGGGGGCAGGACATGCAGGGGTCCGGAGGAAGAGCCTCCCAGGCAGAGGGAGCAGCGAGTGCAAGGGCCTGTGGCAGGAAGAAGCTTGGTATTTCCAAGCAGTGCCCAAGAAGCCTCCAGACTGGGTAGAGGAGAATGAGCAGGGCTGGGGGGTGGGGTAGCCAGGGAGTTTGGCATGGAAGGTCCTTAGACAACAGCTTTGGATCACGTTCCAAGTTTGGGAGCGAGCCATGTGCAGTGGTGGGTGTCACTTAACACTTAAAACATGCTGCCCTGGAGGCTGCCTGGGGAACAGGCTGAGGGAGGGCAACAGCAGCAAGGGGCCGTGTGGGCGTCCACGGCCGTCGGGGTGGCTGGAGACTCCCCTGGTTCCCAACGCCCCTCACGACGCGTCCTGCGGCTCACACAGACCTGCTCTCCTCCCGGGTAAGCCGCGCTCCTGCGCGCGCCCCTCTTCTGCCCGCAGCCCTTCCTCTCACGTTCCCCAGGCCCTGGGCCAGGCCTTCCCAAGAGCCGTAACGCACGCCTGCCACCCTGACCTGCAGTGACCCGTCTCAACACCTTTCTGAGTCCCGAGGGCCTGCCAGGTTACCCGACCCGAACTCATGACCGAGAAAACTGTGTTGAAAAAACGATTGTGTAATTGAATGAATCTGAACGTGTGAAGTTATCCAAATATTCTTCTGACTCTGGTATCACCCCCGTCTGGTCTGATTTCAGGAAAACAAGTGCCCGAGACATCCCACCGGGACTTCGCTCTACTGCAAGAATACGTATTTGGAACAGGTGAAATAAACCTCGCTTACCTCAGTCAGAACAGCCTTTTTTTTCTGAAATAAAGAGACAGGTTATGAATTAACATGAGGATGAATTTTTGGCAACACAGCGTTCATGTCCTGATCCTGCCCCTGCCACCATCAGCACAATGGAAAGCAGAGCCGGGGTACCAGGGCGCCCCCCTCCTCGGGAGCCCCAGGAGGCTCCCCGCGTCCCTGTCCTCCCCTGCCTGGCGGACCGTGCCGGGGGACCCAGCAGCCATAACCAGATGCCAGCCTTCTCCGGGCGCATCACAGTTAAAGAAGAGCCCTGTCAGTGGCACCTGTGGCTCCCGCCCGTGGCAGCTCTCTGTGGGACGGACTCACGAGCACCACCGTGTGCGCTTGACTTCAGCCCCAGGTGAGGAAGGCCTGCCCCCAGCCAGAGCTGGGGACACGGCTGCCCTCTCCGACGGTCCCACAGCGGCTGGGCCCCGCCTGCTGGAGAAGCTACAAAGGGGACCCCCATTCACGGGTCTGGGTCACGGGCTCCCAAATCTGACCCATCGTCAGAAGCACCCGGGCACCGGAGGGAAAAAGATTCAGCCACACCCAAGGCTGAACCAAAATGTGTATCCTTACAGACGTCAGTGAAGCCCGAGTCCTTCTAGCGTGGAAACCCCAGGATGACGCACGTGCCATAGGGGCCAAGCCACGGTCCGCGAAACACACACCCACCCGCTCCTCTGCAACGTTCACCAGAGTGCATGGCCCACAGCTGTTACAGAAGAGGATGTGTCCCGTGACAGATTGAGGAAACAGGGAGCACGAGGACCAGGGGGACATAAAATGAATGAATGAACGAACGAATATTTAGTAATGGTAACAATCAAGACTGAAGATCATGCCGAGCAGCAGATGAGGAGAGTACCGGCGAGGATGTGGGGCGAGCTGCAGAATGAGGAAGTCAACAGCAAGCCTGGAAAGAGCAAAAGTGGAGGGGTGGAAACATGCCGTGACTTGAGGCAGATGGGAGAGACGGAACCGTAGTTGTTGCCTGCAGAAATGGACCCTGAGTGGGGGAGGCATGCTGGACCACAGCTGGCTGCAGGCCCTGTCGAGGGCAACCTGCAGCTCGCCTCAAAGAGCGGCTGGGTGTGGGGTGCCACCACACCGGCCGGGAGGGCTCCAGGCGGGTCCAGGGCCTTCCTCCTCACGGCCTCAGACACCCCTGTACCCCAAGGCGAGTCCAACATGTACAGACCAAGAGGACCCCGGACTGAGGTCCCAGGACCCTGATTTCCAATTAAGTGGCCTTTCAAATGCTTTATTCTCAGATGGAGGTATGTGCATTTGATTTTTCTGAGTTCTTGTAACGCAGAATCCTGAAGAAAAGACTCAGCTCACGTGTCAAGAAGTCAGCTGTGCCCAGCTCCTGGAGGGGCGAGCAGTGGAACCCAGTGCGGGTGACTAGCCCTGCCCGGTTGGTGGGGAGCAGTGAGCTAGGGCGCTGCTCTTAGAGCACTTGACGTTCTGTCTTTTTAAAGTTAATTAGCTAATTAAATTAGAGAGACTTTAATTACTTAAGAGAGAGAGAGCGCAGAGCAAGGGGAAGGGCAGAGGGAGAGGGAGGGAGAGAACCTCAAGCAGACTCACCTCTGAGCAGGGAGCCCAGTGCGGGGCCCCATCCCACGACCCTGAGGTCATGACCTGAGCCAAAATCAAGAGCCACCCAGGCGCCCCGTGTTTTGTCTTTTTAATTAAGCAAGGGGCTGATGGGGAGAAGGGTGAAAGATGAAGGGAAAAGCAGCACAGACAAGTGGCTCAGAGACGGCGAGCTCCGCCCAGATCTGGGGCGAGGAGGACGGGGAGCTGCGGACACCTTCTTGTGCAGAAAATGAGGTTGCACCAGCAAGATCAAAGGCACAGGAGCCCGACCCGAGCGCTGCCACTGACCAAATGTGGGACACGTTGAACATGAAAAGAAAAACGACTCATTAATCTTAAAAGCAGCAATGCTCCCTCCCCTCAGAGAGAGTTTGGGGAGAAACTCGCTGGCCTCCAATCCCCTGCTCTGAAATCAGGGTCTACTTAGTACTTGAAGGAAAACAGCGAAGCTTCTAGCCTGCCTTTTTGGAAGACCCTGGAGCTACGCCCCGCTGACCAGCCGATGAGGAAAACTGCTTCACAGAAGAGTACCAGCCGCTAAGTA
The DNA here is from genome assembly GCF_054177405.1 of Leptonychotes weddellii. Taxonomy (NCBI): domain Eukaryota; kingdom Metazoa; phylum Chordata; class Mammalia; order Carnivora; family Phocidae; genus Leptonychotes; species Leptonychotes weddellii. Next base: position 1,763,902 of record NC_138373.1, read on the forward strand.
TCGGGAGGACCTGAAGTCACCCCACAGCCGTGTGAAAGATGGGTTGAGCTACCGTGCATGAAGGGTGTAGGGCCACCGGCGAAAGGTGGAGACCGGGGTTCACAGAGGCCACTCTCCCGACAGACTGACGGGATCATTATCAAGGGAAAGGTGTTTGCTTACAACAACAAAAGCAGGCAGCCGCGACTTTACCCAGTGCCTGCAGTTAGACACACGGACAGACCTACCTAGTCTCACCTGCGCCCGAAGGGAGACAACGAGCCCAGCACCACCTGTGGGAGTGTGCTCTTGCCAAAAATACCTAACCTAAACCGAGTCAAGCCTGTACACCTGACTTGCCATGTACAGGAAGTAAAGGGAACAGAGGAACAAGTTAAGGGCCACCACGAGGACACAATCGGACAGATGCAGGATGTGGGATGCCCTGCAGGAGACTGGCCTGTGCTCTTCAAGAAGAACATGACTTTAAAGAGAAAAAAAGGTTAGGGCTGATAAACCACACTGAGGAGGTTTAGACAACCGAAGAGGAAGCTTTCATTGGATGTGGGTCAAAATCCAACCTTGACTGGATCCGGGGTTGAAAAAGACAGTTGAGTGGCATCCTGGGGCACAGGGGGAGATATGACTATGAAGGGGACACCAGAGGACACGAGAGAACCTCTGCCACGTTTCGGGGTATCTGACAGCACGTGCTGTGGTCAGCGAGACGCCCTCATGCTTACAAGATGCTAGAGATTCACGTCTAAGACTTACTCTCACATGGTTGTGCAAAGAAACGATCTGTATAGAAAAGAAATATGGCTGCACGTTAACTACTATTGAGTCGAGGTGGGGGCAAGAATTTGTGCAGCACCTTCGTGAATATGCAGAGTTCTTTCAACTATTCTTTTTTTTTTTTTTTTAAAGATTTTATTTATTTATTTGAGACAGAGAGAATGAGAGAGCCAGAGAGCACATGAGAGGGGGGAGGGTCAGAGGGAGAAGCAGACTCCCTGCTGAGCAGGGAGCCTGATGCGGGACCCGATCCAGGGACTCCAGGATCATGACCTGAGCCGAAGGCAGTCGCTTAACCAACTGAGCCACCCAGGCGCCCCTCTTTCAACTATTCTAAACGTTCTGTACATTCTCGTAAAAAAAAGTTGGGAAGAAACAGTTTAACTCTACAGACAATCTTCTGGAACTAAGATCTTATGATATTCAGGCGGGTAGAGAACTCCAGAGTTTTTGTTGGTTCAGCTGGGGAGAAAGGGCGCTGTTGTGTTCTGCAGAACCCGGAGCTCTTTCTGAGCACATAGCTTGCCAAGGAGACTGCCACCCTTACCCTGGGAGCTCAGGGGAGGAGCCCCATTCCTCCTCCATGAGATAGCATGGGGGTCTGCCAGGCTCCTCTCTCATCACCCCACTTCCCCATCCCCCACCCCTCATCCCCCCACTTCCCCCTCCCCCCACCCCTCATCCCCCCACTTCCCCATCCCCCCACCCCTCATCACCCCATTTCCCTTGCCCCGGGCTCCTGGCCCCACTTCCCCCCAAGCACGAAGGCACTCATTACAGATTCACAGCTCCTTGTCTCGCGGGGTCTGAGATGCACATACTCAGCTTTGGTGGGTGGTCTTCCTGTCCCCTAACCTACAGGTGGTGTCCTCTGAGGAGCAGCCACTCAAGGCAGGTTTTTCACAGTCCCAGTAAAATGTACCACAGCCCGAGCTGCTGCCCCCCAGACAGCCCCAGAAGAGGGCCACTCTGGGCGTTTGAATTTCCAGTTGTTTCTGCAATGGATGCACCTGACTGTGGATCCCATGCTCGGGCTGTGCTCGGGGGGACAGGGCAGTGATTCCAGAGTGTGATCAGGGGCTGCACCCAGAGTGGGTCTTCCTGGGAGCCCGCCACCCTGCCGCTGCATGTACCCGGTCCGTGAGCTAACAGAGGCTTCTGGACAAGTCACTGTCGTTTGCCACCTGGAAAACGACCCTCCCCCTCCTCCGAGGATGAGCTGAAAGGGAAACCTCCCCTTCCTTCCCCGCAGGACCGAGTCCTTCCACTGCAGGTCCAGGTGCTCGTCTGTCCCTCACCCCCCACGATGTCTGTTCAGGCGCGTCGAGTCTGTCCCGCATTTCCACCCTCGCCCCTGGCACCTAGCCCACAGCCCGCACGGCACAGGGATGGCCTCCACGGGCTCTCACCTGGCGTCGGTACACCTTCCACTGGGTCTGCAGGATCCTGGCCGCCGTGTCTCTTCGCCCCTCGGAGCAGGTAGAGGGGGGCCAGGAGCCCTCCTTGCTTGTATCTGGCTCACAGTCCTTCTGAGAGGGCCTGCTGGTGGGAAGGGAAGGTCGGGGTTCTTCTGGGGTCTGCAGAAATTCAAGGTGTAAAGGACGGTTAAGCTGGGCAGGGAAGATGGGGATCGGGTCAGGTGGCAGGATATCGGCATGATACAGATGAAGCCCGTCAGACCAGACTTTTTAATGTGGAGGAAAATCTGTTTGTTCAGCATGCCATTCGACAAACAAAATCTCTGCAGAAACAACGTGCAGCTAATGAATGGATTGAAGGTCGGTTTTCATGCCCCTCCCCAGACCCAGTGTGGCGGCGCTCCCCTGGGAGGACGGTGGGTGACACCACCTGTGGGTCCGATGGGGGCCCCTTCCATGCTACGACGTCCTTCCCGAGCTCAGTGACATGTGTGTGTTATTGCAAGGTCTACCTGCTTTTTGGGGGTCCTGTGTTTGGTCTTTCTTTTAGTCTAAGACTCTGATAGAAACAGGACCTCTGTGATTAAAGGCAATAGATTTCTAGCTCAGTTTTCACAGTGAAAAGAAGCAAGAACTGCTATGTGACCATTGAAATAACCCTGATTTCTACCACACTTGAGGGTCCAAATTTATTATCTGCAATGACATGTCTCAATAAAAATCAACACACTGGACTGGGGACTCGTCTGGGGACACGGAGACAGTGATTAAGGATGTCCTCCCTTGAGGAAAAGAATGTTCATCAGGGCCCCGTACCGACACGGCCGCCGTGCCTCGCACTGAATTCGCGGAGGATCCGGATCCCGAATTGCTGGGATTAACGGAAAGCGGCACGCTTGCGGTAAGGTGCTTGGAGAAGCGGGCCTGAGCCTCGGTGCCAGATCCTCCCAGATGTCAGCGTGAGGCCTGGTGCGCGAGGAGCCCGCCAACCAGGGCCACCTTCCTGATGGCGGGTGCCTGTCAGTGCCCGGGGCGGAGACTGGGCTACAGTGACTCCAGCTCCGGAGGACACCGAAGAGACGATAGGGGAAACCTGCTTTCCTTCCCACGGGAGCGTCTATGGGAACCCCGAGCGGGCCTCTCTGTTAACCTTAATTAACAGAGAAATTAAGACAAGCAGAAGAATGTACGTTGGCTTCTGTCGGGTGCCTCCCAGGGGTCAGGATCATGGACAAGTCACAGGTGGGTGAGCCCTGCCGTCTCAGAGCCCGGGGAGCACCCGCGTGGGAAGAAAGGGGGCCCCTGCCGGCGATGCGGCCCCTGGAGACACGTAAACTCGGCTCTGCCACACACGTGGCAGCCCTGGCCTCCCGTCCGCCCGGGGCAGACAGTGGGCGTGGGCTTGGGGGGGAGCAGGGGGCCCTGGGGACGGACAGTTGTGCAGAGCGACTCGCTCCGGGATGCAGGAAAGCGGCCACAGAACACGACAGTACGCTTTACTGAACAACAGAAATAGTTTCCAGCGGGATCGGGAAGGACTCACGCTGTCGACCCTCACGCTCCCGCGAGCGCGCGCCACGACCCTGCCTGCCAGCTAAGCTGCGCCCATCGGCTTCTCCAGATCCCCGACTTTCAGCTCTCTCCTGGTTTCCAGGTACACACAGGGTCCTGCAAAGAGCCCCCCAGTGGAGACTCCAGCAAGTAAGCCTCCGAAGCCAGGAGCCAGCCCCAACGCCAGCACTGCCCTCAGCAGAAACTCAGCCCCGCTGACCGTCTCTGTCAGGTCACTTGCTATAAAACAGTAAGTCACCTTCTGAAGCAACAGAACTTCTTGGCTAAAGCGTGCGCCAGACAAAGCCCCGCCATCCTGGTGGTCGCCCAGACATTTACCACATCTGTAGCCGACAGACAGAGGCTCGTGGGAAGGGATTGTGGAGAGGCCACCGTGTGTCCTCTACCAGCTCGGCGCTGTCCGCCACACGTTTGCGTGGTGGCATCCTGTGGGGGCACACGGCAGCCACAGGATTGTAATACCTCGGCTGTTTGTGCTAATAGAGCGCACCTACCATCTGAGAGACCCCATCAACTGGGAAAAAGGATTAGCAAGGAGCCACCAGCCGTCCAAGTGCAGGGGGCACCGGGCCTGCGGGCGCCAGAGGGCTTGAAGGTGCTGCCACGGGAGCCCCTCACGGCCACACAGGCCACCTCAGCCGCAGCTGCCTCCACGAGGGGACGGGGACAGGAAGGCGGGCGCCCGCACTGGCCTCTTGCCTCGAACCCGCCATTCGCCACACACTCATTCAATAACACCTGGGCGAGCGCACAGCTCAGCGGCAGGCATGGGGGCCCCGAGAAGATGCCCGGCTGGAGCGAGCGCTCTGCCCGCCAGGCTGTGTCGACGTCACAGTCCGAAGCTTCCATTAAACACACAGGGCAGGGGGCAGGAGGTCCTCACGCAGCGTCACTCCTTCTCACCCAAGAACGGACACCCTCTTGTTGGACAGTTAAGACTTTCTGCATATGTGAAGTTTGGGGAAGATCTTCACTCAGCTTCACTATCTAAGACTCCAACGCTCATTCAAAAAAGTCACTTAACTGACAATCGATCAGTTCAGAACCCCAATTTGTGGACATCGAGGGGAAGATGAAGGGGAACTGGACTGTCACCGTCGGAGTCAGGAGAGCCGGGGGACAGACCCCGCAGAACCATCCTGCCCCGGCTGAGAGCCCCGCGGCGCCCACGCAGGAAATCCGAAACCCGGCTGAGCCATACCTTAAGACTCCTCCCCACAGGGTCGTCTCTCTCTTCCCTCCTGATTTCCTCCAGTTCTTGACACTTCTTCGTAAGGGTCTGAATTTCCTGTCTAAAGTGGGAGGGAAAAGATAACGTCTTACTCGTCAGCACGCAGTGGCCCACATGTGTATGTGACGGCAGGGACGGCTGACCGTGGGGCCGCCAAGGCCACCTCTCCCGCGGTGACGTGGGGCCCCCGCTACCAGCCCCCTGCACCTTGGCCGGCACGGGGTCCCCGCTGCGGGACCGCGCTCTGTGGCCTGTGTCAGCGGCCGGGCTGGCAGCCGCGGAGGGGCAGGGCCGGAGGACCCCCGGGCCGCCTGCCTCTGGCACGTGGGAAGAACCAGGCAGATCCTGGTGGCAGGAGTGGCACACGGGGAGCGCCACTTGGGCTTCTCAGCGCACGGTGTGAACGGAAGCAAATACAACTCGTGTCCTCGCTGCGGGTTTCAAAGGCGGCAGGAAAACAGCTCTTCCCTGCGCACCTGCCCTTTCTGTCTCCTTCAGTCCTGCCATCCGACAAAACCAAGTCACGGTTCTCCGGAAAATAAATATTCTTATTCGTTCCAGCAACCTGTGTCTTCCTCATTATTCTGAGAGCTGAATATTTCCACTCAGGGTTCTAACTTACTTTTGGGGGCACTTCTTACTGAGGTGAGGTTTGTAGAATGTAAAATCCACTAGAGTAAAGTACAGGATGAAAGTACAGGTTTCCACGAACTCACGGCATCATGCCACCATCGCCAACTCCAGAACTCTGCCCTCAGCCGTCCCTTCCTGCTTCCCCGCCCCGCACCCCTCTCTGTGACTTTGCTGACGTGCTGGGATTGCTCAGTGCGTGGCCCTTCCTGTCTGTGTCCTTCATGTGGCGTGATGTGTGGGAGGCCCGCCCACGCGGTCACGTGTGTCAGAACCCAGTCCTTTCTGTCCCTTCGCGTGGATGTACTTCCGTTTCTTATCTTGCCTCAGCTGATGGGCTGGGGGCTCTTTCCCCTTTTTGAGGCGTGAGCAAGGACACACTGATGGTGCGGGAGGCACCGTCCCGGGAGTCCTGACCAGGGAGGCAGCAGTGAAGGGTGCGTGCAGAGGCAAACCCCAGCCTGGTGGGAAGAGCCCTTTCCCAGAATTGGGACTTTTCCTCCAAAGGACGCGAAGAGCCGCCACAGGATGCCAGGACTTGGAGTGGCGGGCTCAGGCTGGGGCAGCCGTGTGAAATCCGCTGCAGAGCCGCTCAGAGGGAAGACAAGAAGCGCCTGGAGTCCAGTGATCTCCTCACAGCCTGTGACTCTGGGAGCACTCACCTCAGAGCCTCCTCTCTCCCTCTTCTCTCCTCCTCGCCTCCCTTCACATGCTCCAGCTCCTTCTGCAGGTCAGTGTTGGTCTGTAGCAGCTGCTTGACCTCCAACCTGAGCACACAGAACCAGAGACATTTCAGCGTTCGTGAAAACAAAGTTACGCCAGTGATCACAGAGCAGGAAGACCTTTCCAAAAACATCACACGCCCCCCTTCCTTTCTTATGACAGTGGGGCCAGATGGGCAGAGGCGCTCGTTTACCACCACGCAGAGCCAGGAACAGACCCGACAGGCCTGCCACTCCGGCCGTGGTTCCCCCAGATATTCGTATCCGCGACTGTTAGGTGCCCAGGATACAGGGTGAGGAGACGCAGACGAGCTGCAACCCCAGACAAGCTGGAATATTTCATTATCCCAGTAGTCACACAATTGGTACATAACCCCTGAGATGAGTGCTTGGAGGGTCCTGTCCACACCGCATGGGGCTGCTGCCTGAGCCGAGCCATCGAGGATGGAGGGGTGACCCAGGACCTCCAACTAAACTGCTTCCCACAGGGCTTTCCTGGGTCCCACAGGTGGCACATGGCTAAGAACACCGCTCCAAGAGGAGACCTCAGTCTGAGCTCAGCTCCACTGCTCACTCTCGTGTGACCTCACTTTTCAAGGTTCCTTAATCTCATGAATCAGAGGAAACACCTTGAGTGTTCCACAGAGTGTCTGTCACCGAGCAAGGGCTCAATAAGTGGAAGCTCTTATCATGCCAGGTGACAGCTGAAGAGATGATCAAAATGACTAGTCCAATTTTGAAAACCTTTCATGAAACACTAATTCTTACAAAGAACCTACCAATTCACATAGATGCCCTTGGATTGGAGGAGTAAGAACAGGTGGAATGTGAAAGGATTTTCCTCTGCTGTAAACAGAAGGCAGCAGAGAACTTAGGAGGCGAGGAGTCCGCTAGGGAGTCCTTCTCAGACCTGAATGTGCACATGAATCACCAGGGGGCCTCATTAGACACAGAGTCAGATTCAGGAGATCTGGGTCTGACAAGGTTCTGCATCTCTCACCAGCTCCAAGGTAAACAGAGCCTAGATTCTGCATCTCTAACCAGCACCCAGGTGGGCCTAGATTCTGCATCTCTAACCAGCTTCCAGGTGGGCGGGGCCTAGATTCTACATCTCTCACCAGCTCCCGGGTGGGCGGGGCCTAGAGTCTACATCTCTCACCAGCTCCCATGTGGGCGGGGCCTAGATTCTGCATCTCTAATCAGCTGCCAGGTGATGCTGAGGCTACTGGATTCCCAGACCATACTCTGAGAGACAAACCCCATCTCAGAAGACACATGGGTTTGGCTCATTCATGACAGAACTGCAACTAGAGAAGCCACAAGTAAACAGTGGAGGAGACAGGCTGCAGATCAAGACACTAGAGAACAAACAGTGAATAAGCAAAATCTGGAGACTTTGCCTATCAAACTCTCAGGGTCTCACTGAACACTTGACAGCATTTATGTCTTATTTGGCATTTAGACTGGAAGTCATAAACATATTACTGACTCTCTAAACCACTCTGCCTAAGATCTAACTGATGGCCTACCTACTTTACACAAATCAATGAAAGCAAATTCTTCTCTAAAAAATAATTTGGAAATCACTCTGGAATTCAGCGTGAACAGATTTAAATGATACCTCCCCTTCTTTCAGTGATGTAATATGGTCAATTAACGTCTTCTTTTTACCACTAAAGTGACTTCTACTTCACAAACAAGACATAGAAAGTTTCTGAATCATACAAAACTACAGCAGCAATTACTATGAGGAGCTGAGCGTTTCCCCTGAATTCACCGGAAGAGCTGGACTCTCGCCACAACCCCCTCCCAGGGGCATGAGGTGCCGGCTGTGCCCTGCAACCCACTCTTTCTCCTGCAGCTGCATCTGCAGGGCGTTCCGCTCGCCTTTCAGGCTCCGCACGGCCCCCCGGAGACTCTCACTGTCGTCCTCCCGGTCGCCCCCCGGCTGCCTGGGCACAGTGGAGCTGGACGAAGAGCGCACCACAGCGTTTGACTTGACCACTTCTGAAGCGTGCGGTTTGGGGCTTTCCATCGAACTTATTTTCTAGAGGCAACACAGGCATTTTTCAGACGTTCTTTCTCATTTTACTTTACGGTTATGAAACCCAAGGAAGAGACAGTGACCAAGGGAAACTTGTCCCAAGCACAGGTATGGGACCATTTGTGACTTCACAACCCTGGGACAGCTCCACCTCACTGGAGCCCGTCGGGAGGGGAGCCTTTTGGGGAAGTGAAGAGCACCCCGCCAGCAGAGCCCCCCCGTCGGGGAAGCGAAGAGCACCCCACCAGCAGAGCCCCCCGTGGGAGGCGAAGAGCACCCCCACCAGCAGAGCCCCCCATGGGAGGAGAAGAGCACCCCACCAGCAGAGCCCAGCCTGGGGCAGGCGGGGGGCAAGGTGCCATTCATAAAACAGAACACAGGGCCCATGGGAGGCAAATTCATAAGCTTCTTTTCTTTGTGCTCATTTACCCTAGTATTTCCTTAAGATTTCTACAATTATTTCAATCTCTGTGCTTTTAACCCTAAGTGATAACCCAGTTGTGCTGGCTAAGAGCCATGGAGCACCTGCAGCTTGCCTGATGCCGGCCTATCCCAGCCAAGAAAGCACCGTCCCACGGGACTTCTGAGCCAACCCCGGCTGACTCTCTTCCTAACGAGCTTTTTTTTCAAAATACCCACAATACATAAAAACTTCTTAGGTTTTTAATGCTGTGTAAATATGTAAAATTATTTTGTTTAATGTTCCCCTCTAGGTTTACTCTGCTCAGCCAAACAAGGGGGCAGCTCTCACGATTTTGCCAGGCTACTCAGAAGATGTTGACACTTCTGACCAACTCCAGTAGAGTTCAACTGGTCACTGACCAGAGGAGTGAGATCAAATTTGCAAATTCAAATCTCCCCAGTCTCCTGGTGGATGGACAGAGTTTCTGAGGACTCAGACACATGGGCTGGTGAGTGACCGGCAGCAGAAACCCACACGCACTCATCAGGCTGGGTTTCTGAAAGGCTCTAGGATCACTGCATCCATCCCCGGTCACACACGGGACTCCAAAACCACGTGCCGCGGGACCGTGGCTTTGCCCCCTTTGACACCGGGGACAGGAACGGCACAGCCCGTGGGTCTCGTCCAGACCCGCAAGAAGTCTGCACTAGGCGCCATCTGGTACACGGCCACTAGTCATTCACACTTTCACTCTGAGTGTCCTGTGAGCAAAGGACTCGTCTGTGTCCCCACTTTACAAGCTGCCTGGCTTCTCCTCGAGCACCGGCTGGTCCGAAAGGACAGGAGGTGAGCGGAGAGGCGCACCACTCACTTTTTCCAGCTCTGCGATCCGTCTAAGCAGCCGGGGCTTACTCCATTCCACGTAACCTGACGGAGGCAATGGTTTTAAGAGAGATACTGCACACAACCACCCCGATGGCCCCTTCGGCCCGGACCACCTGTCTCAAGCACGGCCTGCGAGTTTCCCCTTCCACAGCCAGCAGCAAAGCCGGGGGACCCCCACCTGGCAGGTGCTTATAAGCCAAAGGGTGCCTCCCCGCGAAGGATCCTGTCCCCCACACCACAGCGCTGTCCCTAGTGGGGCATCCAGTTCTGATCCTACCTGTCAGGCCTGGCCCCATCAGTCCAAGATGGTCCTTCTCAAGGTCACATGAGTCCACTCTGCCACATCCTCCACCCGCCTCCCTCCTCCCAGCACTTCCCTCCCTGGTGCTCCTAGCTCCGCCAGCCACCTCACCAGCCACCCTCCCCGGTCGCCCTCTGCGCACTGCTGAGTCGTGTCGGGGGCTGAACCCCAGGCCCACCTCTGCTGCACTCTCACGGGTGCTCCGAATCCCACCCAGGTCCTCTCTTGGCCGGGGACCAGCTGCCGAAGCCTCCGCCCTGAACTCACTGATATGTCCTGTCTCCACTTGGACCCCTATTCCACACCACAGACTGGACCCGTTCCCTTCCCCCAGACCCGCTCCTCTCTGTCACCTCCACCTCAGTAAGGAACACCTGTCCTTTCGATCACTCAGATAAAAGCCCTGGAGCCTGGCTCCTCCCTTCCCTCAGAGGCTGCACCTGATCTCCCAAAGGTATCTGGAACCCGGCCACCTCTCAGCCCCGCGGTGCCACCCTGCTCTGGGTCGTCAGCAGCCCCTGCGAGGACACCGCAGAAGCCCCGTCTCCCCACAGTCCACTCAGCACAGAAGCCGGTCTTTTCCCCTCGGCCCAAACCCCGGGGGCCTGAGCACGGCCTTCACAGCCCTGTCCTGCGCCTAACCCCGCGCCTTCTGTCTCATCGCCACCACCCTCCCACGGCCGCCGCAGGCTGGGCACGCTGGCTCTGGGCCTGGCCGTCCCTCACCTGTCCCAGCTCTGCCAGCTGTCCTGTCCCTGACGCCCCTGCTCACAGGCGCACACCATTGCCCCCAACACTTGCGGTCTCCCCTCTGCATTTTGCTCCCTGGCACTTGCGACCACCTGACCCATGACTGGCAGGTTGCTTCTCATGCCCTCCAGTACGATGTTGCCCCCACGAGGGATGTCTGCTTCTGTTCCCTACTCTGCCCCACTCCCTGGAAGGGTGCTTGGCACATGGCAAGTGCTCGTTAGATTTTGGAATAAATCCTAACGTTGCCTGGCAGTATGTGTCTGCATTTGCGGCAGCTGAACCAGGGCCTGGGGGGCCAGGCGGGCGGGCCAGGACGCTCCCACAGCCTCTGCCCGCGTCTTCCCCTCAGAGAACACGAGCCGCGGCCTCTCCTGGAGCGTCCCTCCTTGGGTGGCTCCGGGGACAGTACCCTTCATGGTGGAGACGGTAGGGGAGTTGCTCAGCACGCGGTCCAGATCTTCCTTCAGGCTCTGGTTCTCTTCCGTGAGCTCCTGGACACTCCGGGACAAACTCAGGAGGGCGCTGCTCACTTTTTTCTGCCTTTTGAGGCCCATTTTCTTCTCCCCTGGAGTCCTGGGAGTAACAAAGCCAAGGGCTAGGTCTGAGTTCCTAAACTGGCTTCATAAATGCCTTAAAAGAGGGGTGTGCACACGGCAGCCTGTCCCTGGCTCAGAGTGCTTTCTGTAGGTATTTGCATCGCATAGGGAACACAGACTTTGAGCCCCCAGGAAGCAAACTGCTATCCCCCAAACTGGATTCCATCCTCATTTGTAAGCCTGTGGAACAAAATACTATATTTGATACCAGTGGTATATTTTAAACTGCATCACTAGAAAGTGTGTGAGAACTCGCTTTCTGTCGTTACAAAAATACCTGTAGAACGATTTCGCTCCTTATCCCACGAAGTCTAACATACAGCCAGTCCTCACTGTCCAATTTCTGTATTTGCAGATTTGCCTACTTGCTAAAATTTATTTGCAACCCTTGAATCGATACTTGGGGTGCCTTCGCGGTCGCCCAGGGACACGGGTAGGGGGCGGAAAGCCTGAGAGGCGAGTTCCTGGCGGGGTATAGGGGTGCGGATGGGGGTGGGCTCTGCCTTCCCCGCAGTCCCCACGCGCCCCCCAAGCGGCACCTCCACCAACTAGTGAGTGCTATTTCCCCACATTGGCGCTTTCATCGGTGATCTCACGGTTTAAAACCGCCCCCTTCAGCACAATGCTCAGGGGCTGCCCCGCGTTCCTAATCACAAGAAAGCACGTGTGCGCGATGCTGCTCGGGGCATCAGCAGTACCTACTAAGTAAGCCGTCTTTAAACCAGAAACACACACAGAAACAGGGTAGGTGACGATGTTGTGAGCTGAGGCTCGCAGGAACCTACTCTGCACGTCCCCCAGGGGTGATGGCTCAGTGTTCAAGCAGGTCTGTGTTGGGGGACACTTCATAGAACATACCTGCTGGGAACAGCAAGGATCAATTGTCCTTTACAGAAAAAGCTTGCCAACCCCAAAGGGGAAAAGGGAAGGCTGTGCCTGGCACAGGGGGAACACCTGATACACGTTCGCAGCTCAGGGCTGAGGCCAGCGACATGGCCAAATCTGTGATAAGGGAATCTCCGAGATAAGGAAACCCTGATGTCTCTCCTAAGAAACTCCTTGGGGAAATGAACCTGTATTCTTTGTACTTGGTATTAAAGGTCTTCTTGAAAAGGAAGGCCTGCTTTCAACAATAGCACTAACTGTATGTGGAAGCTGTTCCGTAGTGGGAGCGAAGGACTTGATGTGCGGAGAGTTGAACATGCTGTTAGTAGCCAGCACGTGGCCACTGGAGGGCACGTGTGTAACGGTCCCAGACGGAAACACGCGCACTCGAGCCGCTACACACCACCCAGGTGCCGGCTCCGAAGAGAAGGGTAGTGCGCGCCCCTCCCACATAACGCCTGCGCTGCTCTTAGGACCAAACACAAAACGTGGCTCCCGACGACGTGATCGTACTTCTTTCCTGCAGTTTCAGAGCTTGCCAAGAGAGTCTGGAGACGGTGAATCTGTAAATACCAAATTAAAGTACGTTACAATACAAAATGAGCATGAAGACATCCCCTGAAAAAAAGCTGTAATCAGATTCCTGATTTCTGCCTAACGGATGCAAGTCACACTGAGTTGCTGGGATTCCCGTGCAAGCTAAGGGTCCCCAGGGTGCAGCGGGAAGACTGCCCCCCCCCCGGAGAAGGCCACGCACCTCCTCGTAGTAAGTCTCCATGGCAATCCTCATCTCTTCCAAATCAGTGGTCTTCATATCAGTCTGCAGTTTGCTGGAAACCCAAGTTCAGAGTTAACACGGCGGTGCCGGCACCCCCAGGGCAGACCAAGGGGGCAAGAGCGCTTCCCGGAGCATCAGCCAAGGAAGGCTTCGCGAGAGAAGCGGGCTGGCTGGGAGCCTCGTGGACTCGCATCGAGACCCACGGGAGGATCCTCACACCCTCAGGAGCCCCTCCGTGTTGGACCAGCCACCTCCAGGTGCGGTAACAGACACCCTAAAGCTATTCCTTACTAAGCAGGAGGCTTTCTGGGAAGAAGCGAAGTGCCTGTGAAGGACCCGGGACCGGGGTGAGAACAGCTGCCTCTGGGGGTGGGCGCGGGAGCATCCCTTCCCTCCCGTAGCACCAGCACCATTCTCCCTGCCCTCAGCATCCCACAGACTTCAGATAAAAAGCTCTAGCAGACAAACGAAAGTACAGTTACAGAGCTCAGGATTCTGAAACAGGAGAAATCAGCAAATAATCAAAATGTTCACAGTTGACAATTTCAGCAAGAAACACAGCAGGGGGATGCTGCTGTACACAGGGGAGACCGGGGCAATAGAAGGACTCCCCTCTGCATCACATTCCCGGGGGGACGCGTGCGCGGCCACCCCGGAGCAGCACCAGGACGCCGCGGGAGCGGGGCAGGCAGCTGGCTTCCCAGCACCGAGGGCTGGCATCAAGACCACAGACCCAGCGCATATCATCAGGCGATCCTCAGAAGACCGAGGAGAGAAAGCATTGCTTAAATGCACCAGGGATAGGAAAAGAGATGAAGGGACGATACCATTCCCGGTGACGTTTGGATGAGGGTTAGTACAAAGAGGAAGCTGGGACAAGGGACGTGGGACAGAGGGTGGTGGGGTGGGGACTGAAGCTGCAGTCTGAGCAGACAGAGCAAACACTGGTACTAGAAACGAGGCAAGGCGAGGGGCACGCAGGCTGCCTCCAGCCCGCTGACGGTGGGGCGAGGCCTCAGTGACCCTCCAGAGCCCGCTGCCCCCACCCCCCACCAGCGCATCCGTACTTGATCATGTTGTCCTTCTCCTTGCAGTGCTGCTCCAGCTTGAGGATCCTCTGCTTTAGCCCGTTAACAACCTGCCAATCGAACACCAGCACATCAATTTGACTGCTTCCATGTCCTCGACCTCCCCCTCCCTCTGGACACTGAGACTGTCCTGTCCCCAGGCTGCCAGCTGACCGGGCAGCACCCGGACATCCTCCCCCCGCTTAATCGCTGGCTTCTTTTGTAGTCTCTAGGTGCAGCAAAGCGAGGGCCAACTGTCCCACTGGCTCAGTGCATGGTGGCAGGGCGGGGGGGGGGGGGCGGGGCGGGGCAGGGCCCAGAGACGTGCCTGCAGGTGCAGAGCCCTCCCCTCGGCCACATTCCGCACTTCCGAGAACCGACAAGATGCACCGCCAGCACCAGATACAAAGATCCCCAACCCTGACCTGCCCTGGGCAACTGCATCCACAGTATTCCCTTGGGGGTGAGCAGAGCAGACAGAGGTCTGGAGGAGCCACCCCCCCACTGCTCGCCCACCTCATTTCTTCCTTCTATTAATGTATCACTCTGGAAGATAGCACCCTTATGTTTCTGGAAGACTATCCTTTTCTTTCTTCTTGAGTAGCCAAACAACTTTTTAATTGGATTTTAAGCAAATTTTAAATTATATTAGTAATCCATGAATACATCTTCTTGTAAAAAAAATTAGAACATTATAGACGGAACTATGCTCCTTCACCTTATTCCCTCCACTAAATATTGTTCCCAACTGAACCTGAATTCTCTAGACCCCATTACAGGGGTGTGTACCCATCGGCAATCGGTCGTTCTGCTGTGTTTGCAGAAGCAGCATCCTACCGCACACAGTCTGCCGGTCGTTATCTTCACACCACAAACGGTCTCGGTGTCTATCCCTCTTGTGCCTACAGATCTCAGGGATTCTTACACAGTACGACCATTTGGTGTAGATACCCATCCCTCTATTGACGGACCTTTAAGCTGCTAATACAAACAAGCCATCGGTAGACATCCAGCCCTCCTCATGCATGCATGCAAACGTCTCTTGAGGGGAGATGGTGACCAGCACAAGTGTCCAATCACAAGATGCCGTGACTCTGAAGGGCGATTTGGCAACGGGTCTGAAAGTGGGAACAGTGCATTCCCGAGGATCTAGAATGTCTACTTTTAATCAACTTTAATAATAATAATAATAATAAACCCACAGCGGGGCGCCTGGATGGCTCAGTTGGTTGAGCCTCTGACTCTTGGTTTAGGCTCAGGTCATGATCTCAGGGTCGTGAGATCGAGCCCCAGGTCCAGGCTCCGCACTCAGCACAGAGTCTGCTTGAGATTCTCTGCCTCTGCCCTGCCCCCTGCTTGCAGGTACTCCCTCTCTAAATAAAATCAATAAAATCTTAAAAAAGAAAAATCCCATAGCATTAGAATAAAAATGCAAAAAGCCCTTCCTCTACAAGTATGCATTATTTACATAATTCTAAATTGTCACCTAAATTAATCACATAGACGTTTCTGAACATAGCCGTACTGTTTTATATTCTTTAAAAATTTTTTTTCTGAAGGTGTGTTTTAACGTAGTGTTATTCTACTTTTAATGGTTTCTCTTCAATGTCCCCCTCCAATTGGGCAGCTATAAATACCCTTGTGTTAAAGGCTTTTTATCTTGGATTTTTTTCCCGCAGACGTGGCCCAAAAGAGAGCCGCACTGGACAAATGGCAGGCATGACTTCACGGACCATTCCTCGGCTCGGTCCCGCCAACCTAAAACACAGCATCCAGCCCGGAGCACGTTGGTGCGTTCTCAGTCCTGCCGACGCTGGTTCCGATCATCTTACTCATGGTAGTTCAAGTGAACGTCTTCACTCAAGTATGCACCGCGGGGTAGCGGCGAGGACCCAGGCAGATGCTGCCTGGCTGCGCGAGGCCTGTGGGTTCACTCTGAACCAACCTGGGCGAATCTCTTAACCTGTTTCCGGATTTTAAAACATGCGGATTGGGTCCCTATCACAAAACAATCCAGTGAGATCATGTACGACTACACAAGGCCTAGGAGCTGCTACTCATCTAAGAATGATTTTCTTGCGGAAACACTAGACGTGTTCTAGGCCCTGAGAGTATTTCCTTCGTGTGGTCGCAGGGGCAGAGCCCGGCTTCAAGCACTCACGCAGGGCCGACTGCTTGCTCTCCGCGCAGGCCAGCACCGGCCCTCCGCGGGCTCAGGCAGAGGACTCGGTCACACCGATTCACGTCCACCCCGCTCCCCCGTCACACGGATCCAGTTCCCGCTGTCGTCTCAGGGGTTCTGTTATAAATTTTAGGTCACCAAACCCGATAGTCACCTCACTAGTGTTCCTCATTCCTTGTGTTCAACGATCTCAAAATTGCATCCCTTCCAGTTTTCCTTTTGCATTTCGCCTTTCTAAGGAGAGCTGCTCCCTTGCCTCAGGAGGGCTGTGGGGATACACTTCTGTCCACCGCGGGGGCTTCCCGCCACGGCACTGGTCACAGAATGGCACTGTTGCCCGTCCCCCGGCTTCACTCCGTCCGCTACGTGCGGTGCGGCCCCACGGCAGGGGTGGCCCGGGGGCCGCAAGGGTTAACCCAGCCCCGCTTGGTTTCTGCACGATGTGTGTCTTGTCTCGGGTGTGGCGGGGGCCGCCCCCACTGGGACCGCTGTGCCCTATGATGTACCGCCTGCCCCGCGCCCCGAGAGCGCCCGCAGCGTGTCCTGCTAAGCCCCCCGAGCCGGCTCCGTGGAGACTGGGCTTGGGGAGCTTGGGCCCTCGCTCTGTCCCCCCCAGGTGCGCCTGTGCTGGAGGAGGGGCAAGCCCCCAGCGCGGCTCTTTGGGCCTCAGAGGGAGGGTACCTGAGCTGCTGGTGACCGTACTCACCCAGCCGGCATCAGGCCTTTTCTCTGCCAGAGTGCGAACAAAATCCGGGCCCTGCGGTAAGCAGACGCAGAGATGAAGGCGCAGGCGGCGCGGCCTGTCCCCCCGACAGCCTGAGGAGTGGGGCCTACGCCGACCCAGCCCGTGGCCGGGCACCGCCACGCGGGGCCACAACTTACTCGGGATGGGTCCAACAGCTGCTCTATCTGCCGGTCCTTCCTGCTGTTTTCCTCTTCTAGGCGCCGGAGCTTTGCTCTCATGAGATCCACATCACTTTTCTGCGTGTGCAGTGACTGAAGGGAAACAACCACACACACGTACACTCGTGCACACATGTGTGCACACGAACATCCAGGTGAAACCCCCGTCGGAGCAGACCTTGCAAGCGGCCCGGTGCCCGGTCAGGGCCCTGTGTGTGTCGCAGGGGAAGGACAGCTGCATGTCACGGGGAGGAGCCCTGTGGGCACCCCCAAGCGAGCCTGCGTCTGTCACAGCACATGTCGCTACGACTCGTCAAAGGCTAACTAACGTCCACTTAAAATCCTTGTCCCCTGCTAGGGCTCAGGGGGTCACAGCAATGGCCTCACAAGTTTCCACCCATCTGGTGAACTGAGGAGAAAAGACCATGCAGTCAATTTCCCACTCAACTGAGTTGATTCGATCCCACAGCTGCCCTGTACTTGGAAATCTCTTCCGTTGCCTCATCTGGGCTTACATCACTCTTTTATGAAAGGGTGACGGCAGGGTATTTTTCATTTTTGTTTTTCACGTCCTCACTTGAAAAAGCTCTCTCCCAGGCCGTGGAACCCCAGAGCCCAGGGCGCACAAGCCGCAGGGGGCAGCGCCCACACGGTCAGCCAGCATCAGCCCCCAGCTGGACTAGCCAGCTATCCTGGAAACAGCCTTCTCCTCTCCAGGCACTCGTGGTGTCCTGGAAGAGAGAAGGCGTCTGAACAAAACCACCACCAGCAGCCGACTCAAAGCGCACACCCACGAAGGGAGGCCTGGCAGGCCGGCCACGCGCCCGCGGTTGGCTAGTGGCGCTCTGGGGCATGAGACGTTCCTGGCACTCGGTGAGGGTTTAATCAATAAGTCAGTTCATGCACAGTCGTTGGGAAGGAGAAAAAATCATATGATGGGAATTCTGCTTTGGAAATAGGGGCTACGCTCACTGTCCCCTGTTCCTCCTGCTCTGTACAGTGAGAAACCTTGGACACTACACGGGAGGCAAACATAAGGAGGCTCATAAAGGTGCAGAGAAGAAGCAGACTAGCTCAGGACCCAAGAGACAACCGCAGAGTCCCCCCTTGTGCCTCACACGCCCTCAGTGGAGTACGGGGGAAAGCCAAAGCCTGAACGAGCCCATGGGCACAGACAGGAAAGCCTCCTCTCCCCAGCAGGAAAGGGGAGCCTCACCAGGCAGAAAACTTACAGACAATAATGGCTCCACCTCAGGCAGACCGCAGAACGGAGCATGGCCCCATCCCTGCCAGTGAGGACTGAGTGCGGAGCCCAGCCCCCACCCCCGCCAGGCCCTAGCAAGATGCCCTGCCCCCTCCTTGCTGGGGGAGAGGGGTGGTCAGAGGAGGCCTGGGGGAGGGTAAGGTCTTTACTGTCCAGGGGTAATGAGGCCACACACACAAATAAAATGGAAAACTTAAATCCTAACATACCAAAAATTACATTAAGTGTAAATGATCTAAACAAACCACCTGGAAGACAGAAACTGGCAAAGTAGATTAAAAAAAACATGACCAATTATGTTGATTTTCACGTCGTGAGATAGGAGACAGAAGTAGAAGGATGGAAAAAGAGATGCCACTGCAACATTGACCAATGAAAGCGGGAGTGGGTCCATAGTATCAGACAAAGCAGACATCAGAGAACAGACACGGACGTCACGTAGTGACCCTAAGGGCCAATCCACCGAGGACACCGCGACCCTAAATGCACATACACCCAACAAGTGACAAAACTGGAGGGTAGGCCAGATCCACAGGTACAGTGGGGCCTTCAACACCCTTCCCTCAGCGATGAGCAGGCAGCTGGACAGAAAGCCAGCAGGGGCGCAGGGGAGCTCACCCTGCCACCCCACAGGGGCTGATGGCCCGCACACGACACTCTGCCTGGCAGCAGCATACGCACTCTCTTCCCAAGCCCGTAGCACAGACGCGAAGACACTCCTGGGGCCACGCGGCCAACCCGGACACACACGAAACCAAACCACACGGGGTGTGTTTTGGCCACAATGAATCAGACTACAAGTCAGCAACAAAAGCAACATGAAAATCTAAACTCTCAGACACTTAACGACCCAATTCCAAATAACCATGGGCCAAAGGGTCTTCAGGGAATTAGCACATCAAAAAAGTACATCAAACTTCGCAGGATGCAGCTGGACCAGGGCTGGGCGGAAGGAGCCCCTGGTATGGGCCGCCCGGGAAGGCTCCCAGGGCAGGACGCTGAGTGGAAAATGCCAAATGTAATTCCACGTACAGAACATCGCCAGGATGCCAAAATTATAGAGATGGGGAGAAAGGTCACTGGTCACCAGGAGTTAGGAATGGTGAGCGGGGAGGGAGACAGCTACAAAGGGGCAGCTTGAGGGACAGCCTGGGGCATCACGTATGTTGACCAAGGTGGCAGGTACATGACTATACACACGTGGCAACATGGCACGGAACTGGACACGCACGGCGCCCATGTCCACGTCCTGGTTTTGACACTGTGCTGACAGGTGGGGGAGATTGGTGCAGGGGACTGTCTGTGTTACCTCTGCCACTGCCTGGGATGGTCTACACCCCGGGAACCTCGCTGAGGGCCGGGCTCCCTGGGACGGTCTACACCCTGGGACCCTCGCTGAGGGCCGGGCTCCCTGGATGGTCTACCCCCCCGGCCCCTGGCTGAGGGCCAAGCTCCCTGGGACGGTCCACACCCCCGGCCCCTGGCTGAGGGCCGGGCTCCCTGGGACGGTCTACACCCCAGGACCTTGGCTGAGTGCTGGGCTCCCTGGGAGTCTACACCCCGGGACCCTGGCTGAGGGCCGGGGTCCCTGGATGGTCTACACCCCCGGCCCCTGGCTGAGGGCCGAGCTCCCTGGGACGGTCTACACCCCCGGCCCCTGGTTGAGGGCCGAGCTCCCTGGGACAGTCCACACCCCCGGCCCCTGGCTGATGGCCGGGCTCCCTGGGACGGTCTACACCCCGGGACCTTGGCTGAGTGCTGGGCTCCCTGGGAGTCTACACCCTGGGACCCTGGCTGAGGGCCGAGCTCCCTGGGACGGTCTACACCCCTGGCCCCTGGCTGAGGGCCGGGCTCCCTGGGACAGTCTACACGCCGGGACCCTCGCTGAGGGCCGGGCTCCCTGGGAGTCTACATCCCGGGACCCTGGCTGAGGGCCGGGCTCCCTGGGACGGTCTACACCCCTGGCCCCTGGCTGAGGGCCGGGCTCCCTGGGACGGTCTACACCCCGGGAACCT
>NC_138373.1:1784424-1831717 GCF_054177405.1 Leptonychotes weddellii
ACCCTCGCTGAGGGCCGGGCTCCTTGGGACGGTCTACACCCCGGGACCCTCGCTGAGTGCTGGGCTCCCTGGGACGGTCTACACCCCCGGCCCCTGGCTGAGGGCCGAGCTCTCTGGGACAGTCTACACCCCGGGACCTTGGCTGAGTGCTGGGCGTGGTGTGGAATCCTCGCATGGGTACTTTGCTGAACCTTCATAGCTACCCTGTTAAACTGCACCTTTATGGTCCCCATTTTTCAACAGGAAACTGAGGCATCACTTGCCATAGAAAAACGACTCCGATGCTCAAGATCCCAGAGCCACAGAGTCATGGAAGTGAAATTCTCTTCTCTCTGCATTTAGAAGCCTAGGCTGACTTTTTCCAGATGCCTGTGATGGTAAGTTTGAATAAAGTCAGTATAATTTTACCCAGGGACCCACTTCTAGCCTCAGGAAGATCCAAGAGTGCTATTGCAGTGATGATTCAGAGTTCAAAATAAGGGTTCTCCCCACCATACCGCTGATAAGCAGCTGTCCAACATTTGCTCACGATTTCTGAGGACAAGGGAGTATGGGTGCTCGGGAGGTACCTTCACTACTGGGCTGCTCCCACGGCAGTGCAGTCTCTTGGTTCTACCTGAAATCTAAGCATCTGGTCTGGACTGACACAGAAGGACTGTGTCTTGCACACAGCGGCCTAGACCAGCCTGCTCCTCGCAGGCTCCTCACTATGGCCGTGCCCTGGGGGTGCTGGCTACCCACACCCTGTTTAAACTCTGGTGCCCAGATGGGCCGTGGTCCCCCAGATACGGCTCAGTTGGAGGGGACAGTAGGGCTAGAAAGAGACTAACGTCATGGAAGGGAGTGAACTCTGGCCTGTTCTCTAGGGGCACGAGAATGTGTAAGGGCATGAAAGAGCAGCGTGGCCGTAGTGGTTATGGTGAAGGTGACGAGGATGACAGTGATTTATCTCAGTGCAATTCACACTTCAGGGACTGGAGGATAGCACAGGGCAGTAAAAGCAGCCTTGGCCTTGGGAGGCAGATGGCCTTGGTGGAAGTCTTCATTCTGCTACTGGTTGACCTAGGACAGACCACTACCTTGTCTGAGTCTCAAGGTCATCACCGGCTAACAGCGTGTGCTCCCTCACAGACTCCTGTAGAGATCCATCGCGCGAGGGCACGTGGAACGTCCGGGCCACACAGAAGAGACACACACACGGGAGGCTACTGGTAACAACGACACCAGTGACCTCACCCGATGCCAAATCTCTGTGCGGAGGGACTGTGAGGTCAAGCCCGTGTTTCCCCTGACGCCCTGCCATGCTGCGGGAGCAGAGCAGAGATGGTGCTGACACAGGGGGAGGCTTCCCCCGCAGCTGGTACGAGGTGGGCCACCCAGCTTCCAAGGCACCGGGCTGGGCTTCGAACTCTGGCGTCCCGCCAAAGCTCATGTTCTTTCCGTGCAGACACGTCAGCACCAACCCTGACCGTCCTACCTGTCCTTGCAGAAGGCTCTCGTTATCCCAAACCAGCAAGGGACAGACAGTAACATTACCTTCTTCAGCTCAATGATCTCGTCATACATGTCTTCCTTCTCTCTGTAGACCAGGGTCCCGGGAACATGACCTAGAGGACGACACACCAACGTCTGAAAAGATCATCGCAACAGCAGAAAGAATTCTTGGCTGTACCTTAAGGAAAACCTGGAAGTTGATACAATTACCCTTTTTAAAAAAGGAGGATTAAAAAAAAAGGAGCAAAAATACTTCAACATTTTTAGCCTGACCACAATACTTCACCCAAATTAAGGAGACCAAAACTGATGGCAATACAGAAATATAAAGCAGGAGGAAACGGAAAGGTGTGAACACAGGGCTTACTTGCAGGAAAAGGAAAGAAGGGGTCAAAAGGAGAAGTGGTACGTTCAGGTTTTAAATAACAAACAAAACAAAAAGACAAATAAACAATCCCCCTTCCCATGTTGAAACAGTGAAGCATACTCTGGTTTCAGCGTGATACCCAATATACTGAGACTCTAAAACATTCAAGCCTGAAGTAGAACTCGGAGCCAGCCGACACAGGAAGGGGGTCAGCTCAGGGTCACAGCGACAAGGGCCCGCCGTGCTCCCGGTGGAGGTCCACAAGGACAGCAGGAAGAGCCAGGCAGGAAACGTGAATGAAGACCAGGCAGGAAGACAGAGACAGGACAACAGAGCCAGCTTTTCTGGTGAGATGTGGGCTTTTCCTTATTTGCAATTGTTATTTCTAAGACTGTGTATCCGACAGATTTCAGTACGACTCCACGTTTAGGGAGGTGGGCCCCATGGGAGCCTGGGAAGATGCCACCGTCCACATTAGGAAAGCTACTTTCTAGAAGGGCAGAGTGGACCTGCAGGACCCCTGTCCTCTCTCCATGACCTCGTAGGGACGGAGCCAGCACAGGAAGCTCCAGTCTCACTGAGTCAGAGCAGACCCTGCGCTCTCCCTCCTGCTTTTCCTTACGTGTGGCCTTGTCACCATCACCATGCTCACCATTGCTGGCAGAACGCCTGAGATTTGACCTCTTCATTCTTAAAGCTTCTGTCAGATAGTCGGGCGTGCTGCTGGGGGGGTTGGTCCGTGCATGCTCCAAGGTCAGGTCTGACTTCAGGGCTTGGGTCAGACTTCCTGGTTTGAACGTGCATGGATTTAACACGACAGGTACACACAAACACAACGGGAGGTTTTGCCTCTAATAATCAATCTTCCTGGGCAGAAGAAAGCTTAAGTCAACCAGCAGATAGTGGCAATCAGTGCTTCGCTGATAAATGTTCAATAAGCAGCTCTCAAGAGACAAAGGAAGCCCAGATTGGTAGCATCTGCCTATTTCCCTGGTACAAATATTCCCACCACGTCTAATTTCAAGCTGTCAGTGTGCCATCGACCAGCTCACAAAATTCCTAAAAATGGAACCATTGGCTCGTGCAAGCCGGTAGGAGCTGTCTCCAACAGGCCAGGCCAGCCGTGCTGAGACATCCTAAGACTCAAAGGGACACAGCGTCACAGACGCAAACCGTCAGGAACTACACTGCACATCACGGAAAGGTTACGAGGCTTGGTCAACATCTTTGAGAAGATTAAAAACAATGTTATTCAAATAAGTCATATCACAAACTCTATCTTAAATCACCACCTGCAATTCCTAAAACTCTCCTGTGGAGCAGGGAAGGTCTCTGTCAGAGCGACCACATACCTTGCTTTGAGCTTCCCAGCCACAGCTTCTGTGGGGTTAAGGACATTCTGTTACCAAGAGGCATGCTTGCTGCTGTCCTCAAAGATCTCCAGGACGCCACTTTTCTCGGCTTAGAGTAATAAGGTGACTCTAGAAAGTCAACATACAGTTTCAGAGGTGCAAGAGATCAATGCCCCCTCAACATAAGTGTCTGAGAGAGACAAGAACAGTACCACAGAATATTCATGAGACCTCTGTGACAAAAGTAAAAAACACAGTCATGATATGTATATATACTTACATTTAAAAAAAAATTTTGTTATAAAGACATAACATAATGGGAACTTTATCTAAAAATGCAAATCCATAATTCCGCCAATATTTGACGTTTTACAATGCGTGTGTAGTTCGACATTGTCACAGTTATAGTCAACACACAATTTTGTGTCCTTTATACTCGACACTGTAAAAAACTTCATTTTGCTACACAGTGGCGTAAGCAATAATATTAAGAACTTAATATATTAAAAAATCTAGAAGAGGGGCGCCTGGGTGGCTCAGTCGTTAAGCGTCTGCCTTTGGCTCGGGTCATGATCCCAGGGTCCTGGGATCGAGCCCCGCATCGGGCTCCCTGCTCAGCGGGAAGCCTGCTTCTCCCTCTCTCACTCCCCCTGCTGTGTTCCCTCTCTCGCTGTGTCTCTCTCTGTCAAATAAATAAAATCTTTAAAAAAAAAAAATCTAGAAAAAAATTACCTTTCCAGGGCATTTTTTATTTTGTTATCAAAACAAGGGAAATGTTTTATTTTATTTTATTTTTTTAAGATTTTTTATTTATTTATTTGAGAGAGAGAGAATGAGAGAGAGCGAGCACATGAGAGGGGGGAGGGTCAGAGGGAGAAGCAGACTCCCCGCCGAGCAGGGAGCCCGATGCGGGACTCAATCCAGGGACTCTAGGATCATGACCTGAGCCGAAGGCAGTGGCTTAACCAACTGAGCCACCCAGGCGCCCAAGGGAAATGTTTTAAAGTGCTTTTTTAATCTGGAATTTCATCTCTTTAATTATGGAAGATATAGCAAATTTATGTGAAAACTTACTCATAAGACATGCTGATAATTAGCAAAGAAATGTCTGTCTAGAGCAGGTCCTAAAAACCTAAGTCTAATATATATAATTTTTAAAAAATTTCTATGTTTTTTCCATGGCTTCAAAATTTATGAGAAATGTCCCATTATTATTTAGAACAGGAGAATAAAGACTCACTAGACCCAGACGCATTTTTGCTCACCGGGACAGCTGAAGGCCTTCCAAACTTTGTCCATTTAAGTGCTCCCTTATACAGTAAATTAGCAATCAGGGAAACAGCTCCCCAAGTAACATTTCCCTCCTAAATGTATGTGATTCATCAATGAATAGTAAGAATTCCTCAGGAAATGTGCACGCACACAGACCAAAGCAGGAAAGGCAGAAGGAAATGGGCCGGGAAGCACGGTGGCGAGCAGGGAGGCAAGCACCCAGCCCCCGCGCTCTGCAAGCTACAAACCCACGTGGAGCTGGCTTAGGCATTCTAGAGCCACGCTTGTGACATGAATAGGACACGCAGTCACTGCTGTCACAGCCCAGGATTCCAGACAGAAGCACACCTGCTCAACACATGCTCCGAAAGGCGTGAGGGAAGCGGGCCCCAGAGCTGAGACCTGGCCAGCCAGAGTGAGAGGCAACACCAGCCCAGGCAGAGAAGCACGAGTGCGCGGGGGACAGGACACACAGGTCAGTGGGGAGCAGGGCACCCATGATCAGTGCTGGTGCAGGATGAGACTCCCCGCCAGGCTGCCAGGAGAAAGTGCAGGGAGACACCGAGGCGCTGAGGTTCAGCAGCCCCCTCAAGTTGTGATTTGGGGGTTCTCACCGTTGTAACTTACATGAAACACAATTCAGATGTTTACAGAAATCAAGATAAAAACTATTTGATTGTTACGATTTTAAACACTCGAAATGCTGACTTTCGGTAAGAATAATGAAAGATGTTGTGATATTTACTTTTGGCACCTTGTAGCCACGAAGGACTTAAAACAAAATGGTTCTAAAACTAGAAGGTTTAAAACACAAACAGCACACTTTTACTTTATATCAATTCTCAGTTTCCTCCAGGGAAGAAGAGCAAGGACATCAAAAATCCAAACTGACAGATGCTTTCTCTCTAATGTTTATATTTCTTTGTAATAGAAAACATACTTTCCTTCCTTGGCAGGAATTATCTTTCTAATTATGTTTTTCTTGGGCTAATATGAAAGTCCGTTAGCATTCGCTGAGTGCGTCATACACATGACACGTTGTGTTTGAAATGTACACGCATGTAAGGAACATTGATACATGCGTAATAAAGTCAGGGATGGCCTCAGGCTTTTGGAGCGCAAAAGGAAGCCAATCCAGGATTTAAACTTTGTCATAAAGACATTCCTAAGCATAAAATTCACATGCGGCTCACCAAACCCTAGAGCAATGTCAGAATGGTGAAGAATAAGAGAGGCTGGCTGGCTGTCTAAACAGACCCCATGCACCACGGACTGAACGTTTGTGCCCCCCACAAGTCCTATGCTGAAACCTAACCCCTACTGTGACCGCATGAGGGGGTGAGGACTGCAGGAGATGGTTAGCTCATGATGGGCGAGGGCCTTCATGATGGGATTAGTGCCCCCATAAAAGGGATCCCACAGAGCTCCCTCATCCCCTCCCCCGTGGGAGATACCATCCAGTGATGGCTGTCCACAGCACAATCACGAGAACCCGACCAAGTTGGCACCCTAGTCTTGGACTTCCGGCCTCGAGGACTGTGAGAAGTAACTGTCTGTTGTTCAGAAGGCGCCCAGCTCAGCTCAGCTCAGCCGCCCGGGCAGAAGAGGACCCACCCCTGTAGCCTCGTGCCCGACGGGCAGCCGCCTACTTGTCTACGGTCAAGAATGGTGTCTCCCGGACAGAGCTGCCACCCCTGCTGAGGACGGGGAGCACAGAACCACCCGGCGGACGCAGCCAGGGTAAGTCCACAGGAAACCACGACACCTGCCCATTGTGCCAACAGCAGCTCTGACTCAGGAGGGGATGAGGCCCTCTGGCCGCAGCAGCGTTCCAAAGACACAAGCGGGTTCAAAGGGCGGGCAACGAGCACAAGAGGCCAGAAACACAGCATCTGCGGGGGGCTCAAGGGACAGTGACTCAGGAGCCTCAGCGCCTCGAGGGCCTCCTCAATCGGGGACTACTGGGGCCACGGGGTAAGGTGGGGACCCCAAGAGCGCCAGCTCGCAAGACCCTAACACAAAACGGAGCCTAGCGGTGGAAGTGTTGCATTTCAATGACCCCAAGTGTTTGAAGAAGACATTCGTGATCTTTCTCCCAAGACACCAGGGAAGGACAGCTTCTGAGAACCATTTTCTGTGTTAAACTGCAGAAATTTGAGAGATGAGGGGCCTGGTCATACTTACTCGGTGATGTGGGTGGAGGTTTGTGGAAACTTTTCCTTTTTGCTTTCTGAAAGAAAGAAAAACGAGGTAAAGCATGCTGAGCCTTCTGGAGCAGCCCAGCAGCCCCAGTGGTGAAGCTTGGGTGTATTCAGGATGGCTCAGAGCAGGTGCAAGGGCAGTGAGAAGGAGATTAACTCAGCAGAGACCTGTGCGCAGTCTGAGCCAAGGAAAAAGCCCATGGCACAGTGGGGCGACCCCAGGAAAGGTGACCGGTGCCGCGCCCTGGCTGAGCCGGGTCCCTGGGAGCCCTGGCAACACTCCATATAAGTGCAGACTGAAGATACCCCACAAATGGTGTGTCTGCGACCACCCCACTGGACTCATGCCAGCATCTGAAGCACCACGCTGTGCCCGTCCACGACGGCGGATTTGGCAAGAAGAAACCCTTGTGAATAAGGCGCCTGCAAATCCCCCTGGGGAGGGAAGGTGCAGCAGAGGAATGACCCTGTCGTAATCCCGTCTCCGGGGACAACCCAGATGCCAGTGAGTTCTCCTACCCACTACTTATGTGCCCGGGGAAATGACACGTCTTCCACGCCTGTGTTCCTCAACTGCTTCCCACTAGACAGAGAATGCCCCTCACCTCCCTTTCAGCGGAAGCAAGGAGTTCTGTGTTGTGCATTTTACCCAGCAGACGGGCTGGATCCCTACTTCAGGGAGCATCTTGGGCCCCTATCCTCGGTGGTGTTGAGGGGGGCATCCCTCACGCTGCAGGGGTTCCCTCATGGCAGACAAGGGGCCCGAGAGGCTCCCCTGAGTGCACAGAGCTGTGGCGAATGGGGATCTGCTGGTGCACGTGCCTTCAGGGCTCTGCGTCGAGGTCCGTCGGTAACTCTGCCTGCTGGAGACATGCTGCCTGGGCTCGTCTTTCACCATGTGGCTGGAAGGCGTCATTCTCTACCCAGCACAGCTTCCCACGTGAATGCAGAGAGGCCAAGCTGGGGGCTAGTTTGCCTGGGGACCTGTGCTGTCCACTCTCCCTTCAGGCTAGCTCCTGCCTCCCAGGGACCCTAGGGGCCATCTGGCCAGGACATGCAGTGCCAGGGCTGTGGCTGCCAAAGGGTCCCCTATCTCCTCCCGGAGCCCTCTCCTTTCCCTCACGTGTCAGGACTGGGGGCCGGGGGGACCAGAGGGTTGTAGCCAAAACCAGACCCAGGATAGGAGCTTACCATCTGCCTCAAATATACTCCACTCAGGACTAACACCTGGATACAAGTCTTAAAATTATAACCACAGTTGTTTACATCCAATGAGGGGCTCAAAACTCTTCAGGTGCTGAGAAGCATGTAGAGTTTATATTCCAGTTCTAAACTCGACATTTGTGGGGAATGACCTGGTGCATGTGTTTCAGTAACATGAGCAAGGGCAAAAGCACGAGTGCGGGGATGAGCGGCTGCCCCCCGACCACACTCACCGTCTCAAAGTCAGAGTCAAAGGTAATCGCAGATAGACTGTCATCTCCCTGGAAGAAGAGATGCAAACATTGAGATTTTAGGGCACCTGCCTGGCTCCCCCTGGTTACACACAAGGTGGAAAGAGCCACAGCTACGGAGGCTGAGACTCAAGAAACCCAGTCAAAGTAAGCAGGCGGCAGCCAGACGGCTCAGCCCAGCGGAACGAAGGGGTGGGGGACACAGAGCAGACTCTGCCTGCAGGGCTGCTCTGTGTCTGTCCACCTAGCGACACCATTTGCACGGAATCGCTGGGTACCATTGCTAAAGAAACAGTTCAGGATAAAAGGACTTCATTTTCCACATTGTTTAAATGTGTTCTCATTCACCTTCACATCAAAGCACGAGGAGTCTGTGGATCCTGATCAGAACAAGCTGAAGTTATTTTAAAAAAAAACACACTCAGGGGCGCCTGGGTGGCTCAGCCGGTTAAGCGGCTGCCTTCGGCTCGGGTCATGATCCTGGAGTCCCGGGATCGAGTCCCGCATCGGGCTCCCTGCTCAGTGGGGAGTCTGCTTCTCCCTCTGACCCTCCCCTCTCTCATGCTCTCTGTCTCATTCTCTCTCTCAAATAAATAAATAAATAAAATCTTTAAAAAAAAAATAAATAAACACACTCATTAATACATGCATTATTTGGACTCATAAAGCTTCCTGCCCTGGCCCTGCGGGGAGGGGATAAAATCTGTACACCTAATTCCAGAACTAGGATGTCGTTTCTCAAGAGAAGAGTGTTTCCATGTAACTCACCGACTCAAATTTAAATCCTAAAAAAAGAGACAGAAAGGAGGAACAAAATCTAAATCCTTTCAGACTGTTGTGTTGCTGAATTTACGAAGCTGCTGCTGGGAATTAGGACCGCACGCCCCTCCTGTGAACAGATGATCTGTGTCAGGCTGCTGGGCTCAGCGTACTTCAGCGAGCCGTCCGTGCTGTGGTGGAACCCACTTCCTATCCCAGTGGGACTTTGCTGCCTTCTGAAAAGCACACAGATCCTCTGCAGGGCTGAGGATCAGCATTTAAACAATAACGCTGCTAGCAGCTTGAAGGTCCACTGGAAACAGGGGCAGCATCCCGTGCCAGCTGTCCGAAACAGAGTCCGGACTAAGGGTGCGGCGTGACGTGGGGCCGGGGAAGGAAGTGTGCTCCAATTAGCAGGATCTTTTACTAGCCACGGACTTAGGTTTTCGATGTCACTGAACAGGTGACATTTTCAGGGCTAAATAGCACATGCCAATTAGAGAGTTTTCCCTGAGCAAAGTGTATGAATACAACGTGCAACATTTAGGAACAGAAGGCAGGGGAAGGCAAGACCAGAGGAGCGACTGTGGCGACCGCGTCTGGGTGCCCCGGCATCACAAAGGACGCGCCTGCCAATGGCGGGTGTGAACCTGCTGAAACTACAGAGGAGCAGCAGAAGGTTTCTCTGGTGGACACTCGTCATTACTACTTGTTCCGAATAAAACCCTGAAAACTGTGTGATGACCTGAAGGCTCAACGAGGGAATGAGGTTATGTGTGTGGTGGATAAAACCAAGTGACCTCCCTCTCCAACAGGTGTGCTCGCCCACCACGCCCTCTCCCCAGCCAGTCCCCCCCACGGGTCACCACCTGCGCCCTGCTAGCCACATCTGGAACCGCGGAGCCGCCGCAGGCCCGCCCCTTCAGTCGGCAGGAGAGAGACCACAGACTGTTAAAAACAGCGAACACACTGATGGCCGGTTCCCTGAGCATGATCCGCGCCGCCGCAGGCTGGCAGGCTACACTGCCCCGGACTGTTGCGAGACGGGACCCCAGGGGCTGCAGGCGGGCGGGAGGGCGGTCTGCGGGCAGAGTCCCGCGAGGCCTGGAGCAGCCCCAGGCCTGCGTGCCAGCTGTGTGAAGTGGGTCACGCCACGGACCCTCTCCATCTCAGCTTCCTGGACCACAGAGGACCCGTTCCTCTACCAGATTTTTAAAAGCACCGGAAGTCTACATACACTGGGGGAGAAGACATGGCGTGTCTATATGAGATGCAGGGGCCTATGGGGACTCAGTACATGGTGACAGTGGGGAAGGGTTGCACTATCTGAGAGCCGTCTTCCCGAATGATGGGGTGAGGAGCTCGGGCAACTGTCTCTTCAACTACCATTGAACACAGAAAGTTACAAAACAATTGTTTGAGGTTTCTGGAAATTGACCTAAAGGCATACAACAATAGAGGCATGCAACAATTCATTCAAGAAAATCTACTAAATGTGGGGAAGAACAGTGGGAGTCCGGGGCACCGCTCGCCCCCCAAACTCCATCCCACAGAAACTACTTCAGAGAGACCCGCTCTAGGAGAGTGCAGGCAGGATGGTGGGGAATGGTGGGGGGGCGGTTCTGAGAAGTAGGGTGTAAGTAGGCAGGCTAGGAAATCTGGGTCCTGGACGCCCCGACGCTGGCTTGCTTGTAGGGCAGAGGTTCCACGCAGGGAAGGTCCAGCCCAGAAGGCCAGCGCCCCCTCCTGGAGTAGGGGTGTCACTCCAGGAGGGACAAACGGCCATCCCTGCTGCACAGAGGTCCTTCCTGGAGGAAGAGGCAGGCCAACAGTTGAGCCCAAGGGGACTGGCTTTATTTGTAGCGGGTATGGGGCATCCCCATGCCTCCCTGATTCCAGTGCCAAGTCGAAGACCACGGTGACGTGGTGGGGAGCAATTATAAAGCCCTCCCAGCTCTGTGATCGTTGCAGCAGAAGGCTAACCAGCAGAGCAAGAGGAGCTCTAACAGGCCCGGGAGAGCCTTCCTGGGGTCACGGTCAAGTCCGAGGCTCAGGGAGGCTGCCTGCAAGCATCAGACTGCACCCACCAGGAGCAGGCTCAGGGTGGACTTGGAAACATTCTCCACACCGCGCCTAGATCAACCAAAGGGCACAAGCTCACGGGCGCTAGGGGCCTTAGCACAACCTTGAACCAAACACTGGTTCAACAAGAAACTCCGATGCAAGAGCAGCTCCCAGGAAGCCAGGCTTAAAGGTAAAATCACACATCCCTGAAGTCTGGGGGGCCATGTGCACGGCTCAGCTGCCCTCTCGGGAAATGGAGAGGAGAGACCCAAGCTGCTAGTCCTTGGCTGCAGGTGGGCAAAACCGTAAACTCCCGCCATGTGACTGCAGCCTCCAGGCCACACACCACAGACGCACACACTGCACACGCACGCACACCACGGATGCACATGTGTGTGCACACACACGCAGGCACACCCACCACACACGCACGCACACCACGGATGCAAATGTGTGTGCACGCACACGCAGGCACACCCACCACACACGCACATGCATGCACACCACAGATGCACACGTACTCACACACACACTGCACATGCACACACACCACGGCTGCACACATGCTCGCACACACACTGCACACGCACGCACACCACAGATGTACATGTGTGTGCATGCACACGCACGCACACACACCACACACACACGCACACACACCACAGATGCACATGTGTGTGCACGCACACGCAGGCACACCCACCACACACGCACATGCACGCACACCACAGATGCACATGTGCTCGCACACAGGCACACACACCACAGATGCACACGCGTGTGCACACACGCACACCACACACGCACATGTGCATTCATGCATGCACACACACCAAACTCGCACGTGCACGCACATACACGTACATGCAGTGGTAAAGGGCAAAGATCTGACAGGCCAAAGGGCTTACCTATAATGTTTGAGCAGAAAGTGGCTTCTGCTGACTCAAGGGTGACCCCTAGGTAGTTAGGCTGGAAGATGCAAACAAGAAAGAATCTGAGCAGGGAATCAGAGGCTGCACAGTGTGGGGAGATCAACTGCAGGGTCAGTCCAGTCAAGTCACTCAGCAAAGAGATGAACCACCAAGCAAACCGCATCAGTCCCATGGGGAGGAGGGATCAATACCCAGAGTTGCTGTAACATTCTACCTAAATGTCTAGCTTCCCACAGGAAACTAAGAGACACAGAGAGAAACAGGAAAGTGTGAGTGACAGAAGGGGAAAAAGCGGAAACAGAAGCTTTTGAAGGGCCCGGGTGATGGACTTAGCAGACAAGGTCTTCAGAGCAGCCGTCATAAATCTGTTCAAGCCGTGCTGCGGTGAGGCTGCAGGAGGAGCGGGAGGCAGCAGGGCACAGGGGCTGGACAAGAGGTCAGAGGGGGGTCAGTAGTAAAGCACGTGACGCAGAACCTTACACGTAGTGAATGCCTAATACATGCTCTTACTGTCTTATTCTAGAATCTCTGAGCCCTTTCACAAGTGTTGACTCTTAAATCACTGGTGGTTCCACTCAGGCTCCAGGTCACCCCTGTGGCTCTGTATACAGCCACGTGGTCCCACTCAGGCTCCATGTATACAGCCACCATGCGGTGAGCCCCCTGGCACAGAGTAAGAGCTCTGGGAAGTTCATCAGCCAGCCCAGAGGCAGCTGCAGTCCACTTGGGGGAACGGACAGACTGCACAGTGCCTGCTCTCAAGAGGTTCTTATCTAATTTCAAACAGATCCAAGCTCAACAGAAAGCCACAGGTTAGCCTGGACCAAGGGCGGACAGTCTCCTAAGTGCTGAGAGAGCTTTGCACCAGTTCCTCCACGATGGGGTTCCTTGAGACCAAGGCACTGGGGCTTACCTGGTTTCGTGTCCTGAGAGCCTCACGTGGAAAGGGCTTAACAAATGCTAAGCGTGTAAGAAGGTTTACAGCCACACTGTTCCTAGTAGAGAAAAAGTGCCAACGAGAGAGGGAAAGCAGGGAAGTGGATAAAGTAGGGGTAGCCACAGCTCAGACTTTTTAAATCATGCTCTTGAAAACGTGTGGCTGTAGGAAAAATGTTAATAACAAATTAAATGGTAAAGGTCACAAAACAATTTAAATATGATCTTAATTTTTTTTAAACACTGCGTGGGAAGAGATGCATTGAGAAAAGATCGAAAGGAAATACACTGAACATTAAGGTGATCTTGTTAGATCACGGGTGGTTAGATCACGGGTAAATGGACTTTCTACATTTTCTCTAGTGCTCACGATTTTCACAACCACGACCTAAAAAGTCACTTTCTAAAGGTGAAGGAGCAGTGAGTGAGTCCCGGGTAGGTGGGCCGGCCTTCCAGGTGAGGCAGGACTTGGTGCCTTGAGGGACGCTCTGCCCTGGTTGAGCTCTGTGTAGCCCTGCCTAGCACAGCCTTCTCCGTGAGAAGGAAGCAAAGTGAGCAAAATGCCCTCTGTCTGGAACTCTCCAAAAGCTTCTCACAGTCCGGGAAATAAAGTCCAAACTCCCTGTACAGCCTGAGAGGCTGTCCACTGTCAGGCCCGCTCCCACCTTCCCCCCACGAGGTCCCAGCAAGCTTTCTTTTAGGCCCTGGAACACATCCCACCTTCCCATCCCAGGACCTTAGTGCTTGCTGGCCCCTCTGCGCTCAGACCTCCTTCTGGTCAGGGACATCCAGGGCGGCCTGGGCACCTGCCTAGGGCACGCAGCCTAAAGCAGCCCTCTGCAACCCATCGCGGCCACATGGGCCTGTTTCACGTTCTGCACAGGCCATGTTAGTGCGGTTTACTGCCTCGTTCTCCCCCCCACCGGAATGCCGCTCATTAATCCACGTTGACACCTCCAGCGAAGAGCAGGGGCGCCAAAAACACTCGGAAAAGGCACAGCTGACAGCACGCTTGCCCTCACCCAAGGGAGGAAGCTTGGAGGCACCTCCTCCGGGAAGCCTTCTCCAACCGACGCTGGGCAGGGCGCTGTTCCCAGGGGCCGGGGGCCGGGGGCTTCCCCCACCCCCACCCCCCGCACATCCGGATGGCTCGGGCCGGCCGCCCCGGCCGCTGCCCCCCGCCCCAGAGGCACGGGTGGGCGGGCACTTACACAGTAGGCTCCGTTGCCCCGCGGACCGCGGTCGCAGGCTCGGCACAGGCCGGGGCCTCACAGGCGCCGCGCGGCGAGGGCGCAGCGTCCGGGAGGGCTTCCTGGAAGCGGCGGCCTGTGCAAGGCCGGGCGGGGTCCAGGGGCGGCTGGAGGCTGGGTGGGGGGCGGCGAGGCCCGGCCGGCTGCACGAGGGCGGGGGCCCGATGGCCGCTCTTATGCGGTAACAATAATGGTAGCTGTCACCCGGCGGCTGCCGGCCCTGCTCCCCTTCCTCCGGCCCGCGCCCGGCCCCGAGAGTCGCAGAGTTGAAGGGAACGAGGAGGCCCCCCGCGCTTACCGTCTCCGAGGCCGGCTCCGCGGTGCCCAGCGACATGGCGGCAGCGCTGCCCGGCCGCCCCTCGGCGCTGCGGGCGCGGCTGTCGGGCTGTGCGGCTCCGCGGGCCGCCCGGCCGCCCGCAGCCTCCGGGCCTGCCAGCCCGCGCGCCAGCCGCGACCCCGCTGCCATGGTAACCGCGCCGCCTGCGGAGCCCCGGATGTGGCCGGCGCCGGCGAGTCCGGCCGACCGTGCGCGTGCGCTGAGAAACCCGCGGGCCGACCCGCAGCGCGCCCGGAGGTGGCGGAGAGTCGGGCCCTGCTGGAAGTTGCGGGTCGCGCTTAACGGTTCTGGAGTGCGCCCCCGCCTTCTCTCGTGGAGGCTCCTCGATAAGCTGGTGCGCTAGTCACCAGAGCAGGATGCTAGTATTTGTTAGGTTAACGCTGGAAGGGACAAGGGGCTTGTGCAGTGTCCCAGGCTGCTCGTTCTGGACACCTGGCATTAAGAAAGTTATCCTCCCGGATCTCTATCTTAGGCTCTTGGGTTCTGATGTAGCCCCAGGACAATAAAAAATAATGAGTTTGCACTGCACTTAGTGTGTATCATGAAGATCTTTAGGAGCACTGGGCTCCAAAGCTTATTTAAATTATTATTGGCAAGTAGGATGTGCTCTTGCTCCTTCATACCGGTCTCCAAGGGCACCTACTCTGTCCTCTCACCCTGTTTTTTTTTTTTTTTCCAGCCACGTGACATTATCCACAAAAGCATCCCATGTCTAGAATGTAAGCTCTCTGGGGCAGGAGCTTTGTTTAGTTCACAGCCATACCTCCATCCCTTGGAAGGGTCTGGCTCAGGCAGGTGCTCAATTAATATATATTTGGCGTCCAAGGAGTCATGTAACTTCTCTGTGCCACTGTTTCCTCAAACACAAAGTGGAGAAAAGTGTTGTGGGGCTCAAATGAGTCAATATCTGTAAAGTGCTTAATTGCCTGTTCCAGAATGAGTGCAATGTGACAGACTTCGTTTGATGGGGTGAATGAATGAATCCCCACACCACTGTAGTGTGGTGTGGCAGAAATGCCTGACAGGTTATTACTGCTCTTAGTTCTGGCACCAACACCTACTACAGGTTCATGGCCCTCTTGTCTTCTGCATCCTCACCTGCACAACAAAGAGGGTCAGCTCAGCCACAAGGTGGTTCAGAGGCTGTTGCAGGAGAAACGGAGCTGATTATCTTAAGGACTCCCATTTATTTCCTCGAGGTATAGCCCACAAGGTGGACAAGAGCTTTTGCTAGCTAACCTACCTATGCACTTGTACCTCTTACTCCACTCCTGGAGCTCCGCAATGCCCCTGCTCTTCTGTTTGTGTTGCTTCACTTACTTTCTCTCATTTAGTTATAGAGACAGTACATGTTCATGACTTTTTATCTGCTCTTCTGAATTTTTTTTTTTAAAAGATTTTATTTATTTATTTATTTGAGAGAGAGAGAAACAGCATGAGAGGGGAGAGGGTCAGAGGGAGAAGCAGGCTCCCCGCCGAGCCGGGAGCCCGATGTGGGACTCGATCCCAGGACTCTGGGATCATGACCTGAGCCGAAGGCAGTCGCTTAACCAACTGAGCCACCCAGGCGCCCTGCTCTTCTGAATTCTAAAAACTTCTGAAAGCCTTTCAAAATTTTTTTGTTGGCCAAACCTGTTCTGACCTCAACTCATTTGCCAACAAAAGTCTGAGCTGAGGCTATGTGCAATGCTTCTGTATTCCACTTGGAGTGTATATTAATGAGTCTCACCAGGGAACTTTTAATGCATTGGATTATGGTGTGCGGCATCAGATCCTGCTGGGATCGTAATCTCACATACAGCGTATATGTACCATGTAACTTCTCTAAAGTGTGAACAATTATATTTTCTGAACCAGGTGTCTTCAAAAGTTTCAGTTATGAAACGGTGGACCTGTATAGTATTCAACTGTGGAGCCAGACTGCCTGGGTTCAGATCCAGGCCATGCCAGCCCACTAGCTCCACGACCTTAGGAGTTGGCCTCTCTACGCTTAAGTTTATTCATCTGAGGGGATGGTAATAATACCCACCCTCCTCGAAGTGGTGGCAAATCACCTGGGCTTATATTAAGTGAAGCACTCAGCACAGTGCTACTAGAAGATGTTTTTCCCCCACAACTGCTCAACTACACAAATACTAGTATCCCCATTTTTACAATGAGGGATCACAATTCAGGGAAGAGAACTGTGCAGTTTAAACCTTTTCACCCAAGTAGTTCTAAGGGGCGGGGTGTCCTGAGTGGTCACCCATCAAGGTCAATGTTTTTTAAAGTTCTTTTTTTTTAATATTTTATTTATTCATTTGACAGAGAGAGAGAACACACAAGTAGGCAGAGCACAGGCAGAGGGACAGGGAGAAGCAGGCTCCCCACTGAGCAGAGAGCCCGATGCAGGACCCCATCCCAGGACGCTGGGATCATGACCTGAGCCAAAGGCAGAGGCTTAATCGACTGCGCCACCCAGGTGCCCCTTAAAGTTCTTTTTTAGCTTAGTACCCCTAAGGATTCTGCTTTCTATATCCTAATATGTACCTGGTGGTTCCCCAAAAATCTTGCTGAAACACTGACGCTATGGGAAGATGAGGCTTGTTTTGTTGCTGTTGTTGATGTTGTTGGAGCCCAACACAGGACTTGAACTCACAACCCTGAGATCAAGAGTCAGATCAAGAGTCAGGGGCTTAACCGACTGAGCTACCCAGGCGCCCCAAGATGAGGCTTGTTTTTGTCCACTGGCTTTGAGAACTCTGGCACACAGCTGACGGGCCCTGAGGACCCAGTTTTGAGGCCAAAGGACCGGTGACTCAACCTTAAAGATGAGAATGCCCCTTCCCCGTTGGGCATCCCTCCCACCTGCCCACCCACACACTTTGTCCCCTAAGTTCTCGAAGCCACGCCTTTTCCGGCCTTGGCCCCACCCCTTCCTTCGGAGAAGCCCCGCCTTCTGGGCGCAATGCCCGCTGGGTCCTCGGGCACGTACCATCGGCGTCCCTGTGAGGGTGACGGGTCGGTGCCACCGGTTTGGCGCCGGCCTGTCTCAGCGCCCCTCAGCTTGAGCTCGGTCGCCAAGTGTGGGGCCCCGGGGCTCCCAGAGAGGCCTTCCGGGCACTTTGAGGGTTTCCCGCGGCCGCCGTCCCTGTGCGCGTCCCCGCCGGACTCGGCAAGTGGCGCGGTCCGGGGCGGGGCCTGCGGCGGCCGAGGGACGCGCCGCAGGTGAGCCGCGCGCACGGGGAGCGGTCCGGGCCGGGGCAGAGGGCCGGGAGGAGTCCGGACCGAGGACCAGGGATCCGGGGGCAACCTGGGGCCGGTTGGACGGCAGCCGCCGCCTCGTGCCTTCTCTGGGTTCTTCGGCCGGCCGGGGCCGCGGCGGCTCCCTCAGCGAGGGCTCCCTCCCCAGGGAGCTGGCCTCACCGGGGACGGACAGACAGACCCACTCCCGACTGCGACAGAGTCCCTGCCCACCCCAGCCTCCCGAGAGCGCGCGCCCTGACTGCAGGACCGAGGGGCTCCCGGTCCCCTCGGCAGGACTCGCAGGTGCACGTCCCGGCCCGGGAGGGACTGAGAGTGGATGGAGCGCCTCCCCCTCCCCGCGCTACTAGCTGCGAGGTTGTAGGATGCAGACGCACTGACCCCGGGAGAGACGCTCTGCCCCCATGCGCGTGCCTGGCGCCAGAACGCGCACACATACCCCTAACTGGCCCACGCGCTGTCCGGGTGAGCATCAAGTTGCTCCCCTCCCACCGGAGTTCAAGGTTGGCAGGCTCTGAGCTCCTAAGGCCCCTTTCCAGCCCGGGAGAGCCGAACTCAGGGCCTTGCTTGCCCCTGACCACCTCCCAGTACCACCCAGGCTGAGGTTTTGCATCCACCCTGGCATGCGGTCTTTCAGCGCCTGGCCCAAGCAGACACGGGGGCTGCCTGTGGCTAGGGTGGGTGGCACCTGGCCCTCACGTTTTCTTTGCAGGAATCTCCAGCCTCACCATGGACCCAGAGTGCTCCCAACTCCTCCCGGCTCTCTGTGCTGTTCTGGCGGACCCCAGGCAGCCCATGGCAGATGACACCTGTTTGGAGAAGTTGCTGGACTGGTTTAAAACAATAACTGAAGCTGGTAAGGGGGAGGGTGCTGCTGCTGACTGTCTTCCGGAGGCCAGAGGGTGCGTGGGACTCCCCTGTGCAGGGGGAAGGG
Organism: Leptonychotes weddellii; assembly: GCF_054177405.1. NCBI lineage: Eukaryota > Metazoa > Chordata > Mammalia > Carnivora > Phocidae > Leptonychotes > Leptonychotes weddellii. Next base: position 1,803,020 of record NC_138373.1, read on the forward strand.
GTGACCCCCTGGTTCCTTTCCTTCACATCCTAGAGAGTCCCCCTGGCTAGTTGGGAACACATCAAGCTCAAGCCTGAGGGAATGAGCAGGGGAAAGCTTGATCTTGACGTTCTTATCTGCTTCCAGCCCTGATTCAGGCCTCCTTTTGTTCAGTTCACACTGGATGGCTGTAGAGGAACTTATTTTGTTGTTACTGTTGCATTTATTCATTTGTTTCAAGAAATCACTTTTTGTTATTATGAAACTAATACATATCAAGAAATCACTATTTGTTATTATGAAACTAATACATATTCTTTAGATAAATCTTAAACAACACAAAGGAGTAAAGAGGAGAATTAAACCACCATCAACTTTTTAATTTCTTCTCAGCCCTTTTTCCTAACACATCATAAAGCTGCGTTTTTCTTTCTTTTTTTAAATTTTATTTATGGGGGGGGACACTGGTGCAAGTGGGGGGAGGGGCAGAGAGAATCTGAGCAGTCTCCCCACTGAGCGTGGAGCCCCACTAGGGGCTTGATCCCACAACCCTCAGATCATGACCTGAGCTGAAATCAAGAGTCAGACGATTAACTGACTGAGCCACTCAGGCGCCCCAGAGCTGCATTTGTCTTATAAAGATGAAGTCACACCATAAATATATCATGGTGTCTTGCTTTTTCTCTGTTACTATTATGGTGGGAGTTTTCTCTGTAGAATATGTTGATTTTATCGATTCTGTGCTGTGTGAATGGACTGTAATTTATGTAATCACACCTGTATTATTAGACGTCTGTGTTTCTGACGTTCCTTAGTATAAATAACGTTGGTTTCCTATGTAAGTCTTTTCACGTAGACAATCGATCTCTTGGCTGGTAGTGACCTTAGGATAGAGCCCATGTCATTAATTTCTGCTGTTAGTTCATTTGGTTTATCCTGCTCTTTTCTTCTTTGAGTTGGAACATCTTAGTCTCTCTTTAATACACACAAGTAGGCTGCACACTTCTCTGGAAGCTGTGTCCTGCACGTTTTACTTTGAGGTACTTTTGTCATTTGTTTTCAGATATTTCATACTCTTCATTGTGATTTTTTTCTCCTTCACACACAAGCGATTTAGAGGGGTATCTTTTAGATTCACAATGTAGGGTTTTCGTGTCTTATTATCATTGATTTTAACTTGTTTTATCGGATTTAGAGAGTATGTATATTTTGATTTCCTTGTATCCGTCAAGGTTTTTACTGTGGCAGAGTGTGCAATTTTTACAGATGTTCTGTAGGTGTTAATACCTGCTGCGTTTCTGGTATTTGTAGAGTCCTCAGTTGTGGCCTGGTTTGTAGTCAAATTTTTAAAAATTACTTTTAGACAGGTTTCTTTGAGACATAATGTACATACCAGGGAATTGACCCGAAGTGTACAATTGGTTGGTTTTCAGTGAGTTCACAGGGCAGTACAAGCATGCCACAGTGTGATTTTGCAGCGTGGTCCTCCCTGTAAAGGAAGCGGGGTGCCGCCCACAGTTCACCTGTCCCCCGGCCAGCCTGTATTCCGTCGGCCGCAGCGCTCTGCACAGTGCAGGCCCGCGGTGTCCTTACTCATCGGTTTGCTGGATTGTTTCTGAGATGGGAAGACCCTACCCTGGGATTGTGGATTCAGCAGTTTTTCTTTGAAGTTCCGTTTTGTGTTTTCATTTACAAATCTCGAAGCTAGTTAGGTCCATGTAGGCGTAGACCGTTCCACCTTTGCACAGCGACTTTCTTCCGAAAGCACCAGTGATGCTTTTTGCTTTCAAGTCCGGTTTGTCGGCTGTTCCTCTTGCTGCAGCCGCTCTTCAAAGGCGGGAAGCTGCGCGCTGCACCCTCACCGCTGTGCTCCCAGCCCTTCTGTGCCGTCCTGCTTCCTCAGTTCTGGCTTGTTCTCAATTTAGTATGAGCAGCTCTCGAACAGACTGTCTGTTGAGCTTACTGTTCTATTCGAACCTATGTTCTTTAGTATTTTTTTCAGAACTTCCCATGCCTTGTCTTTGTTCCTTTTTCCTCCTTTTCTGCCCTCCATTGGATTGATAAAGCTTTTGTTTCTAAAATTTTTTCCTTTTCTGGTTTTGAAGTTATGCATTCCCCTTATGTTCTTTAGTGGTTACCTCCAGACAAACTGGATTTTAAAAGTCAAAGTTAAAAAAAAAAGTCAAAAGTTAACTAGGATCTCTATCCGTTCCACCAGCAGGAGGATCTCGTGGCACTTTAACTCCAGCCCGGCACAATTTTCATGTTATTATAGTCTAGAATTTTGATTGTATCTGTTTTTTTTTTTTTTTAAGATTTTTATTTATTCATTTGAGACAGAGAGATACAAAGAGAGAGCACAAGCAGGGAGAAGGAGAAGCAGACTCCCCACTGAGCCAGGAGCCCGACATAGGGCTCGATCCCAGGACCTGGAGATCATGACCTGGGCCGAAGGCAGACGCTTAACCGTCTGAGCCACCGAGGCGCCCCTCTTGTTTTAAAACCCATCAAAACTTGTTTAATTTTTAAAGTTGGTGCTTTTTTAGATTCACCGACATGTTTCTTGGTTTCTCAGATTCATGCTTCTCTCTTCTTCATGCTGTTCTTTTTCCTTCTCACTGAACCACATCTATTTTTTTTTTTTAAAGATTTTATTTATTTGACAGAGAAAGACACAGAGAGAGAGGGAACACAAACGGGGAGTGGGAGAGGGAGAAGCAGACTCCCTGCCGAGCAGGGAGCCCGATGAGGGACCCGATCCAGGGACTCCAGGATCATGACCTGAGCTGAAGGCAGTCGCTTAACCAACTGAGCCACCCAGGCGCCCTGAACCACATCTATTGGTGGTTGTGTCCACAAGGGCCTCTCAACGGGAAACTCTCCCAGCCTGTGCCCCGCATTTCCCTTTGCCCACCTGGGTGCCTTTGAACTCTGGCGTTGCGGAGTATAGACATCTCCGGTACCACGTCTGGAAAAGGATGGCTGTTCCGTTCTACTTCCTTGCGTGTAGTATTCTCAGTGTAAGAAAAAGCATCCACTTGAGAGGTTAAGTGGTCTCCTGCTTTAATTTGCATTTCTTTTGTTGTAGTCAGCAGCAACAGAAGGCCTTTTCCCGTTTGCTGGACCCTTGTGTTTCCTGTCCTGACCTTTACCTGATGTGGAGGTGATGCCGGTTTGTGCCCTCCCATTGAGTTCAGGTCGTGACTCCTTTGTTGTGGTTGTTGCAAATATTTTCTTCCAGTGAGATTGCTAAATTTAACAGTGGGAGAGAAAGAGGTCTGGGAATTGCTAGAAGAATGGTCCTTTAGGGGGAGGCCTGGCTGGCTCAGTTGGAAGAGTGTGCGACTCTTGATTTCAGGGTTGTGAGTTCGAGCCCCATGTTGAGTGTAGAGATGACTTAAATAAATAAAACTTGAAGCGGGGGAGCACCTGGGTGGTATAGTTGGTTAAGCGTCCGACTCTTCATTTTGGTTCAGGTCATGATCTCAGGGTCGTGGGATCAAGCAGTTAGGCTCCATGCTCAGAGGGGAGTGTGCTTGGCCTTCTCTCTCTCCCTCTGCTCCTCCCCCCAGCCATGCATGCATGTGTATGCATGCTCTGTGTCTCTCTCTCAAATAAATAAATAAATCTTTAAAAACAAAAAAGAATGGTCTTTTAGGGCAAGCTGCATCACTCTGCCCCAGTGACCCCCCTCCCTGTCTGGGCCTGCCCCCAGGGTCCAGTCTCCTGTTGTTGCAGGAGAACCCCTGCCTGGTGGAGCTGCTGTGCCACATGCTGAAACCCCAGGACCTGAGTTCCAGAGTCCTCTCCTTCTCACTTCGCCTCACGGGGGTGTTGGCAGCCCAGGAAGATTGCTTCCAGTATCTTCAGGTGAGCCTGGGTCCTCCCGCCTGAGTGCCCCGCCGAGAAGTACATGGCTCACTTCTCTGCAGGTGCACAAGACAATGGCGGCCTCCGTGGCCCCTCGGTCTCTGAAATGCGCTGCCCCGTGTCGTGACTTGTACCACCAGCTTTTTATTCCTGAGCGTGATCCTTCTGTGAAAAACTGGCCAGGAATGATGTTGGAGTAAAAGGGTCAGATTTTTGGAATCAGAGCTGGGGTTGACTCAGCCCTCCGAGCCTTGGTTTCTCCCTGTGACAGGAGAGTTGTGTGTGTAACATGGAACCGTCACAAGGGTTAAGCAAGACCGTTGGTTTCACAGTCGGTCCTGTTGGATGAATGAATGAGTGACTCAAGAGAATTTCTCCGTAGTAATAAGGCATGGAGCTTGGAGAGCCCCCCCAGAGCTGTGCGTCTTACAGCTTTGCACACCCATGCACGGGCACAGCTGGGTTGGTTAGGTGATGCCCGATGGGAGCATGTCTGGCCCTGCGATGGCATCTCTTGGCACCTCTCGGAGCCTCACCAGCTCTCGGGAAGGCACATCAACGGTCTCGGACCCAGTGTGCGCAGGGCCCTGGGAAGGCCATGCTGTGATGCAGTCACTTGAAGAGAGGACAGTAGTGGAGAGGGATGTGTCCTCTCAGTAGCTTCGGAATGCTGTTCATGGATGCTCCTCAGTCCAGCAGTGCACATGCCCCAGAGGCGCAGCCCAGCACAGCTTGCCGTGGACTGACTTTCCAGGATGTTCTCTGGCAGCTCGCTACACCAAAGTGTGTTTTGGGGCCTAAGTTTGTGCTTGCTGTTCTCACGTGATACACATACTCATGCCCGGGTACCCGTGGTACCTTGCGGTTTGTAAAGCTCTTCAGGGTTTGCAGAATCACTTTGATTTTATCCTGGCGGCTGTGGCCAGTCAGCAGACCAGCGGTCTTCATTTCGCAGATGAGGAAACAGGGGAGGCCTAACGTAGGAGGCCCGCAGAAGTGGCAGCGCTCACACTAGACCTGCAAGAGTCTGCCGCTGGCTGCCTGCAGGGCCCAGGGGCCTGGGCCAGGGATGGGCTCTTAGCTGCAAAGAGGGGCTGCTCTCCCTTCCCCTGCTGTCCCCTCCCCGGGGCCCGCAGCGCTGGGTGGCCTCCTGTTCCCTTCCCAGCTACCCCTGCACAGACTCCTGGGAGGTCTCCCAGCACCACGGGCCCCTCAGGCACAGCTGTCCTGCAGCCTCAGTGTCTAGGCAGGGGACGTGCAGATGGACTGAGCAAGGCAGGGGCTGAGCCTCTGTCCCCGCCCCGTTGGCGAGGGGCTTTCACTTCAGGAGGGTCCCCCTTCGGTGACAGCGGCTCCCACAGGGGGCCTTCCCTGTGAGCCTCTGGCAGGGGCACCCTTCAGGGGCCGGTAGCCGCTGCAGACTTAGACTCCTATCCTGAGTAGTCGGAGTCTGTCTCCGAGGTCTCGCTGTCCCTGGTCCTGGAGTCTGAGACGATCGGAGGGGCCCCTTGCCCCTTGAGGGTCGGGCCGTAGCCGAACAGGATGCCCCGTGGCCTGGCCGGGGCACGACATAGGCTCTGACCGCCCTTGCTGCGGCGCAGATGGGCCCGGAGCGATGGCCGCACCAGCTGCAGCAACCTCGGTAAGAGGCAGCGTCGGGTTTCCCACACGCCGTGTTGAAACCCAGTCGTGAACGAGAATCTTACACCCCGGCAGGAAGCGTAGGACAAGGCACGATCGGACCGTGGGTGTCCCTAAGCCGGTGGAGCTTGAGTGGGGAGTTAGCCACTGCCGGCTGGGGTGGGGGGCCCGCAGCCGGGTTGTAAAGCGTTCGAACAGGTGCGAGGAGTAGGGTGGCCGGACACAGGTGTGCTGGGGTGTCCAGAGTGGGGGATACCCGGAGGAGGGTGGGTGCCCTGGTGGACCCCACAGGCCCAGCTCAGGAGTTCAGTAGGCTGTGGAGACCATCGGGGTCCTGGAGCACAATGTCCTGGTCAGAGGCGGACTTTTGGGGGTGAAACTCCTGGTACTGTTTTGGGGGAGGATTTCTGAAGTAAACAACTAACAGGATTGATGAACTTTTATTTAAAACCCAGTTCTTCTCCCAAAGGTGCCCCCTGGCAGGCAGACGTGGCCGTGCCGGGGGCCTCTGGGGCCGGCACTGGTTGTCACCTGGCACTTGCCAGAAGCGCAGCTGCCTGTGGGCTCCTCGTGTTGGCAGCGAGTGAGAAAGTCCCAGAGAAGTGCCTTGACGCTTGAACAACAGAAAAACCGTCTCTGATCCGCCCGTCTCCTGGGAACGGGCCCAGCTCACACTTCCTTCTCTGCTTCCCAGCAGGGGGAATTGCTGCCCAAGCTCTTTGGGGAGGCAGGACCCCTAGGAGGAGCCGCCTGGACCTCCCCCGCCGTGCGCAGCGGCTGGATCCAGGGTCTCCGCTCCCTGGCGCAGCACGCCAGTGCCCTGCACTTCCTGGCCCACTGCGGTGAGTGCCCCTGCCTGCTGCGCCCTCGGCCGTGGCCTGGCCGCATCTGTGGGGACCCCGGGGACATCGTGGCACCTTGCTAGCCATGTCTGCGCGTCTGAAAGTGGGTGTAACGTCACGGGGCTGCTGTGAGGAGCGCATGGGGGAGCAGGGTGGGGCGGGGCTCGAGGTCACTGCAGTGTCCTTGGCTCACAGGGCAGATCCAGCAGTGGGAGTGACCTTGAAATTAATTAGGATCAGAAGCCTCCTTGCAAGGGTCTAACGCTGCCGCCCTTGGAGCTTTCCCGTGCGGATTGCCCAACCTCGGAACAGAGGGGAGGCGGGGGCCCTAGCGGCGCCTGCTCCGAAGTCTGGCCGTGAGAGCCGCTCAGTGGTTTTAGCATCTCTGCCCTCTCCCTCAGATTCTGTCCCAGCTGAAGCCCGTTTTCTTCTCTCCCTGCCCTGTCCCCTACCCCAGGTGCTGTTGACACCATCTTCTCCCTGCAGGAAGATTCCAGCCTGTTTGTGGCCTCGGCAGCCGGGCAGCTCCTGGTGCACATCCTGGGCTTGTCTATGCAAGGCCCAGCCGGGGGGCCCCCCAGCCTGCAGGCTGGTGATTGGCCGGCGTGTGCCCAGAAGATCGTGGGTCACATCGAAGAGTCCCTGCGTGCCACGGCTACCCCACAGATCACACAGGCTCTAAATGTCCTGACCACCACATTCGGGCACTGCCACAACCCTTGGACACAAGTTCTGTGGGTGCAGCTGAGTCCGCTCGTGGCTGGTCTGCTGGAGAAAGACCCCATCCCAGCTGCACACTCGCTCGTGGATCTTCTCCTCAGCGTGGCCCGGTTAGTTCCTCTGGGGTGCAGCCGGGAGTGGGCAGGAGTTGGGGATGCTGTTTCCCTTGGGAAGTCTTAAGGTAGCTGTTAGATCCGGGGCCACATCTCGTGGGCTCCCCCAGGGCACCGCCAGGGGCAGGGGAATGCCAGAGGGGGTCTGAAAGCCCGCACGCCTAGGAAGGACTCCGTCTCAGTGGGACATACCCAGTCCAGGGCTGTGGCATTCGGGCACTACACGGGCTTTGGTGGGCAGGACGGAGAACTGACTTTCTTTCTGGGCTTCTCTGCAGCTCTCCTGGGCTGAGTTCTTCCAGCTGCGGCCTATGGGAGACTCTGGCTCAGACTCTGAGCCATCTGAGCCCCACCCAAGCAGGGCCGTTGGCGTTAGGGATCCTGAAACTGCAGGACTGGTAAGGATTGGGGCTTATGTCGTGTGAGGACAGGCAGAGAGGTCTCGGGCATGGTCCTCATGGTCAGGGAGCTTTCGGGGAGCTCCTGAAACCAGAGAAGAGTCAGGGGCGGCCATCAGGGATGTGGCTGGGCCATACTCCGGTTATTGCCAAGGCCTTGCTGGAGGCTGTGGCTTCCACGTGCTGTAGAGACAGAATAACATTTTCAAACAAAAGCTTTGTAGGCTCCCCAAAGAGAAAACAGACTCGGGGCTGCTTCGCTCAGAGCAGGGCTAGATTTGTACCCAGGATCCGCTTGCTCAGCTGCCCTCTTCCCTCCTCCCCAGTGGCCTTAGCATGCACATCACTGGGGTGGATTCTAGGGGCCCTGGGATGATAGAGGGGGACCTAGTAGGCAGGAGTGGCCAGATAGCTTCCCGCAGGGAGAGGGAAGGATGCATGGGTCCAAAAAGATGGGAAGAACGAGGGCGTCTTTCCAGGGTTCTGGGCAGTTGAGACATGGTCATGTTGGCCCAGGTTGGGGGTGAAAGTCGCCACAGGACCCACTCCCCAGAGGGGGGCTGGGGGTACAGTGCAAGCCTGGCTCTGGGCTCCAGGCTCTCCAGATGTTCAGGGAGAGGTAGTGGTCTGACGGGGGAGGGCCGGGCAGCCGGCCTGGAGGGAGAATTCTGTGCTAGCTTAGCCTCCCACCTGACCCTGAGCCCAAGAACACAGGAGATGAAGCCCCAGGAACGCTCCCAGGAGGTGGGCCTCCCATCCCCCTGGCCCTCAGCAGGCACTGTCCATTGGAGCAGGTGTGGCCCATCCTTCGAGGGGCTGTTCCTGGGGCCTGGGGAGGTGCTTTCTAGCAGCTTCCGTGGAGTCCCCTGCTGGCGGCCTGCGTGCTGGTCACAGTGCTTGCAAGGAAGTTGTTTCTCAAGAGGGTGTCTGGATCACCAACACTGGCCTTTTTGCCCCAGACTTGCTGGGGATGTTAGGGGGTCAGCCGGCTCAGCCCAGGGTCGGGAAGCGGCACTCACTGTGTCCTCTGTGCTTAGTCCACAGGCACTGAGGGCCCAGGCCTTTGCTGTCCTCCTCCAGCCTCTGGCCTGTGTCTTTAAAGCCATGGCTCAGGACCCCGGACCCTCTGGTATGCTGCTTCCTAAGGGTGGGCGGGTGCAGGAGGGCAGGCCACTGGGGTCCGGGGCATGTCCTTGGTGTTGGGGCAGGTCAGTGGGCAGCAGGGTACCCAGCTCGCCGCCCCCGCCGAGAGTGCAGGGGCCTGGGTGGGGGCTGTTGTCACAGGCCTGACTGCTCCTCATCTTGCGTCCCTACCGTGGGATGAATGGGGCAGCATCACCCCCGGTGGGCATCATCCAGGTGGCCCCAGTAGCTGGGTGGTTACGTGGGCCTGCACCACATGGTGGTTCCCGACCCAGAACAGGCACACCGGCTGTCCGCCTGGATGCGTCTAGATTCTGTGACCAGGGTGATGGGGGGGTTGGCCTCCCCTGCTGTGACTCCTCTTGCTTCAGCCTTGCGGTGTGCCGAGGATTAGCGAAGGGGACCCACGTGTACCTAGTAGCCCCGTGTTGAGCGTAGGGACCAGTGTCCTGAGCAGCGGGACTGGCCCAGGAACGGGCTGTGGGGAGAGCTGGGCTCCATGGCTCAGGAGCCCCGCAGACAGGTTCAGAGAGCCCAGCTCCGGCCAGCCGTGCCACCGTGGGAGCGTCACCCGCTGGGAGCCTCTGGTCCTGGTGTCCGGCGTGCGGCGTGCGGGAGGCGCCCGCTGACTGGGCGCGGCCTCTGGCTCGGCCTGCAGGTGTGCCGGACGGTACCGTGGGCGGCTCCATGACGGCGGGCGTGCCCCTCCCCTCCAAGGCGGCCTGCGTGGGGCTCCTGTGCCGGAGCCTGGCCCACCTGGAGCTGCTGCTGCCCCTGGTGAGTGCGGCCCGGGCCCGAGTCCGCAGCGGCAGGGGGACCTGGGGCCTGCGCTGACCGCCCCCTCTCCCCCAGCCCCAGCGCCCCTGCCCCTGGCCTCAGGCGCCCCTGCTGGGGGCCGCGGTGACCCTGCTGCAGCTGTGCGGGGGCTCAGCAAGGCCGGCCTGCGACATGGGGCGCCACCTCTGCACGCTCCTGCTGGGCTGCGTGCGGGTCCAGCGGGCGGCCCTTGATTTCCTGGGGGCGCTGTCGGACGGGACAGGTAAGGCAGAGGGCCCCGCAAGCCCCGCTCGCCTGCTGCGCCGGGGCCACCGTCCTCTGCGCGTCCTCTCTGGGGCGGGGCTGGGACTCGGCTGGCCAGTGCGTTCCGTCCCCTGCTCTCCTTGGATTGACGCGCTCTTGTGCTGGGGGGGCCCTTGGAGGGGAAGGCTGGGTGCTTCCTCCATGTCTGTCTCAGGCCCCCGAGAGCTGGTGACGCAGGTGTTCGCTGTCCTTCTGGAGTATCTCAGGAGCCCAGACTCCAGCCCCACGGTACAGGCACGGGGTGCAGGGGGAGGGAGGGGAGGAGGGGGGAGACGTGTGGGGAAGACCCTGCAGGCCTCTAGAACAGGGCCTTCTGCAGGACCAGAGTTGCTTCTTTTTTTTTAGATTTATTTCGATAGAGAGCAGGGGGAGGGCAGAGGTGGAGGGAGAGAATTTCAAGCAGACTCTGTGCTGAGCGCAGAGCCCGACGCGGGGGGCTCCATCACGACCCTGAGATCATGGCCTGAGCTGAAACCAAGAGTCAGACGCTTAGCCGACCGAGCCACCCAGGCGACCCCAGACTCTCTTCCTACAGTGAGGGGCAGGCGGCGGCTTGGGGTTTGACCCAGGGCCTAGTGGTGGTGAGGCCTGAGCGCCAGGGGAGCTGAGCCATGGAGAACAGGGAATTCTCTAGGAGAGTGGGGACTGGAGCCCCATGGGCCCTGCATTTGGAATCCAAACTCCTCGTCAGCGTTTTCTGCAAACATGCTCCTCGTCATGGCCGCGTGGTGGCTGGGCTCTGGTGGGTGCAGGGTGAACGCCCCCTGCCATCGAGCAGGCAGTTAGAGGTTGGCACAGCAGGCCTGGTGGCTTCCCGCGCCTTTGAGGAAAGGGGGCCTGGAGAGTGTCCAGTGGTGGGGGTCCTGACGGGAGCTGTTCCCTTCTCCTGTCTCGTGACCCGGGATGTCAGCTCTGCCGCTGCCTGGTGTTTCTGCCTCCCAAAAACGAAACCCGGGGCTGCCTGCTCCCTGCCCCCAGGGCCCCATCTGTGTCACAGAGAGCAGGGACAGGAGCACCGGGTGGCGGACAGGGGCAGGCAGGCCAGCTCCCCCTCACTGCTCCTGGCCCTGCAGCCCTGCTTTGCCTGCTCCAGGTTCTGAAGAAGGCCTTCCAGGCCACATTCAGGTGGCTCCTGAACTCACCCAAGACCCCCGGCTGCTGGGATCTGGATCCCCACGCCCTGCTGTTCCTGAGAGGTAATCCGGGCCCTTCCCAGCTAAACCGAGGGAGTCACAGGGGTGAGCAGTTGGGAGCAGGGCGGGCCTGGCCTGGGCTCCTCTGAGCTGCCCCTCCTGCCCCAGACCTGCTCCCTGTGCTGCAGAAGCGTCTTTGCAGCCCCTGCTGGGAGGTGAGGGACTCCAGCCTCGAGTTTCTGACCCAGATGACCAGACACTGGGGAGGTGAGTGCTGGGCGGGAGGGGGCCTGGCCTCGGCACACCGGTTGTCTCTTGGTGGCTTTGGGAAGCAGACCGCCGAGGCTGCCCTTGGAGAAGCGAGGGAGGAGGCTGCGGGCTCCGGCCTTGGTCACAGCCGGTTGTGGCCGCTTGGACCCCCAGGGCAGGCCGGCTTCAGACACGCACTCCTCGCTTCGGAGGTGCCCAAGCTCACCGAGCAGCTCCTACGAGATCCTGAGAGTTATGTCCGTGCCAGCGCAGTGACTGCCATGGGGCAGCTCTCCAGCCAGGGGTTGTGTGTCCCCCCCGCCGGCCCTGAGCACCAAGGGGGCCAGCAGGTAGGAGCCGGTGGGGCCCCAGGTAGCCCACACCTGGCGGTCGTCTAGATGCCCAGGGCCTAGTGGGTTGGCCACCCAGGGTCAGGCAGTCTGGGGCCAGGGTTCTGTCAGGGACGTTCCCTGAATCCCTGGCTCTTCTTCCAAGCACCCCTGTCATTTGGATGTGGTCACCCCTGTTTGATGCATGATCAAATGGAGGGCTGAGGGGAAAAGCAGGTTTTGCCCCAGACCTGCGTGGCAGGGGATTCTCTTTGGGGCGGGGGTTCTGTGCCCGTCAGCCCTGCCTGCCCCTCTCGCCTCCCACCGCCTCTCTCTCTGTCCTCCAGAAGAGCCTGCTCGTGGAACTTCTGCACATCCTCTCCACAGACTCGGAGGGATTCCCGCGGAGGGCCGTCATGCAGGTCTTCACCCAGTGGCTGAGGGACAGCCATGCCGACGTGGCAGGGGACACGGAACAGTTTGTGGCTGGGGTTCTCCAGGTAGCCAGCCAGGATCTAGACTGGGAGGTCCGGGCCCAGGGCCTGGAGCTGGCGCTGGTGTTCCTGGAGCAGACGCTGGGCCAGCCCCGTTCCCACTGTCCCCATGCTGTGACCCCGCCTGTGGAGGCCCCCGTCGGCCCGCTGGCCCAGGCTCTGCAGCCGCTCTGCCGAGTGCGGCTCTTTGACTTCGCCTTTCGTGCCTTGTTTGACTGTGACCGACCCGTGGCTCAGAAGTCCTGTGATCTTCTCCTCTTCCTGAGGGCTCAGACGGCTTCCTCCAGCAGCCTGCAGGAGTCCCGGAGCAGCCCCGATGTGGCCTCCGTGGAGGCCGCCCTGCAGAGGTGGCAGGCGGGTGATCAGGCCCAGCCCCTGGGGGACCTGGAGCCCGAGGTCGTGCTGGCCGTGGTGAGGTCTCTGGACCTGGAGGGCCTTCGGGGGGCTTTGGCCGAGAGCAGCGACCATGTGGAGAAGAGCCCTCAGTCGCTCCTGCAGGACATGCTGGCCACGGTGGGCGTCCTGGGGGAGAACGAGGCCGACTGCTACTGAGGCAGCCCACTGGCGACGTGCCCGGGCCCCCCTCCCCTGTGCCACATCCCTGCCTTGGGACCCTGTTGTCCTGAGAGCTCTGGCCGGCCAGGCAACACGAGGGACCTTTTGGGGAGACCGGGACCAGGTGGGACCAACCAGGTTGACGAGTCCGTCTTGATGTAAGATGAAAGAAGTGGCTTATTTTTTACTCAAAATAAATGGCGTTTGGCAGTGCCGCTGAGTTAACCTGTGTTCTCACTGCCGTGGGGGTAGGTCCCGGGCCCAGTGGGGCTTTGGAGAAGCATCTGAGGAGGGATTTCTCTGCTGGACAGCCACGTGCTTTGCAGGTATGTGTTGGGGGGGGGGGGTCTCGACCCACTGTGCCCCCGGGATGCCCAGACGTCAGAGAGAGAGGAGCTTGGGCTGGAGAGTGGCCCTGGATTGTAGCCCCTGGTGATGGTGACCCCGGGTCGGACCAAGGCCAGGTCTCCGGCCTCTGAAGCCCCAGGATCACCATACACTCGTAGTGACTGAAAGCCTGCTGTCTCAGCCAACCAGGCAGGAGAGCTGCTGGGGGTAACGTCGGGGGGAGTCGGGGCCCGGGTCAGTGCCCAGGCGGCCGCACGGCTGCACCAGGGCCAGCTCTGCCGTCCCCGGGCCGTGGGACTCTGGGCACGTCGCTCCCTCTTGGAACCTGTTTTCTCATCTGTGAAATGGAGGTTGTCCCCTTTGCCTCCCACAAGTAAGTGTCCTGGAGTTCTGAAGCAGCTGGTATGGTCAAAGAAGAAATCTCAAGAGAAATTTAGAAACATTTTTAACTAAATAAAAGTGAAAATACAATTTATGGAAGTTTGGGATTATGCAGTGCTCAGAGGGAAGGGTACAGCGTTGAGTGCAGAGATTAGGAGATGAGGAACATCTCAAATCAATAGGCTCTACCTTCGATAACTAGAAAAAGAACAGATTAAATCTAAGGCAGAAAGAAAAGAATAGTAAAAACTGGAACCGAGATCACTGAAATTGAAAACAGGAAATGAGTGGAGAAAATCATCTAAGCCAAAAGCTGATTCTTTGGCGAGATCAGTAAGTAAGACTGATAAGCTGACTACAGAAAAGAGAATACAAATTATGAACCCCCCGAAAGGAAAGTGGGGAGCTCATTACAGGCCCCACAGACACTGAAAACCTCTAGGAATAATGATAAAACGGGTCCTGCGAGCAGGTTCAGGCCCACAGACTTGACCTAGATGAGACGGGCCAATCCCTTCAAAGACACAATCTGCCAAAACTCACACAGGAAGAAACAGAGGATTTCAATAGGCCTGTTTCTGTTAAGGAAATGGAGTCAATAATCCATAACTTCCGAAACGGAGCACGGGGTCCAGATGGGTGTGCTGGTGAGCTCTAGCCGCTCGAGGAGGCAATGAGCGCCCTCTGCCGTCTCTTCCAGAGTGCTCGTTCTGTGAGGCGTCGCCTGGACTCCCAAATCAAAGATACTCCAGGAAAGCGCTAGAGACCAGGATGCCGTGAACAGAGATGGTAGGTGACGTCAAAGCACTGGAAGGACGAATCCGGCGAGTAGAAAAAGCGACACGGCCACACAGTGGGGTTCATCCCAGGTGTGCAAGGCTGGGTCAGCCATCCCGTCCACAGGCTGACGGAGAAAAAGCAGATGCGGAAAAAGCGTCTGATAAACCCTGTCCTGCCCTGTTCTCCCGCAGAGGTGGAGGCCCCACAGCCTCTGCCTACATCGCAGAGACTTCTGGAGGGAGAGAGGTGTGTGGGGGGAGACCTGCTCTGGGCAACTGCTGTGGGAAGTCGCTGGGGCTGTCCCGGTGCAGGCCCAGGGGATTCGGCCTGCCAGCCGCACCCGCGGTCACGTCCTGGCCCCACCACTCACTGGCTGCTGTGTCCGGGGCGGGTCCCCTGCCTCCACTGAGTTCCGTGTGGGCTGCACCAGGCAGTGGAGAGCTGACGGGGAGACGTGGTGTGTGGCTCACAAAGACGGCAGTTGATACGTGTTAGCTTCTCGCTTTACTCCTTCGTCTTCAACTGCTGTGCCCCCGAGCTCGTGTGGATTGCCCTGCTCTCCTGCTCTGCCCACCTCCTTCCCCTGGCTTCACACACCACCCTCACGCTCCTGCCCAGACTTCTCTCTGAGCCCTGGACCTGCACGCCCACTGCCCACGGGTCAGCCGCCCTGGGACGGGGCAAGGACAGTGCACACATCATAACACTTTCCTGCGTCCACTGCCTCTCTTGTGGGTTCCTGAGGCCACTTCGTCATGGGTCTCCTTCCCCCACAGCCTTCCTCCAGTCTGTTCTCCCTGGCTGCCAGAGTGAGCTGTCTAAACCTGGTCATTGTCCCTTCCCTGCCTAGAACCTGCCATGGCTCCCCATTGCCAGCAGGCTACACACAAGATCCTTTGGGCCAGGCGCCCATCAGCCTGTCCAGCAGGATCCCTTGCAGAGCCCTACCTTATTCTCCTGGAGAATCACTCACGGGAGACTATGTGAGTCATGGGCCGTGGCTAGATCTCTGGCCCTCTGTCAGTTTCAGCTTCAGCAGGCGGTCTGCGGCGGGCCCAGGAGCCTGCATGGATAGCCAGCACCGCAGGATAGCCCGGCGATGAACATCCCTGTTTGGGTTGTTCCTAAGATGTTGTCCTGTCCCCATCCTTCTTGGGGTACGCTGACACCAAGTGTAGGCTCTGAGCTGGCAGCCGCTTCTTCCAGCACGTGGGGGTCCACTGAGCACGCTCCACTGTCCCCGACTCCCGCTGCTGTGGCCAAGAGCTCACTGCCCACCTCACTGCAGTTCTTGAACGTAACCTGTCTTTTCTCTGCGGCTGCTCTTACCATTTGTCTCCTTGTCTTTGGGTTTCTGCAATTTTACTATTGTGCAGGTGAGGGGGTTTTTGTTGTTGTTGTCGTTTAATTCTTGGGATTCTTGAATCTGGATATTTTTCCATCAGCTCTGGCAGATTCTCACCCGTCCTTTCAGATGTTGTCCCTGCTCCGTGTTGTCTCACTTCTCCTAGAACGCCATAAATATCTGCGATCGTGCCGTTTGATTTCTCTGTGTTCCGTTCTATCTGTGCTTTTTGAAAATTTGCCATCACTTCGTATAGCTTCTGCCATGTGCTGGTACTTTCAGGCTTCCTCTGTATGTCTTAAACACAGCAAGCTGTTACTGTGTGGCCTGTGTCTACACTAGTCCTGGTGACACCAGCTGCTTATCAGGCACTTGAGAGGTCATGCTGAAATACCGCGTTCCCTCACTGCTCAAAGAGTGTTTCTCTGCAGGGCAGCTTTCCTCCCAGTGGTGAAAGGGGACCCGGGCACGTCTGTTCTGGTGCCTTATCATCAGCCCGCGGCTCCTAAGGCTCCTGCGGGTTTGGGTCCATGCTACCCGTGCAAAAACGAGAGGAGAGCACGAAGGATCCAACAGGAGCGGCTTCGTGGGCAGGGCGCGGAAGGCACACGTCACTACGCACATTCCCTGGCCCGGGCTTCAGTCCCGTGGCCGTGCCCAACAGTGCCGCTCTCTGGGGGGCACGGGGAGGCCGAGCATGGTGGGGGGAGAGTGACTGGGGCCAGCCAGCTAGGGTCTGCCACAATGTGTGACAGTCCCGGGATCCAAGTCTGTCTCGGTGCGTGCCGATGGCACCTCGTTCCCACCTGTTGTTGGCTGCTAGCCGTGTGCCCCCCACTGGCTTTCCGATACCTGGAGGCCCAGGGTGAAGGGGAGCTCTCCTAGCGGGGAGCTCAGTGGGGACCAAGCCCAGCGCAAGCTCAGGCTTGCACCTGGGAGCTGCGCCCCGCTGACGCGGCCCTCGGCCTGGTGGGGGCGCTGGGGCTTCTGAGGAACTGTGGTCCTTCTGCTGTTGCGTCTCCCTGCACAGGGCCACTCTGGTGCGGCTCCCTGGGGTTCTCAGCAGGACCGGGGGGCAGGTGCAGCTCTGATCCATCCCCACCCGAAGAGCGTAGCCCTTCAGGTTTTCAGTTTAGGGTGAAGTGGGTCTTCGTGGGCAGAACTGGCTCTGACTCCTGCCCTCTGACCCCATGAGTGCCCGAACAGGCATTGGCAGGTGTTGACAGATGCTCTCTGGACGGAAGGGTGCCAGCCAATCAGAATGGACGTTGGCTGGTATGTCCAATCAAGGTGCAGCAGCTGACCGTGAGCGCTGTTGCTATGCAGATTTCTCTACCCAGCGAGAGCAGGCTAGATTATCTGGGCCACCCATGTCACGGCAAACAGGGAGAGCGTGGGCCCTAACACCACCTGGAGGAGCACGGAAGTGCCCACGGGAGAGTGGGGAAATTGCACGCTCAGACACAAGCCCTCCGGGGGACTCAGCTCAGGGAAGGAGGGCGGATGCCCCGTGGGGCCGGAGCTCTGAGCCACAGTTCCCGCTGAACAGAGACTGAAAAATCACAGCATCTCTGATCCACAAACCCGTGGCTACCCAGGAAGTGTAAGGTTTCCACACAGGCGTCCACGGAGAGAAAACATAGAGAATGAAAGTCCTGATCCAGCCGGGTCCTGTGACCACCTGGGAGCTGGGACTAATAAAGCCGCCCTCTGTGTGCTGCCGGCTCCTGGGAGGCAGAGGTAGGCCTCACACACGAGTCTCCATTGCTAGCTTCTAGCACAGGGCTGGCGCATAGTAGGGCTGTGTACTGCCCACACACTCTGGTCTGGTCCTCAGCATCTGGGGGGGCTGGTGAGGGTGCTCAGCATGTGCTGAGTGCATGAGATTGGGTGGCTGGTGGCCAGGGCCCTTGGAAAAGTGTGTATCAGTTAGCTACTGCTGTGTAACAAATCCTTTCTAGCCAGTGACTTAAAACAACAGCATTTGGGTGCGTCTGAAAGGTCTGGGGGGCCAGCCAGGCACTGCTGCTTCTCTGGGCTTGCCCTCCTGCATCTGGGCTCAGCTAGGGACTTGGCTGGGGGCTGGCTGTTCTGGGGAGGTCTCAGCAGGGAGGTCTCAGCGGGGATGGCCCTCTGTCCTCGCACCTGCCAGCAGGCCAGCTCGGGCTTGCTCTCATGCTGTGGCTCCAGCCCAGAGAGAACAGGCAGAGGCACACGCCTCCCCGGGGGCCTGAGCTCAGCACTGGTGTGCTGTCACCCCAGTCACCTTTTATTGGCCAGAGCAAGTCACGAGACAGGCTCAGATTCAAGGGCACACGGATGGTCCCGGGAGGGATGGAGAATTGGGGATGCCTTTGGGGTCGATCTTCTGCAGAGGGGGAGCCCCGAACCCTTGCCGCATTGAGCCAGCCTCCAAGAGCGGGGGAGGCTGGGCCTTGCTGCTCCCAGAGCTCCTGACCTGCCTGGGATGGGCCTTTGGTGGACCAGTGGGGACAATAGTCCAGCCTCGGGACACGACCCCAAGTCCTTTGTGAGCCAGGCCCATGCCCAGGCAGGGCAGCCAGCACGGGAGTTTGTTGAATGACTGAATGACAGCTCCCGTAGTATGTAGCAAGAGGAAATCCTGAACTTCCTTCTCCGGGTGCAAGCCTAGTCTGGGGCTGGGGAGCGGGGGGTCTCTACTCGGGGGATCACGCCCCCCGTGCCTGCCTGGGAGCCTGAGGGCGGAGACCCCGGGCCTCGTCCCCTCCATGGAGACTGTGTTCCCTGCACTTGTCTGTTCCTGTCAGAGCCAGGATGTGTCACCATGGAAACCGCCTGGCAAGCGCGCCGGCAGGCAGAGGCGGCCAACAGCAGCTCGGGCGCCTGTTGCAGTGAGGGTGGCGGGACGGCATGAGCGAGCGAGCACGCCTGGCTGTGTGTGTGCGACCCGGGCGTGGGGGGGGGCCGTGGCCCGGGCGTGCGCTGTGCACATGTGTGAATGGAGGCAGGTGTGCGGGCACGCGGGCGGGGCGTGTGCAGGGGTGGGGGCCGACGAGCTGCGGTGCATCACCGGTCTGAGCGCTCAGTAGGAGCCGGGCGTCGCGCTGCACGCGGGCGGGAACGCGACAGATGTGGCCGCAGCGCCCTGCCCGTAGCACGCCATTCCGGGCCGAGGACAGCCGCTGAGCAGGTAGGCGCGTGTCAGGAGGGCTTCTGGGAAGAAGTCGCCGTCGGCTCGCGTGGAGTGGGTGTCGTCCCAGCCAAGCGGGGACGGGGGCTCCGGGGGGAAGGCGCTGCCCGGCAAAGGCCTGGAGGTGGGCTGGGTGGGGAGGGCAGCAAGGAGTGGTGGCCGGAGCGCCTGGGGCCCTGCATGGGTGGCAAACCGGGTGGGGTTGCGGGATGCCTTCTGGGCAGAGGGACCCCGGAGGGTGAAAGAGGGTAGTGTCTGGGACGCACAGAGCCGGGGTAAGTGTGGGACGTGGCGGGCCGAGTGGCCACCTCAGGGGCTCCAGGGGAAGGCTGGGCTTTGAGAACAGGGGGAGTCCTTGAGAGGCTTCGTGGGGCGCAGGGCTTCATCCAGCTGTGGGTGTGTGGCTTGGAGGGGGACCTGAGCCGTCATACAGGTGAGGCTGGACAGCCTGGCCAGGGCCGGGGGCCGTCCGGAGATGGTCTGGAGGTTGACCAGAGGCTCCCTGGTGACGGTGGCGGTGAGGAGCGTCTACTGGGATGGGAAGCTCTGGGGGAAGTGGGCGCGGGGGGAAGGCTTGGGTGCGCACCTGAAGGTGAAGTGCGTGTGGCCCCCAGGGCTGCCCCAGGAACGCCCAGAACATGCTCGGGGCTCAGGGCTCAGACAGGCCGGACCCCACTGCTGCCCGGGGCCCCAGCTCCGGCCCCTCCAGGCGGGGCGGGGTGTGCGGCACCCGGAAGAACGCAGCCCCAGGTGGGACTTCCTGGCACTCAGGGAGCACGCCCGTGTCCTTGGCACCCACCCCCAGCCACTGTAGCTCTGGAGCTGGGTTGCAGGTGTGGATGCAGCGGGAGCTCACAGCCTCGCCGGGAACGAGGGCCCTGCAGCAGGACCGCCTCTTTCCACGGCCCTCCCTGCCCTGGCTGGTGGGAGATGCAGGCTGGGTACCTCAGGAAGGCCCTGTGACACCGGCTCCCCGCACCCCTGCAGCCTGGTTGTGTCGGGCTGATTCTGGCCCCGCTTGGGACCCCTCCCCCTCCCTGACTGAACCCCTCCTCCTGGGCTTGCTTGGAGAAGCTTCTGGACCGTGGTGTCCGAGGACTCAGACCGGCCACAAAGCTGGCCCCCTCCCCCCAGGTAGGGCTCAGTGTGGCCAGACCTCCTCACGGGCCTGCCCAGAGCCGCCCACCCGCCTGGGGTCTGCTCCCCCTGGACTTTGGGCCTCCCCAGGCCTCCCCTTCAGGGCGGGGGTGGGGGGCAGGCACACCTGCCAAGTAGGCTGGAGGACATCCCAAATCCTGATCATGTGGCCTCACGTGGGCCCCCTGGCAAGTCACCAGACCCTAAACTTCCGAGGCACCGTGTCCAGCAGAGATGTGCGGAGCTGAGCGGTGTGTGCCCAGGCTGCCTCGGGGTCAGATGCCTTCCGGAGCATGGAGCATGGAGCATGGCCCATGTTCCTGCCCCATCAGCGCTGACGGCCCCCCAAGCTGCGCGAGGCTGCTGATTCTGGTTGGGGAGACGGGGCTGGCGGGGGAAGTGGCCCATCTGTCTGGAGCACCCCCCCACGCCCCCACTGTCACGCTGGGCACGGGGCAGGCTCTGTCCTGGGAGCGCCTGCCCTGCTCCGGGCCCCAAGGGTGGAGCTGTTAAGGCTGCTGGGGCCCAGACCAGGGGCTGTGTGGTCCCTGGAGCCCAGGGGGCCACCTCCAGAGTCCAGGTGACCCTGACGGGGACCGATGTCTCCAGGGCATGGGGGCTGCCTTCCCCGGAGAGGGCGTGTGTTCCAGCCGCGTGCCCACCGGGTTTCTCTGTGTCTCTGAGAAGAGCGGGGACTCTCTCCGGTCCCCTGACCTCCCCAAACCAGGAGAGGCAAGAGGATGCGCCAGAGGGAGACAGACTCAGGCAGAGGGGACATTGGTCAGAGCAGTCCCCCCGGGCCCCCACTCCCCCTGCAGGCTTGGCCGAGCCCGTGGGGAGCGGTCCTCAGTGTGTGGCCCCAGCCAGCCTGGCTGCTCTCTGGGGGGCACAAGGGCTTTCTGAGCCTGCATCGGAGGGGATGCTAATCTGGAGCTCGGAGGGTGGCCCCCCGGGCTGGGCCCTTCTGGCAGCCCCAGCCTTGCTCGGCCCCTCACGCCCACCTGTCCCACCTCCAACCCCAGGGGCTTCTGTCCCGTCCCCCCCTCCATGCCTGAGTGGGCCCTCAGGCAGCCCCGAGCTGGAGGTGAGGGGCTGCGGCTCCGGGGGCTGGGAGTCCCTGGGCGCCCAGTGTGGGCTGGTACAGGGTGGGCGTTCAGGCGGGCGGTTCCAGGCTGGCAGGTGCGGGGGGGACGTTAGCTTCACTTTGCATTTCTCCAGCGAACTCAGCTCAGCTCCAGGAGCTGGCATGGGAGGCCTGGGGAAGCTGAGGCACGTGCAGGGAGGCCCTGAATCCATGTCCCGGCGCTATTCGAGCTGACCCCAAATCCCATAGGCCAGCACGAGACCCTCCCACGGCCGGGACCTGATGTTCAGACCTGAGCATCACCTGCCTCCCTGGCACTGCTCCCAGGTGACCTAGTGAAAGACATGGACGCCCCTGCTGGGGCCATCGGCCCCTTGCCTTTGTTCCAGGGCCCTTGACCACCCCCCGCCCCCCATGTAGCCCTGCTGCCCTTCTTGAGCCCTTCACCCCCCCAAGGACGTTCCTTTCCCCCGAGGCCCCGCCCACTCCGACCTGCAGTCCCTCCGGCTGGCGGGAACCGTCCCTGCCCCAGAGCCCAGTGCCTCTCGTCCCCCTCACATAGCACAAGCTCTGCAGACCCGTCCTTGGCGCCTCCAACCTCCGTCTCCGCGGCACTCTGTCCACCTTCGCCGTGCCTGGTGCCCTGGGACAGAAGGGCAGCCCAGAGGGGCCTAGCCTCCGGCCCCCCAGCGCCGCACCCGGCGCACGGCAGCTGTCTGAGCATTTGCTCAGAGGCTCTCGGGGAGGGTCCTTCCCGCCGCCTTCAGCTCCTGCTGGCCCCGGCGTGCCGCGCTTGTGGTCAGACCCTCCACCTCAGCCTCCGGGGCCGCCTAGCCTTCTCCCCATGTCTTCTATGCTCTGTCACTGAGACAGACACCTGCCCCTCTGATCCAGGGTGATCTCATCTTGAAATTCTTACCTTAATTCCTCCTACAAAGACCCTTATTCCCAGTGAGATCCCACTCTGAGGCCGCAGGTCGGTCTCTATCCAACCCCCTCCCAGGAAGCAGGTGCAGTGAGGTGAGGAAGCTTCCCCAGACCCCACATCTGCCCAGGCCAAAGGATGGCAGTGAGCATGGAGGTGGGAACGGTACCCTTTTGACCATGTGGCTGAAAAGAGAGGGGACCCCCACGTCACTGCCCATTTCTAGAATTGGCTCTAACGAGGTGACTTCACAGGCAAGGTCTGGGGTCTGAGGCCAATGTATCCCGGGGGGCAGCGCGGAGGTGGCCAGTGGGGAGGTGTGTGTCCACGGAGCAGCTTTGGGTTCCCGGGTCTCTGACCCCCATAGGGAGAAACCGGACATCCTCTCTGCGCCGCACGTCCAACGTGTCGCCCCGTGAGCCAGACTCTGTGCGGATTTATCCCAAGGGGGAGAGAATCGGATACGCGTGCCACAGAGATGCGTGGAAATGAGATTAGAACAGATTATACACACGTAAAATAGTGAGGAAACTGGGGAAAAAAACACAGAACGTCCTGAACCAGGTGAATCATCCACGAAACACAACGCACACAAGGTGGGGACGCCCGTTGCTGGTTGTCGTCAGGGAAGGCGTTTCGCGTGCAGCCGCCCGCGGGACAGGACGTGTGGCGTAAACCCCTGAAAAATAGATTTAGACACGGAGAGAAAAACCATCTGCAGGACGTCGGGCAGAAAGTTGAGAGATGACCTCTCAACAGTCTTCTTTGTTTTCCTTCATTTTTCAGAATTTTCCAAATCTGCTACAATGGACGTTTGTTGTCACATCATTTCTTATGGTTTAAGCAACAAACTCCCATGATGACCAATCCCTCAGCCATCCGTGGGGGTACTTGTCTCTCCAGACGGGTGGGCGGCCGGGCTGGGAGGGCCTGGGAGGCCGGCGGTCCCGAGCAGGGCGACACTGGGCTCAAAGGGAGCCCTTACCATAGAGGTTTCTGGAAGGAAAAGGGCCGCTTGGGGGAGAAATTGGAGCCAGAGCGGTAAGACCAGCCTTAAGACGGGGGCTCCTCTCTGCACACGGGGCCCGTTCCCCGCTCGGGGTTGCGGTGTGGGGGCCCTGGGCGGAGCAGGGTGCCGCTCTCACGGCCCCTGGCTGTGGGGGCCCATCGGCAGCCGGGATGCCCTGGATGCGGGAGAGAAGGTGGCCCTCGCTCGGGGTGTGTGCCTTGAGAATGGAGCCTGTCCCTCCCTCCCCCCGGCTGGCTCCCCCTGACACCAGCCCCAGCTAGGACCCCTGGGGAGGGGACAGAGGGACCTCATGGGAACTGGCGGCGGTCAGCCGGGCAGACCGCCGGGGAGGAGCACCTCGCCTCCCAGAAGTGTGTGGGGAAGCTTGTCCCCCAACTACAGGGGGGCCAGGAGGCAGGAGGTTCTTCCCGGCCACCCAGCTGACCTCTGGGAGCCTGGGGTGCCTGCCCCGCCCCACCTCACCTGTTCCCTGTGCTTTCGGGGTCCCAAGCCAGAGCCCAGCGCCGTCGGGACTCAGAAGAGCGGCCGCTTGAATTGGTGGGTGTGTCTGGGCCCCCCCAAATGGGAGGACGGGCTGCACTGCCCAGTGTACCCTGTGGGACCGCTCCCGTGCTTTCCTGGGGGACGGCACGCACGGGGCCGCACGACCAGACTCCGGTCCGGGACGTCCGTGTGCGGTCAGGAGGGACACTGATAACCTGGGGCTGTGGGGCTGGGGCAGGGCCTCCCCGGGAGGAGCACCAGGGAGGGAGCCCCGGGCTTCCAGGTCTCTCTTGGTTTGGGGAGCTCAAGGGGCACCGCATTCGCAGCCAGGAGAGGAGCGGGGTCCTGGGGGCCGTCTGGGGGCCCAGGCGTCCCCTGAAGCCAGAAGGGAACCTCACCGTGTGGGAATGTCGTGCCAGGGCTGTCCCCGGGGTCCCTCCCCAGCTGTGCAGAGGCCTCTGCCACACCTCCAGTGTCCAGGCTGGGACGGGCTCTGAGCGCCGAGGGCAGAGCTGCTTCCGTAAGCGCCAGGAAAGCAGTGCTCCCTCGTCGTTAACGGGATGCCAGCATCTGGTGTGGGTTCTCGGCACGGTTGATGGGACCGTCGCCAGGGGGCGAGGGCACCTCCTGCCCCCACAGCCCAGACTCCAGCCCCAGCCCCTCCCCCAACATTCTCCCAGACCCCATTCTAGAACATTCTCCATCTGCACTCCTGAGCTCCTATGGTCGCTCATTCCTCCCGTCACACCACATACCCTGAAAGAACTGTAGGGGCCCCCGTTTGCCTGCCTGCCAGTTACCCTCAACCCTTACCACCACTCGATAGGACAGCTTCGTCCAGGGGAGGCCCCAGAAACCTGAGAGCCCAGCGTGGAGGCCTCCTCCCAGTCCTCCCTCCTGGATGCCCGCCTGGATGCCTCTCTCTGGGCCACCGCAGTGCCACCCGCCCCCACCACAGTGCTCATCCCTGGCCTGTCCTGCACACGTGGCCATGAAGGGGTGCAGGGCGAGGGTGTCGGGAGAGGTGCGTGTCCACAGCACGCCGGCTTGTGGTCCAAACCCAGCGTCCCTCCCACCTCCCCTCACCGTGGCCAAGGCGTCCTAAACGGGCCTCAGACTTCGTACCCCCAGAACTCTGATTTTCTCCCGTTAGCAGTTCTCGTTGTGAGATCTGGCACATTTGCGAAGGAATACTGAACCCCATCTTCCTAATCTGAGCGTGGAGCACGGCCCTGTGGACAAGCACGGGGAAGCTCCCAGGACTCCAGGCCAGGGTGGGGTGCTCCTTCCTGCTCAGGGGAGTGCTGACGGGTGGGTGCTGGGGGCCAGGCCGGAGCCCGGGGGGGACAGGGTGGCTCGTGGCCAGAGTAGGGCCCAGTTCCCGAGGAGGTGGGCTGCCTTGGGAGCTTCTGCTGCACACACCCACCCATTCTGGGGATATCTTAGGGCTCCCCAGCCCGATGCTTCCGGGATAGGTGGCCTGAGGGCCGCTGAGGGTCAGCCAGGTGACATGGCCCCAAACCATGGGGTGCGTCCATGCCATCGGCATCCCAGGCTCGGGGGCGCCGAAGGGCCCGGACGGCTGGGCCGAGTCTTCACTCCCTCCCAGTCCGGCTCAGAGGTGGTGCCGACAGAGGTCGGAGGGAATGGGTGACCTCAGCTGGACACGAATGGAAGAGCTAGAGTCGGTTGTGCTTTTATTTGACCGTATAAAGTGTTTCTCCATCCAGCAAATACCGACCACCTGCTATGTCCCAGGCACTGATGCAGATTTCAGGGACAGACCGCTCGCGTCCCCGCGTGATTTATGACACAGAGAGAGGGAGGGAGGGATGGTGAGCAGGGAAACCGGGTTCAGCCTCACATAGTCGTATGAACTACAAACTGGCCTGGGGTGAGCAGGGGAGCACAGAGGGGTCTGTGCACCATGCACGGTCAGGGAGGCTCTGCAGGGCTGCATGAGCCAGAGAGCAGGCGCGAAGGCCACGTGGGGAAGAATGTTCCAGATGAGAACACAGAGACCCAGGAGGAAGACCACAGTGACCACGCCGATGACGTCTGGAGCTGCGTGAGGTCAGGACGAGGACCGGGGTTGGGGACGAGACGATGTGATGCACCTTTGGAACCACACGGACCTCGGTTTCCGTCTCCGTGACCACTTACGGGACCACTTACTCCCTGAGCCTCCGTTTCCCCATCTGTAAAATGGGATGGCAGTGCTTCCTGCCCCGCTGGGTTGGCGTAAGCATCACCCGGGCTGACGGCATCATCCAGCCCCCGGCCCAGCGCCTGGAGGACCCGCGCCCCTGAGGGACATTTAGCGCGTCCTGTGCTGCTGCAGGGCATGCACGCACAGAGTTTCAAGGGACCGTCACAGAGGCCCCGTCTGGCCGGCGCTCTGCAGGCCAGAGCTGAGGCGCGGCCCCCACGCCCTGCCCTGTGGACCAGGACCTTTGGCGTCTCTGTCTTGCAGGTAAGGGAAGAGCTCAGATGGGAAAGGACTTTTCCTGGCCCGGTAGCCCGAGGAGCGAGTCCTCGGCAGCCCGGCGGGGCGGACGCTGCTCTAGACACTCAGTGAAGCTCGGGCAAGCGCCCATCCAGGGACAGAAGGGACCTCTCCTCCACCTGCGTCAAGACCTGCCCAGCCCCATGCGAGTGGCCCGTGGCCTCCTGGGAACTGCACGCCAAAACCCAGTTCCCGAGGGGGAGACGTGGCCCATGGGAGTGGCAGGATCACAGCGCTGAGGATGACCCTCTCCCGGGGACACGCGGGGCCGGAGACCCGGGAGCCCTCCCTTCCATCTCCAAGGACGAAGGGCACCTGGGCTGCAGGCGCAGGCCGGTCTCCAGGGGAGCATGAGCACCATGAGAGCATGCGCTCTCCATGCAGTGCCCCGGGGTGCAGCGAGCGGGGCTCCGCCACCCGGACCGGTCACTTTCCCTGCCTGCTCTCCAGTTTTTCGTCCATATAATGGGGACAAAAGAGCTCAGGCTCATTGAGAGGCTGAAATGAGGGAATACGTGCAGAGCACTCAGTGCCCGGTACAGAAAAAGTCCTGAAAAATCATTCCATTCTTACAGGCGACCGCCAAATGAAGGGGGAGTCCCAGGGGGCGCGATGACAGAACTGGGCGTGTGTCATATGCTGGAGTTGTACCCCCACATTACTGGGGTACCTAATGCCTGAGTGTATGCTTACCTGCCTCACCTGGGGCCTTCCCTGGATAATGCGGGCTTACCTGCCTCACCTGGGGCCTTCCCTGGGTCTTGCCGGCTTACCTCTCAACTGTTGGGCTTTAGGAGCTCAGCCCCTCCCCCACCCTCTCCCAGGTGTTTCTGGGAGCGGCACGGTGTCCCGGGCGTGCTCTGCAAGAACTCAGCAGAGGTCAGTAGCCGTGCCTGGGGCCCGGAGCTCCTGCCAGCCTTCTGCCCACTGGTGGCCGGAGCCGTGGGTCAGACAGCAGCAGGGAGCAGCCTCCGCTCCCGCCCGGCGGCCCCATCACACTTTCCACCCCGTCCCACCTCGGTGGGTCCCTGCCCCGGTGCTGACGTCATGCTGGGACCTCCTCGATTTTCCTGGCCCACGACAAGTGCCCTCGCTGCCCTCGGCCGCGCGGCTCGTGCCGGTTCCCGAGGGCGTGGGGCTGCGAGGTAGGGATGCGGCACGAAGGTCACGGGCAGCACGCGGGGGGTGGGGTGGGAGGAGATGGGGGCGCGGCAGGGAGGCTGGGGGTGCAGGGACCCAGCGGGACCAGGAGGGGACTGCCACTCAGGGTGGCCACGCAGGTGGCACTGGACCCAGGGCGCAGCGTCCTGGCCGGAATATCCTGGTGGCACTGCAGCGTGGGTCCGGTCGTGCAAGCCCTGAGGACACCCTGGCTGCAGTCGTACCCCCCCCCCAACCCCGCGTGGCCTGCTGGGAAACGGAGCCCCTCCCCGTCCCCCGGGGCAGGAGGTGGGGGCTGCCGGGACAGCGCGCCAGGACGGTTTGGTGCAGGGCTGCGCTCCGTGCTCTGTGCCCGGGCCGGACTTGCCAGCCAGCCCTGCAGAGGGGACGCCCTGACGTGCAGGGGGTCTGGGGAGGGACGGGGCCATCTGCGCCCCAGGACAGGGCGGCCCTGGGGGAGTAGCAGAGCTCAGGGTGAGGGTGGAAAGTGGGCATGGAGCCCCCCACCGTGGGGTGGGATGTACCCCGAGAACCTCAGCCCACGCAGGGCTCCTCCCCTGCCCGCTCATCGGGAGGGGCCTCAGGGACCCCCGTGCTGCTGGACAGGGAGGCTCAGTTGGCTGTTACACCCCCCAGGAAAACAAGGCAGCAGCGAGAGACACAGGGTATGGGGTTACTTAGAGATGCTGAAGCTAAACGTGTTGCCGGCATCCGGCATCCGGCATCCAGACAGGGAGGGTCACAGGGAAGGGAAGGGTGCCCAGACTCCAAGCTAGGGCTCGGAGCTCGCCGGTGAAGGTAGCTGCGACAGGAGACCCCGGTCTGACACACGGACCTTCGCCCCTGTGGTCTAAGCCCCGGGTTCCCCTCTGAGCAGTATGAAGCCCCAACCCATCACCACCCCTTCTGCGTGGAGCTGCTCCAGACGCCCCGAAGGCTCGCCCCCAGCTGGTGAATGGCTCATTGCAGCTGCTGGGATGTTCTGCAAGGCGTATTCAGAGTAACAAAGTAGCAAGTATTCAGAGTAACAAGCCGTAAATGTCGGCAGCTGTAACCCATGTGAGCCAAAGCTCCTGGGGGTCCCCGTGGTCTGTCCGCGTGAGAGGCCCCAGGAGGGGTCACCCGCTGGTCTCCCCGTCCTCTGACGCCTGGGGCTGTGCCCGCGGCTCCTGGACGGGCACCCTCGGGGCCCTTCCCACGCCACGGGACTCGGTTCCGTGGGGACGGCTGAGATGAGCCTGAGGTTCACTGTTGGGGTCAGAGTCACAGCTGGGACAGACGTGGCAGGGCCCTTGGACGTTCGGTACAAAGAAGGCATTCTTCATTTTGCGGGGCTGTGCCTGAGCTAGGGGCGTCCGGGGACCGTGAAGCCCAGAGCGGAGTGTGGGGGGCACGCGGGAGAGCGGCTGCCACGCAAGCCCCTTCAGGGGTGGGAGGAGGGCCTGGAAATGAGGCCCAGAGTGAGGGGCGCTGTAGCGGGAGGCAGGAGAGCCTCCTCTGAATCCTTGGAGCTGTGCATCCCTGGGCAGGTGGCTTCTCCTCTCTGGCCTCAGTCTCCTCGGCTTACGAGGTGGGTGAACACTGGTAGCTACGTTTTGGGTAGTTGCGGGTTCAGATGAGGTGGGTCAAAAACCGAGCTTGGAGTTTACAGGACGGAGGCCCTGTGCGGGGGTCGGGGAGTGGGCTTGGCGGGGGTGGTTGTCGACTGGGGCTGGTTCAAGCTACCCGTGACACAGCCCCTCCCGAGTGTCCAGAAGAGCCAGGCTGCCCCGAGAACTAGTTTGTGGGGTGCTCTCAGTG
>NC_138373.1:1832217-1869963 GCF_054177405.1 Leptonychotes weddellii
TGTGCAGTGTCCCCTGCGGCCAGCGCCGCCCCATTTAGGATGCTTTAAGGAGTTTTTTTGTATTTCACCCAGCTTGTCTGGTTATCTCCGGCAGGAGGGCTGGCCGCAGTCCCCAGCGTGTGCCAGGGGGAGCTGATAGCACAGAGTTTTCGGGGGGGACAGGGAGCTCTTGGGGCAGATGCCATCCTGATGGTGGCGGTTCCTTCCTGGGTCCCAGGCTGCAGGTTTGGCCACTGAGACCCTCCTCTCCCAGTCCTAGACCTTGCTGGTCCTTCCTTTGTCCCCTGCCTACAGGACACGGCCCTGCTCCAGGCCCGGTCCCTGACTGCTGCGTCTCTGCCCACCACCACAGCACCTTCAGGTCCCTCTGACCCTCTGTCTCTTCGTCTAAGGACTCTAATGATTGCATTGAGCCCACCCGGATAATCCGGAATAACTTCCCATTTTAAGGCCTTCAGTTTAATCACGTCCACAGCGGCCCTCCTGCTGTGAGGCAGAACATTCACAGGCCCTGGGGACTAGGATGCAGGCGTCTCTGGGGCCGGGGTCCCATCCTGTGGCCGCAGGGGCACCGTCCCCTGAACACCGGCCCCGTTGGTCAAGTGGCCTTCTTGGCGTCCCCACTTGGATGTCTCTGGGCCTCTCAACTACCCCGTCCAAACCAGCTCTGCTGAGTTTTGGAAATGGAGACCCTGAGGTCCTGCCCACGTGACCCCGGCTGCCTGCCCCCGAGGCCCAGGCCTGTGGCCCCCGCTCCATGTCGTGCCGCGTGGCTGCTAGGACTTCTCGGCCTCGGACGACCAGCTGCTTGTGCAACGTGGCGAGCTTGCACCTGACTTTGGGAGGGGCTGGCGTGGGCAGAGGAAGAGGGGATGACAGGATTTCCTGCCCGGAGCCTGGGGCTGGCAGACGGGGGCCCAGCAGCCCCCTCAGCGCCCCTCGGGCCCTCTCCCCTCGCAGACGGCATCCTGTCTTTCCTGAAGAACAGCAAGCCGGGTGACGCGCTGTGTGTGCTGGGCCTCACGCTGTCCGACCTGTACCCGTGCGAGGCCTGGAGCTTCACCTTTGGCAAGTTCCTTCCAGGCCACGGTGAGCCAGAGCCCTGGCACCCCTGCCTCAGCCCGCGCTTGTGGGGGGCCCCGCCCTGGGCCAGCGAGCGCATGGGAGCGCCAACCCCCCCGGGGAGGATGACGCGCTAGCTGGAAGCCGCTGCCCTGAACGCGCATCCCCGCGTCCTGCCTCCTCTTGAGCAGGGACCTCGCGGCCACGTTCACGGGGGCGCGCTGGCAGGGCCGGGCCCCCAGGACCCGTGCACCCCGAGGGCGGGGCAGTTTTGCTCCTGGGCTCCCCGTGAGCGGCTGCCCTGGCGTGTCTGCCTCCCCCCAGAAGTAGGCGTCTGCAGCTTTGCCCGGTTCTCGGGGGATCTCCTGCAGTCGGGGCCCAGCGCCGCTGACCCAGCCCCGGCCGAGGTGGCCGCAGACAGCCCCGAGACTCCCGTGCGGGACGGAGGCCAGAGCGTGGGCTTCAGCGCCCTGGGGATGGTCCAGTGCTGCAAGGTGGGCAGGGAGGCCAGGACGTGGGGTCAGTGCACGGCGGGGAGGAGAAGATGGGGCAGCAAGGGGGTGGAAGGCCTGGGGGCTCGGGCGAGTTCTAGGAACCTGGGGAGGACGTGCGATCGGACAGAAGGGCGTGAGCGCTCCGTCCAGCCCTCACGACGAGGCTCAGGCTTCAGGGAGCGCAGACAGCAAGGCCCAGAGCTGGCCAGACCTTTGCCTGAGCTCACACAGCTGGGAAGGGGCAGCGTTGGGATGGGAGCCGGGGTCTTTCTGCCGCCCAGGCTCCCGTGCCGGGGCCCCTGGGGGCCGGCGCGCCGGAGACGTCCGCCTGTGCCCTGTGCCGTCGGGAGCGGGGCCGAGGGCACACGGACCGCTTCCGGCCACCGGGGCCCTGCGGGCGGGTGCGCAGCCCGAGGGCAGCGGCGCTGTGCGGGCTCCCTCAGGTCACGTGTCATGAGCTCTGCCACCTCCTGGGC
Organism: Leptonychotes weddellii; assembly: GCF_054177405.1. Lineage (NCBI taxonomy): Eukaryota > Metazoa > Chordata > Mammalia > Carnivora > Phocidae > Leptonychotes > Leptonychotes weddellii. Next base: position 1,834,250 of record NC_138373.1, read on the forward strand.
CTGGGGAACTGCCGCTGGCTGCGCTGCCTCATGCAGGGGGCGCTCAGCCTGGACGAGGCCCTGCGGCGGCCCCTGGACCTCTGTCCCATCTGCCTGAGGAAGCTGCAGCACGTCCTGGGCTTCAAGCTCGTCGAGAGGTACAAGGTGAGTGGCGCTCCCGGGGCAGCACCCCCTCCGCCCAGCACCCGCCCAGCCCGGCCTCGCGCCCGGGGCTCGGAGGCCAGTGGGCCGGGAGGCGGGTCCCGGGTGCGAGAACCCCAGGCCGAGTGAGCAGACCCGCGTGCCAAGCTCTTGGCATCCTGCTGGTGCTGGGCAGCACGTCACGGCCTCAGCCGGGTGCCTGGCCCACGGTCCGCACCCAGTACTGGGGGCCGTGGCCATCAGGTTGGACGAGTGCGGGAGGGACAAGGGGCAGATGGCTTTTCTCAGGCCACCGTCTCTGAGCGCCGGTCAGGTGCTGGGCCTGTCCTAGCGCTTCCGGCATCTGCTCAGACGCCCTCCTGCGTCCCGCCGCAGGCTCTGCCCGGCCCGCAGCCGATCCTTCTGCCCTGCCCTCCCTCCTCCCCCCTCCCCCTCCGCCCTCCCCCCCTCCCCCGCCCAGAGGAAGCGCCGGCCCTGGCGAGGAGGCTCGCGCACATGCTGGGAGGTGGCCAGGCTGAGCTCGCGGGGCGATGCTGCCCTCTGCTGTCACCTTGAGGTGCTGCCTGCAGCAGGCTCCCCAGGCCGCCCCGAGGCCCAGGGAGACGGGCCAGCAGCTGCCCGGGGGAAGGAACCTCCTCCTCGGGGAGGAGGGCTTGGCAAACTCAAACTTCATTCTGAGTCCAAGTCCAAAGGCAGGGGGGTGTGTACTAAGGCCTATCAACACAATCACTCTGGCTGAATTTTAGTTTCCAGCCCAAAGCCATGTTTGAGGCTCTGGGAAGCCCCCCGTTGCTCTTGGAGGACGGCAGCCTGGGCCGTAAGCGGTGGCGTTCTGGTGAAGGTCAGGGTGCCAGACTCCGTGGGGGACAGGTTCTGACCCGACCCCTCGGGAGGGGAGGGCCTGCATGTCTCACAGGCTCCCGGGGGGTGCTGCTGGGCAGGGACCCCACTTTGAGGACCGCTGAGCTAGAGGGCTGGGCGTGTCCAGGTCCCAGAGCTGCCTCCTCGTGCAGATCCTTTCTGAGTGACTCTGGGGAATGGGCTATCGAGGAAGGGGGCAGCCCAGCTGGAGGGGGGACCCCACACGCTGCCCCGTGGAGGGCGTGGGGGGAGCGGCTGATGGCTGTCCGCGGGAAGAGGGGAGCTGGGACGTGCTGGGAGGTGTACAGGAAGGGGGCCGGCTCCGGCCTGTGAAAAGCACGAGCATCCTCACTTGCGTTCCTCCTGGGCTTGCGTTCACCTGCCCCAACTTTCGTGGCTTCTCTGCTCCCACCTTCCACTCACGCCCCTGACCAGGAAGGGAGCCTGTCCCAGAACCTCACCCACGTGACTGGAGGGGCTCGGAGGAGGGGGGCCCCGGAGCCCGGGTCTGTCCCCAGCCAGTCCCTGGATGCTGCGGCAGTGACCGAGCACTGATGGAAGACCAGGGATGGTCCCTGCTGTCCCTTTGTCCTGGTCAGCGGGGCGCGGGGGAGACGCTGGGGGCAGCGCTGGGAAGGGGCATCCGAGTGTGTGGTCACAGGCGTGTCCATGGTGCAGACGCCAGAGACCTGAGAGCAGAGATCAGAGGGAAAAGAAGTAAAACCAGGTAGAGAGGGAGGACTTTCGAGTATTTATTGCTTAATACAGTTTGAGTTAAATTGAAGTTTGGGCGTGCACCGCTCCTATGTGCACGTGGGCCCGGGTGGCGCCGAGCCTGGGAGGGTCTGGGGACAGTGCCCGGGCTAAAGTGACGGCACCCAGAAAACCCAGCCTTGTCTCTCCCTCCCAGAGACTTCACGCCTGGACGCAAGCCGGGACACGGGCGCGGCCCAGCCCGGACGCAGGGCTGCCCTCGGTGGTGGAGGACACCCTCCCCAGCAGCGCCGACTCAGGCCTGAGCTGCGGGAGCACGTCGGAGCCGGGCAGCAGCCTGTCGGAGCCCCTGACTCCCGATGCGTGGAGCCGCAGCTTCTCCGGGGGGCCGGAGCTGGAGCCCGAGGAGGGGCTGGGCTCGCTGGCCGTCCCTGAGAGCCCGCTGCCGCTCGGACCCCCATGGGAGGCCATCGAGGAGCACGGGCGGTGGCTGGCGCTGTGCATCCAGGCCCTGGAGCGCGAGGTGACGGAGGACGAACTGGTGCAGGTGGACGGGGCCGTGGACGCCCTGGCCGGGTGGGAGATGTTCACAGGGCAGCTCCCAGCCCCCAGGCCGGACCTGCCCTGCAGCCGAGACGGCATGCGGCTGCGCAGGGTCCTGGGGGGCACGTTCTCCTCCCTGCGGAGGAAACTGAGCACATGCAAACTGTCCAAGGCAGGATCGTCCCCCGGTCGCTGGAGGGCAGAGGAGAATTAACGCGGGAGCCCATCTGTCCAGCGCCGTGTAGCCTGGGTGCCCGGAGGGGTGCTCTCCAGGGCAGCAGAGGAAGGTCAGCTGCAGGCCTGCATCCTACCCCCGGGTCCCAGCAGAGGGTCCTCAGGCCCTGCCTGGATGGCACGAGGGGCTCTGGGCCTGGACGTCCCTCGCCTGCACGGCTGGAATGCAGGTTGCCGGGGGCAGGGGCTGCCTGGGGCTGGAGCCTGTCTACACACCCGGGGAAAGCGAGGGGCTGGCGGTTCTGTCGACCCTGCGCGGGCAGGGGCACAGTGACAGACCCTCCGTGTCCCCCGCAGAGGTGAGAACAGTGCGGTCTGCGGACAAGGGCGGCCTGTGGGGTCCCCGGTCCTGGCACTTATGGCATCGCTCATGACCTGTGGGTCGTCACGGACTTTTCCGACTCCGTCCAATGCGAGCCACGCTAAGGCGGCCAGCCTGCCCGGGGTGTGTGTGTCCTTTCGATTCTGTCACCCCGTGTTTCCTGCAGCTGAAGCTCCGGCGTGCACGCTCGACTGCCTGCTCCGTCCTTGTTCTCGAACGTCCCCCGTGGCTGCAGGGAGAGAAGCTGTGGGTGCCAACAGCAGCGTTCTTGCAGCATCGAGTGTGGTCACGGCTGCTTCTCCCTCCCGGAAAGAGGCAGGAACGGGTGCTCGTACACTCGGGGCTAGCTTACAGTTTGGGGGCTTTCTAAGGAAAAGAGTGTAAAACATACTCCAGATTTAGGGTCCCGCCCGCCTCCCCGCCGCCTCCCCCCGCAAGCAGGCCTGAGGCTTCCTGTCGGCGGACACCAGGCGGGGTGCAGGGTCCCAGGCCCGCAGGGCGCGGGCTCCAGGGCTGGGTCCTGGCTTCCGCGAGCATCACAGTGACCAGGAGGTCATGGAGGGAGGGGGGAAAGCCGACAGAGGGAGGCCTGCACCTGGGGATCTGTTGCTGCGAACACAGCCCCCACCCTTCGCGCCTTAGAGCCCTGACCTTCTGCTCCGAGCTCAGCTCAGGCGTTTGGCCTGGGGCCAGAGCCAGCAGGAAGGTCGGCCTCACGGAGAGCTGGCTGCCGGGGCTGGGGCAGCATGGCCAGGAAGGCAGCAGGACCCCCAGGAGCGCCCCAGAGCCTCGCTGCCACCGTACCCCAGCACAGCTGTCACCCGGCTCCACGGGGAGGGGCCCTGGGTGCCCCCTTCCAGCCAGAGCAGGGGTGAGGGGAAACCTGCCCGGTCTGTGAGCGTGGCTTGGATCGGCCATCTTGCCACCTCCGTCGGGTTACCTGTGTCCCAGTTTCCTTCCGTCTTCTGCAAAAGGTGGGTCCCCAGGCGACGGAAGAGAAGCTAGGACGCCCTGGCTCAGGAGCGGGGAGGGGGCGCTCAGGCGGAGCCCATGCCGTGGGGTGGGGCCGCCCCGTCCACTCTGCCTCCCGGCTGCACACGGACAGCGGTTTGAAAGCTGCTGGGGGAATGTTTTGAGACTCAAACTCTAAGAGAGATTCTTTCCGGCATCAAATAGGCTGGTGGGGGGGGCGGTCCCCAGGGACGGCGGCTCTGGCGGAGGATGGAACGCACGCCGTCTGCCCCAGCGCGGTCCCGGGCCCCGGCACGGCCACACACCTCACCCAAGCGGAACCGGGTAACCCCACATCATGGTTTCCGAGAAGCGACGGGCCCGGGCTTTTGTTAATAAACACACACGATGGACTGTATCGCCTTCGAGCTCCGTATCGGTCACCGGGCCCCGTGAGTCCCACGTGGCCCCAAGGGCGTGAACGGAGCTACAGCTACTCTGGGGTCACGACATCACGTGTACCGCGGCTTGTGTGTGGGGGGGCAGGAACCTACGCACCTTCCAAAGCAGCTCAACACCCATCCCAACGGTCCTGCTGAAGGCTGGTGCAGGGCAGCCCCTCTCCTGGCAGCCCCGCTGCGGCCCCCACAGGGCCAGGGCATGGGGGGGGGGGCCTGTCCACACAGTCTCATGGGACAGCAGATTCAGCCCCTCCCGGAGGAGCGAACTCCCCAGAAGGGCTTAAAAATAACCCCCAACATGCCCTGCCTTAGCCAAGCAGCTAATGTTGAAGCTGAGAGTCCAAATTTAGATCCCATCAAGGCCAAAAGGGGGGCCACACCATTCCAGGGGTGCACACACGCACCCACACCCAGGGTCCAAGCTGCGGCCTCGAGAAGCTACTCTCAGACCCAACAGGCAGGGGCGGCCGCAAGACCCAAATCCACCTGGGAAGGGACAGGCCCTTCGAATGAGTCTGTCTAGGCACCGGGGACCTGCTCACGTCCCTCGTCCCTGCGGCTCTCTCTGAGGAAGCACGCAGGTAAGTCTGAGCAGGAAAGGGAGTCGGGGTCCCGGTTCCAAGGTTCCCGGGAGGCCCTGGCAGCTGCAGCACGTTGCTGGACGGACTCCCTGGAGGCCGGGGTGCAGCGTGAGTGGGGGGCTGGCACGCTGGGGCGAGGGCCAGCTTACACAGAGCCCGAGTCCCTGGGGCTCCACGGATTGTTTGTCCAGAGCGAGCGAGTCCCCAGCGGAGTGGGAGTACCTCTGGGAAGACCGGGGGGCGGGGGGGGGTGCCAGGGCTTCACCCGGCGACTCCCAACCCAGAGCTGGGGCCACGGAGGCCACCACAGCCCTGGACGACTCCAGGTTGCGGTGGGGCAGCCATACGCGGACAGGAACCTGGTTTCACGGACGCCCGAGGAAAGAGCAAACGTGAAGCCCTCAGAGAGAAAGCTAACGCTGCAGGGTAACTGGGAGTCGCGGGCCATGCCACCATCCAGAAGCGAGGCTTGGAGAGCGGCCGGGTCACCGGGCAGGACTGGCCGAGACGGCTCGCGCAGCCCTTCCCAGCACCGCCCAGCAGCACCTGGGTCCACGGGATCCCAGAATAACTGTCTATTTCTGAACTTCTCGGGCACAGAAGCAAATGAAAACAAGCTAGTCAGGGGTTTATTTAAAAAAGCAATTTCCAAGAAACACCCTGGGGCCACGATGCACTCAGTCCCCCTCCCCCCACCCGTGATGACCAGGGTGACCCGCGGACTCGCTCATCGGAGGTGGCTGAAAGCCGTAGCCCGCGCCCCAGTGGGATCTGCAACCGGCCTCCACGTCCCACCTCTGAAATGACCCCAGGCGCCCAAAGAACGAACCAGAAACGCAATCAGGTTCCCCGTGAGGCCGACCCAAGTGGCCGCTACCCGAGCATCTTAACACACTTGTGAGGCACTGAAACTGGACCAGGCCCGGTGTCCCCCGCTCTGGCGCTGTCCCCTCCCTCCAGGCCAGCTCTCTGGCTACACTGCAGCCTAAACGTCACCTCTCAGCCGCGGCCAATGCGGGACTTCTAGGTCCCACCGGCATGCTGAGCACCGCGTCACGTTCCTCCCAGCACTCGGCCCCCCTACGCTTGTAAGGCTGGGTTGCGGGTCTCTCACTGGCCTGAGGTCTGCTCGCCACCAGCTCCCAGTCCACGTGGCACGTGTGGGGACGCACTCACCTGCCCCCGGAACAGGTGGCCGACAGAGCAGAGGGCTTCCGGGCTGCAGGATCCTGTCCGGGCCTGACATCACTTTCCTTTCCCTCATTCGGACTTTTAGCCATGAACGCTGATTCGCTGTTTCTCGCCACACCGGCTCGAGTAAGGGCAGAACGTCAGAGGGAGCGTGCCTGACCCACGTGGCCAGGCCTTCCACCGTGAGATCCTCAGACCGGCTTGGTGCCTTCCTCCCTTGGCCCGCCTGGGGAATGCTCCTGGGGGCTGCACAGGACAGGCACGTGAGTCACAAGCCGGGGGACAGGGCTGGGAGCACGGGGGTCCCGGGAGGAGAATGAGAGCACCGTGCAGGGCCCGAATGTGCAGAAAGGGCCTTTTCTGAGAGAAGCCAGCGAGCGTCACCAGTAGGACCCACAGGAGCTCCGTCCGCCTGCCCGAAGTGTGAAGCACGAAAGAGACAGGGAGGGGTATACATCCCCGCAGCAGCTCTTTCCTCTGGAATCGGGCCTCAGCCCCACTCCAGCCACGTCCCTCAGGAATGAGCTGGGTGCTTCCCCCGAAGGTCCCCCTGGAGAGGCGGTTCAGGGGAGGCGGGGACAGTGGCATCCTGGCCGTCAGTCCGGCACCACTGGGGGCCCCGCCCAGCTACCTCCCGTCCCCTCTGCCCTGGGGCCTGCCCTCTGCAGCCTGTCCCTGCCCCCCTGCAGGCCTCGCTCATGGCCCCCGCTGCGTCCTGATCCCAGGAGCTGCCAGCACAACCGGATTAAACTACTAGATTGGCATCGTCCGTGTTTATAAAAGTCCCGCAGCCAAGGGGAAATTTGCCCGAGCGTAGGCATCTTAGTACCAAGATTCCCGAGGACTTTGACGTGCAGAGTAAGTTCTGCACAGTTCAAATTTTCTGGACCGCTTATGCATTACGTTTTCGTTCTTAAAATTAATAAATGCTGTCAATGCACGTGAAGAAAAAGCCTGGAGGGAGGGGGAGATATCCAGCTGCAAACAAGAGCTTCTACCCTCTGAACCGAGCAGGTGCTCCTTCCTGCTGGGACGCAGGTGCCCGCCGGACCCGCTGGGCTTGCAGGTGCACAGGGCACCGGGCGGGGGCGCGCTCTGGCCCCTCACCCGCGCACACAGCCACGCGGTGCATGTCCCTGAGGCACCGCTCCTCTCACGTCCCTGCCCGGAGGGTTAGGAATCCTACTTATCACACCGGCTCATTCCCCGTTTCCATGCGTTCTGGGGTCAAGGTTGTACCTCTCAAGGGACAAGGTGGGTGGCTGTTATTTCTATTCATACTACTACTACCAATGGCATTTTTCCGACTCGAGGCCGGGGGCTCCACACTGTCGCCTGGCCGCGTGCTCACCTTCGATCCACGCTGCGGATCCACACTTGCAAGGCTGCGTGGAGCATTACCGGCAGGATGGGGCGCACCTGCCGGGCGCGGCATGGAGGGGGTGAAAGGCAAGCAGGGACAGGCTTACAGAGGCAGAGGACAGCAAGGGCCCAGATCCGAGGCTGCGAGCACCTACTCACCTCACCTTCCTGCTGGCGGCCACACGTACACGAGACCCGGCGGGAGGCCTTGGCTTCTGGAACGGCGTCCGCCCCACGAACCGTGCACTCCAGGATCCACGGTCACCTGTGTTCTCCCATCTAGAGACATCACACGCCGTGGCCGCGGGAGCTGGTGTTTGACGGGATGCAACACGCTGGGAAAGCAAGGGCAATTTAAGGCGAACCATAGTAAATCATCAAAATCACCCACCACTGTGGCCATACAGCATGTTTTTACCCTTCCCGATAGAGATTCTCACCTGGTACATGGCATTCATAAACAGAGGCTTCCCGGCAGCCCCGTGGGCAGGCTTGGCTCTGTGCGAACTTCCAGGGCACTGCCCGTGGCGGAACGGGCTCCGAGCTCGGTTTCCACAGAGAACACTGGAGCGTGATGCCACGGCAGCCCGACCCTTCACGGGGTCCTCCGCGCGCCCAGCCCTGGGCAAGGCTGCAGCATGGGGACCACACGGTGGGGCAGGAAAGGCACGCAGGGCGCAGGTTGGGCGTGGAACGCCGTATTGGGTCAGAGGATAACCTGCCAATTTTAGTCACTTGAATGGAGTTTAGAAAAAGGATATTTGGAAGAGGTTCAGAGGTGATGCTTTGATTCTAGAGATGCACAGAAAGATCAGTGTTTTTTTTTTTTTTTAAAGATTTTATTTATTTATTTGACAGAGAGAGACACAGCGAGAGAGGGAACACAAGCAGGGGGAGTGGGAGAGGGAGAAGCAGGCACCCCGCCGAGCAGGGAGCCCGATGCGGGACTCGATCCCGGGACTCCGGGATCACGACCTGAGCCGAAGGCAGACGCTTAACGACTGAGCCACCCAGGTGCCCCCGAAAAATCAGTTTTAAATTCCTTCGTAAGCAGGCTTGTTGAAGAGTCTAGCAAGAGCTCAGCTCCAAACAGGACAGATGGTGGGGAAACGGCCAAATTTGCATGAGCTGCTCGTGAGTGCTCCCGGAAGCACGCCCCCACCCGCCGCCCCCAGACTACAGCCAGGGCCCTGCTCACCCGTCTGTGGTGGGCCTGGGAAAAGTGTCCTGGCTCGCCCACACCGCATGGCCGACGCTCAGGGCAGGTCCCAGGTCCCCTGGGGGAGGAGGACATCAAGCTCCTCCCCACCTGCAGCGGACATCAGGGCAGCCTTACCGGACGGTGCGTGGTCCACGCAGGCCCTCGGGGAATGCTGTTCCCACAGGGAAACTCCACCGTGGCTGTGGACGGCTGGGATTATGTTCACTTGGGGGAAATACGTCAGCTTTTAAAAACACAAAATAAAGTAAATTCACGGTTAATAAAAAGGCCTCGAGTGACAGGCCTGAACAACGGCCCCTTGTTGTCACAGAACAGGAGCCGCCGGAGAAGGGCTGCCCCCCCGGCACGGCGCGTCCGGCTCATCAGCACACTGGCGAGCCCGTGCCCAGGCCTGATAGCAAATTCGGGCTCATTCAGGAACCGTCGAGTCTCTGCTCTAGCGTTTCACTTTGGTTCACGGTACAAAGACATAAAACAGAAAACCCTCTGAAGAGAAAAACTACCTTCTATACGCAGCTTGAAAATGGAGAACCTCATTTTCCAGTTGAGCCACATTCACGGTCAGCCAGGGCCAAGGTCTTCAGGTCCCTCCTGCTAAGATGCCCAAAATGACATTTTAAGATGTTTTGCTGCCTAGTGGTAAGATCCGAGGAGGGTGAGCCGCCACAGGGCAGGGTCAGACTGCAGGGTGCCCCCTGCCTCCCGCCGTCCCAGCCGTCCCGTCCTCCAATCGGCAAGGAGAGCCTGCCGCCCTCTGTGCTGTCCTTCTGGGCTGGAAACCCACAGCCCCAAGGGCCCACCCCATTCCCACCCCGCCATACAGGGACACCAGCCCCTGGGAACGTCCACGTGCCCAGATACTTGAGAACCCACTTGCTCCTGCTGGCATCCTGCTTTTCCTGTTGGATGTGGGATTACGGCCTCCGGACGGCTCAGAACCTCCCGGGGACCAGTTCCACGATCTCTGATCAGGCAAAGCCCAGAGCTTACAAAGCGCAGCTCCAGGCCCGGCAGCTCCAGGCCTGGCTCGGAGGCGTCACCACCGCCAGGGCTGTCAGACAGGCTGCAGACACGCGCTCTCCTCCAAGGAGGGAAGCCCGGCGAGAGAAGGAGCCCCCGGGAGTCACCTGAAGAGAACAGCCGCTGCGTGGAGATCAAATCCAGCTATTTTAACACCCCATCCGAACACCACGGAGTAAGCAGCCTCCAAGTTTGAGAGCCCTGTCCTTCCCCAGCAGAAGGTGGGGGTCAGACCGTGCAGGGGGACTGCGGAGACAGCAGGGGCTTCTTTGCGGCCCAGGCCCCCCTCCACCCACAGCCACCGCCTGAGCTTCGGCCCGCACCCTCCCCCCAGCCTCGGGCGCCAACCAGCACATTGGGTGCCCGTGAGCACGGGGACGCAGCACATGCAGCTGGGGAACCGTCTTCGTGAACCGAGCAAGCTCCTTTCCTCGGGGGACCCGACAGCTTTCTTGTCAGGGCCCAGCACTGCCTTGTGAATGACACTGGAGCCCAGTGTCCCCAACCAGGGCTGCCAGGCCCCCGAGGTGCAGGCCCAGTACCACCCCCAGCCAGGACTGGCAGCTCCGATGCCGAGTCAGCAACACACAGAACCGCACACGCCAGCTCCCCGAGCTTCCAGGGACGTTCCAGAACGAGGCCGCCAAGGCGCACCCGACACACGTCCCGGAGAAGACGGGACCGAAGGACTGGAGCCTGCCCCACGCTGGAAAGGCTCGGCCAGAGCTCCCTCCACAGGAACCACCTCTGTTCCCTGGAGGCGGGCTGCTGGTCCCGGCAAGGGGCAGAGCTGGCGGCCTTGAGGGAGACGGTGAAGCAGCCTTCTCACCGAGCTGAGCACACACTCCAGCCGGCGAGAAACCCCCCAGGAGCTCCACTGCTTCGGTGGCCCCTCTGCCCTGGCTGCACGGTGAGGTCGCCAGGAGGCCAGGAATCCGCTTAGACCATGTTCCTACTGGAGGGCCCTGCCTGGGCGGCTCGGCCCGGGGCCTCCGCAAAGCTCCTTGGGGGGGATCGGACTGCGGCGCCAGCGTGGAGAATCACCATCCTGTCTGGCGCTGACACGTGTTGAAACTGGAACCCACAGAGCTCAGCCCATAGCCCTGGGGTAACACAGAGCACGCAGCACGCCCATCACTGGTGTTTCTCTGGACGGGTACACCGCGGTGCCCCACCCAGGCCACGGCCGCTGGACAGCACCCACGTGCCTCCTTCTGGAAAAGACTGCAGTGTGACGAGAACCTCGGGGGTCAGGACAGCAGACTCCCCACCTGCCCCGCCCCTCCCTCTGGCGCCCTCGGGTGGCGGGGCTCAGGCCGCGTCAAGGGTCCAGCAGCAGGTCCTTCTCGAGCTCTCAGACCTCAGAGCCGCACTCGGGGCCTCCCTCCCTCACGCCACGTGAGGGCCGCACACGCACATGCACACGCACTCACACACGCATGCACACACCCGTCTCTATGTACAAGACGCTTTTATTGGCTTTGAAGTTGTGTTTCCGGTGCTTTCACGGAAAGCAGTACTTGAGACAGCTGTGTGTGTCGGGCTCCGTGCAGCACACTTTCGGGATTAAAGGCCGATGATCGGGTAGTGAACCTTCAAGTACAGTCAGGATTGATGGTGTTGGGCTCTGAATTTGGGGACTAGAAATCTGACTTAATGGCTGGGCTCGAATGCGGAGGATAGAGCTTAATGAACACCCAGAGCAAAGGTGGTCGCCACCACACTGGGCCCTCCGACCAAGGCCCGCGGGGTGTGAAGTGGGAGCCGTGAACCAGCCGTGTGGGCCGCGCGCATCCTGGGGGGCGCCTTCATCCCCCGAGTCCCACTGAGTCCGTGTGCGCTGTCCCCAGGACGCCCAAGCGAGGCAGTCCTAACTAATGATCTTGTGTTGAGAGTATTTTTGGATCTCGGAGTTAAAATAACCGGACTTATTTTTCTTTTATCCAAGAAGTAAAAAACGTTACAAGAATACAGATCCTGGAGATCTCTGTACATCACAAGGCTGAACGCAAAGTCTTTGAGACCATTTCTCTACAAATAGAAGGGTATTTCAGGGAAAAGCCTACATGTGTCCTTCTATGTAAACAGTAGAACTATGAAGAAAGATCTTATTTTGAGGAAGTTTATTGTTACATTTTTGCAATAATAGATGAGGCATGACTATCTCCTGCTTCTCCAACAACTCAATAAAAAAGACAATAATCAAGGATAACAGTGAAATTAAAATAAAAAAAATACAAAAGCCGAAGGTTTTGGAGACAAAAAACAACTACAGTCTATGTGTGGGGAAGCTGTGAATGGTTTTAGTTGAGCCTTGCAAAAAGTTTCTTTCCCCGATTCCGATGAAGCCCAGAACTTCGAGCCAGGGCCTTCAGAGACCACCCCCCCAACCCCGTCCGCCCAGGGACCCAGGCCGCGGCGCCTGCCCGGCCCCCCACGCAGCTCAGCACGCAGCCCCGCCTCTCCTGCCCGCGGTGTTAAAGGGGCCGGAGCGTGGTGCACATGGCGGGCGGAGCCCAGCCCAAGGCGCCCCGAGTGCCAGCGGGCAGCGGCCGGGGCCAGGGTGACGGCTCCTCCATCAGTAAGTGGCAGCTGGTGAGGCCCTGACAGTGAGTGACTCGTGAGGGGGGGCCCGCCGCCCTGGGGACAGGGCTGGAAGGACCCCAGACCACCCTGAGGGAGCCTGCCAAGAGTGCTCCTTTTCCTTTAAGCCCCGGTCATCGGCACTGACCCTGGGTCACATCCTTCAGTTTATGAGGAGCCCCAGAAGCAGTACACAAACAGCCATGTTTTTTTCCCAGCCAAAAAAACCAGAACTCTAACATACACGGACACAAAGCCTCGAGCACCAAAAGAGAAAGAATTTCATGTTGTCGCCTCATTATGAACACTGATAACAAGGATGACTCAGAAGCAGGTTGCGCGCCCTTTCCTTCTGGATCAGCATCTGCCACAAGATTCTTGTTTATCTTGCTTGCTGGAAAGGAGCCAGGAGGGAGATGTGAAAGGGACACAGGACTGGGAAGAGGACGGCCTTGGGACGGGGGCCACAGTAATGGTCTGGTACCGGTTAGACGAAGCTCTTTTTGTTCCCTTTTCAATGCTGGGGAAAGTCCCAACACACCAGACACACCGTCCTAGGAGAGGAACGCACAGCGGGACCAGCTTGGGATGCAGTGTGCTGACAGCCAGGGAGCGACGCCTGCACAAAGGTAAGTGGGCAAGGGCACAGAGAGGGACATTTGTCCTCCCGTGTCCACACTCACGGGCTTGGGCAGCTTCTCCCGGATGAGAGCCATGTCCGGCAGTGTTTGCTGGTGACATGTGTACACGAATGGAAGCAAGAGACCTTGGTAAGAATCAAGACCCCCAGCAGAGCTGCAAGCGGGGACCGGCCGTCCAAAGGCATCGGGGTGGGGGCAGTCTGCAGAAACTCTGAGAGTCTGGGCTTTCTGAAAGGTCAGCTGCGGCATTCACAGAGGCTGTGCTAGGAATCCTGCCAGTGTTCAGAAGCCCCGAGGGGAAGGGGAAGCGCTCTAGTACCTTCCGAAAGAAGGGAAGGCGGATACAGCCCACTGCAGGTGTCAGGACTTGAAAGAAGAGTCACCTGCGAGGCCAGGGGGAGGGAGGGCGGGTGCGTGTAACAGGCGTGCCCACCGCCGGCGCACCGGCCGTGGGGTGTTAAGGCAAGCCCACGCCCACCCTCTAAAGCTGGGGGCCCCTGGCCAGATCATGGGTGCCTGGACCAGGGTCTCTCAAGGAACCGGCACTAGGGTTTTCCAAGGCAACGCGTGCGCTTTGGGAGGTGGCGCCGCAGACCACCGTGAGGCAAAGCTCTCGGGCTCGTCTGTCTCACGGAAGACTCGCAAGTTAGCGGGAAAAGCCGTCTGCAAGGCCAGCTGTTTGTGCTGTCGTGACTGAGTGTGCGTGTGCAGGCGTGTGCACGCCCACCGTCAACACTCCACCCTCGATTAAACCGTGTCAGAGAAGGAATAGTTTCTGGAGAGAGAGAGAAAGCTGTGTTACTAGGTATTACGCGTGAATACCAAAGGGACCCCTTGGATTCTCAGTAGTTTGACTACGCCCCGGGTTCAGTAGCTAACGTCCGCGTGTCCGTGTCCCCGGCCTGGAGCGTGGCCGGCGTGGCTGGTGCGGCGGCACTCCGGGGCCGGGCGTGGGTGGCACGGATCCGGGGAGCCCCCGCGGGCCCGGCTGCCGTGGGCGCGGGCGAGGGGCGTCCTCCCTCACTGCAGCATGATGTCCTTCAGATTCTCCTGCAGGATGGTGTCCTTCACAGCATGAAACACGAAGCGGATGTTCTCCGTGTCTATGGCGGTGGTGAAGTGGTGGAACAGTGGCTTGCTGCGGTTCCGTCTCTTCCAGTCGAAGCTCTGCACCAGGTAGCGCTGCACGTCCTCCAGCCTGTGCGGGTCGCCCTTGAAGTCGGGGAAGTGCTTCTTGATGCTCACGGTCTTGACCTTCTCCACCAGGAGGTCCATCTTGTTGAGGAAGAGGATTATGGAGACGTTGAAGAAGAGCTTGTTGTTGACTATGGTCTCAAAGATGTTCATGGACTCCACCAGCCGGTTGGTGCGTCTGTCCTCCATGAGCACCTGGTCGTACTCGCTGGAGGACACCATGAACAGGATCGACGTGATCCCGTCAAAGCACTGGAACCACTTCTGGCGCTGGGACCGCTGGCCGCCCACGTCCACCATCTTAAAAGGGATTTTTTTAATAACGAAGTCATGTTCCACAATGCCCTTGGTGGCCTTCCGTGCCAGCAGGATGTCCTGCTTGCTAGGAAAGTAGTTCTGTAAAATACAGGAGAAGGGAAAAGTTTAGCAGAAGAAGAACACGGGAAAGGAGGATCAAGAGTCCAATGCACTTGGGCGAGAAGTTGAACCGAACACCAAAAGCCACTTTCATCTGTACCATCAGACACTGGCCACGGAACGGAGGCGAAGGCAATAAGGGCTTGTTTCAAGCGAGCAGAGGCCCCCTGGCCCGAGGCAGGTTGCCGGAACCCCCGGGTCTGTTTCTGCCCACGGCCACCTCTGTCCTTTCCTGAATTCTAAAGCATGCACGTTCCCAAACCTTACTGTGAACTAATTTAATCTAGGTTTGCGATGCTAGTTAGATTTAGTCTGCAATCTACGTAATACATCATTCTGGGAAGTCTTCCGCAACCGTGGCGCTGCCGTTAAAACCCTCCACGACCGCTGCGCACAATCACGCGGGCAGCGGCCCCGCCAGAAACCAAACAGGGGCGATGAGGCCTCTGGGTCCAGAGCCCGCTCACACGGGAGCAGGGGCAGAGAGCCAACACTGCAGGGGAGACAGCGACCGGCGCGAGAGGCCCCCCCGCAAGAACGATCCAGCTACTTCACCACATAAACGGGGAGAAAAGGGAAGACGGGGGAGAAACCTACGGAGTAGAAGACATGTGAGTGACGCGGCCCAACTGTGAAGGACGGGCCTTACGAGGGCGCGGATTCCAACTGCCAAACACGCAGCGCGCACGAAAACACGGATGGGACACGCGGGCAGATCCCCGAGCAGACCGGACGGCGGTCGGTATCGAGGAATGCTGCGGATATCTTAGCAACAGTGGTGTTGCGGGCAGGATTCAGGATCCCGTTACTGTGGAACGATGCGAGGATGTGTGTGCTCCTGGCGGAGGGCGGCCCGGAGGCTCATCCGACGATTTGTCCTTGTGTGTGTGTGCGTTTCCCATCATAAAACGTTAAAGGAAATCCTCCGTTCACTAAAGAATCCCTGAGTCTTCTGTGGTAGTCCGAGCGAGAACGTGAGGAGGGAATGCTCACGCCACGCACGGACGTTCCCTCCACGCTGACCCAGAGTCGGGAGCTGAGTGAGGGCAAGACATGACAGCCCCGTCCACAGTCATCGGATGCGGGGCGCAGGGCGCCCAAGGATGGTGTGCACACCCGCGGGCCGGGGGCTGCTCCGGCCTCCAAGCACACGCTTCCTAACCCTGGCTCACAGTTCTCGGGGGTGGGGGGTGGGGTCCGTACTCACCAGCTGGCCGATCCGGTCCAAGTTATCCAGAAAGTACTTCACCGATTCACCCTGTCACAGAGGAAAAACACGCACGACTCAGTCTTGGTGGAGAACCCTGATTTGGCCACTAGGAGATGATAACAGAATCACATGAGTGTTGTTTCCCCTCTGTATAAATGGGAAGGCAAAGAGACTAAGAGCATACAGGCATTTTTAAAAATTAAAAACACAGTTGAAAACATTTTTAAATGCAGTTTCTCTAGAATTCAAATTCAGACTGTGTTTTCAAAGCACCCCGGCTGAGTCTGGTGACAGGCAGGGCGCTGGCCCCTCTGGCCGGGCTAACCCTTCCTTTCCAGACATGCACACTGGCCTGCTCCAGAGCCAGAAGCTTACGTTAGGGCCCTGTGAGCAGTCCTGCTTGGACAGAGATGGCCCAGGGCACTGTGGATGTGGTCTCTAGAGAGGGCAAATCTTCAACGACAGGCCTGTGACCGCACACTTTCCAGTTTCCGGAAACGGGTCCAACATTCCACTGCTGCCCCCCACGTCTGTACGACCTGATTCGCAGCCTCGAACGAGAACCTTCGGTCTGGGTTCCTGCGGTGGAACAGCGAACCCGTCACGGCCTGGACGTTCTCTGCCCTGAACGCCCATACAGAGACCGTTCTCCAGCGAACGTGCACCTTATGGTCACCCTGGGCCCCGTTTCAGGAGAAGCATTTAGAGGGTGTTCAAACACTGAAGGGAGCGGGACAGAGGACGGGGTGAGCGCGTAGCTGCGACTTTCCCTCAAGAAGCAGAAGGCAGACGAGTCACGGCGCCCCGCGCACACGGAGGACGTGGCTTCCCACAGGCACCACCGGACGGCGCTCGGTGGCTCGGGCTCCCTCACGCGGGCCCGGGGACAGTCCCGCCGGGGAAGCCCACGTCTGCCTGCGTTCACACAGAAGCGTGCAGGCGGCAGGCTGACACCCTAGGCCGTCACGGAGGAGACACCATCAGAAAGGTGTGGGATTATGGCTCGAGCCTATGACTTTATATAAAACAGTAAAGGAAACCGATGAAAATGACAGGAGCAGCGCCCTGACCCCTGGAGTTCTGCCCCAGTCAGCCTCCAACAGGCCCCAAGGAAGACAGTAAGGAGTCAATTTGCTTCAGTGGGAGTCAGCTGTCCCGTTTTACGTCCCTCCAGCCTTTTGGAGGATTGACAAGACAGCAGTTTTAAGGGGGACAGAAACACGCATCACACACACTCTAGCACAGAGGATTCGCACATGCAGTTCTCCCGAACGTCAGCGTGTGGTGGGCGCAGTCTGCTCTCTGCTCTAGGGACACACAGGCAGGAGGGATGGCACCTGGGGCTCCAGGACGGACACCCCACTCCCTGGCACCCCGCCTCTGCCATTCTGCCAGCCGCGCCCTTCGGTGTCTGTCCCCTTCTGACACCAGCTTGGGTGTGGGGACAGCCATCTCCACAGGGTGGGGCAGCTGGTCCAAGAAGGGGCCACAGAGAAACCCACCTGATCCGTGACTTCCCCCACAACCACGTCTTTCTCAACCCCCCTGCCTCCCACTCAGGGACTCTGGAGGTGCAGGGAGAGCTGGTGGATGCTGGTGGTGTCTGCACACCTGGAGGCCAGCTGGCGGTGGCCCCTCACAGCCCGGGCCACCCTGGGTCACTCTGAGGCATGCGGTGGCACCGGGCGAAAAGAAAGCGGGCTTTGGTGTGGTTGGGCATAAAGTCACGGCCAACGTCCCGTCACCACGGCCTGACAACTGTCCTGGGGAAACAGTGACACATGCGTGCTCACCCAACGGTGAAGGTGTGAAAGGAAAAGTGCCCCAGAGGACACAATGAAGGATGAGCTAAGTATAAAGTATTAAAAAAGCGAGAAAGCGGTATGTCCCAGTTTGAATGAAAAGATCCCTAGTGAGCTTGAAGTCAGGGTCACCCCACCTGCACTCCAAATGTTAGCATCCTTTCACTCCTTCAGAGGTACAAGATTTACCTGGGGCTCTCTGCCACCACCTGCATGCTCGGGGTGGGTGCACGAGGAGGGGGAACCCAGTTTCATGCCAGGCCTGCCTCTTCTCGGCACTAACTTGCGGGTCCCTGCGGCAGCTGCCCTGGGGCTGTCCGTCCACAGAGCTCCCCCATCAAGGCAAGGAGGGAAGAGAATCAGCTCGTTCGGACCAGCAAGGAGTCACTGAGCTCCACACTCCGTGGCCCCGCCAGGCTGAGTGGGAACCATGGTTTGGATGCTGTGGTTTACCGTCAGGGACTGAGGGGTACGCCGTCAGGGACTGAGGGGTACGCCGTCAGGGACTGAGGGGTACGCCATCAGATTCGACATGCAGCCTACAGAACGATCATTTGCACGGGCTTCACGGTTCCCAGAGCACCAGTTCCTTAAAACGTCCAGGTTTAAATTCTGACAGATTTCCAACACTGGGGGAAGGAGTCACGTCTTGGGAGAAATGGCAAGTGGCAGGAACTAAGGGGCCACCACAGAATGAACCATGTAGCACCTGCTGCAGACTGTGCCACCGCCCACATCATGTGCTGAAACCTAGCCCCCAGGGCCATGGCATCGCGGCTTTGCAGGGTGGAGCCCCCATGAACAGGGTCAGCGCCCTAATAAAAGAGACCCCAGCGCTCTGGCCCCTGCCTCCTGTCTCGTGAGGACACAGCAAGAAGACACCATCCATGAACCAGGAGGGGGCTCTCACCACACCCCGAGTCTGCGGGCACCTTGACCTTGGGCTTTCCAGCTTCCAGAATATTTCTCAAAATCACAGGTTAGGTATGTTTATCAGCAGACCAAACGGACAAAGATGGCACCTTTACAAAAAGAGGATCACGTGTGGCCAAACAGTCCCGGGGTCCTCTTGATGGCCACTGCAGTCTCATGGTCTAACGAGAAAGAGTACATGAGAAATGGGCTTTTTATAACCCTCCTTGGTCGGAAGATCTAAGTCACTTCTTTAATAACACCATGGATCCACGGAGTAGACGAAAGCTTGTTAGGATGTGCTCAGAGACTACTAGGCACAGGCTTGACATCAGACTGCTTTCCTGACCCAATTCCCAGCAAAATGTGCATTTTTATGACCAGCAGCGGGACGAGTCTGGGGGGTGCTTGTGGTGGAGAAGGGGGGCTGATCAGTCTCAAGCAGCAGCGGGTCTTTTTGGGGTGCTTACAATTGTGCCACAGATGGGCAAATGTGGCCGGAAGACATTGGGCAGGGCCTGGACATATCACACCCATAAAGAGAATGAGCTTTTTGGCAAATGGACTCTATTCTTCATGACATCTTCCCTGGGAGCACCCATCACCCACACCTGCTGCAGACGAATCACACAGCGGGCTTGCTGCTGCTTTGAAGCTTCTGTCCCCGTCACCAGACACACCCCTGCACACCCGTCCGTCCGTGTGCTGGTGGTCCCTGCATTATGAACCAGCCCCGTCAGTGGACATCGGCTGACCTTGTACACTTCATCCAGCTAATTCAAGACCGCGAGTGAACAGACTCGGCTCCTTCAACACCGCATAAGACCAGGCCGTCGAGATCAATATTCCAGGGGCGCCTGGGTGGCTCAGTCGTTAGGCGTCTGCCTTCGGCTCGGGTCATGATCCCAGGGTCCTGGGACTGAGCCCCTCATCGGGCTCCCTGCTCAGCTGGAAGCCTGCTTCTCCCTCTCCCACTCCCCCTGCTTGTGTTCCCTCTCTCTCTGTGTCTCTGTCAAATAAATAAAAATAAAATCTTAAAAAAAAAATAGGATTAATATTCCAGGTTGACTGGTCACACCCGTTTTCCTGCCGGCGATGAGACCCATTCTCCCACACCCTCGGTTCAGTTCCTAGTACTTCCTGCCAGTGCCGCGGGCTGACGGGTGCGCAGGGACGGCGGTTACAAAGAGAAACAGGAATCTGCACTTGGGGCCGGTGCGTTTTCAGTTTGGAATCCTATCTCTGCACACATGAGCTGTTCCTATAGTTCCTGGACCCAGTGAGGTTGATTTTGGTATTCTAAAATGGGGTCAGTCACATGGGACGGAGACACAGGGCTTGTCAATGGTGAGCTAGAGGACTCAGAAGTTTACTTCACTCATTTAAACATATTACGAAGACAAATTTTAAAACTGCTGTATATTAGAAACAACAACAAAGTATTCCAAAGGTCAGAATTTCATTTTTATTACTTACAAATATCATATTTAAGACATAACTTTGGCTTTATAGAGATGCTAACCAAACAATGTTTGAATAGAGAACTACAAACACTTAAAAGAAAATTATCTAACTCCCCACAGGAAACCCTTCACTTGAATTCAGGCTTTGCCAATACCTATGACATTTCACTGGGGTCTTGTGAGAGTAAATGATATCACAGCTGTGAAAGTATTCTGGAAAAAGATAAAGCATCATATTAATATACATCATAGAAATAGAGATTCTCAAATTTTAATCTGGGTGCCTATAAATTGTTGCTAATTGGCAATCCTAAAATATTAGGTATAAGATTCACTGTAGCACCTCTAGAATATCAAAAGCCCGGGAAGAACCCACGTGTCCACAGACAGAAGGAAGGCTGGCTGGACAAAGCACGTTATCTTCACGCGGGGGGTCGGACGCAGCTGTGGAGAGCGGATGGTTGACACACGGCTGTGTGAAAGAAGCAAGGGGCACAACAAAGTCTCCTTGTGTGTAAGAATTGGTGGGGAAATTAAAGCAGTTGCTATTTGCGTATATTTAAGAAAGGAGACACAGAAAGATAAACCAGCAACAGATAAAAACGATGAGGTACAGGGAAGAGGAGGACAGGGGAGGAGACACAAGGGCAGAAGCTAGATGTCTCAGAATGCATTTTGCCTTTGGAACCATGCAGGTATCTTGCATAATTAAGAACAAAATTTATTTAAAATATCAACCCCTCAAAATGGAAACCAAACTACAACAAGTGACCCTAACAGCGTGTCAAGGGGGGCAGAGCCCAGGACACTGGTGGCCTAGCACTTCTGCCCCCGAACGTGCAGGTGTGGAGGAAGCTGGCCCGAGGCTGGCTCACGCTGGTGGTCCTTGTCTTACGGGATGTCGCCGTGCTTGTGAAGTCCCCCACCCCCGTTCCCGGGGACAGCTGCTCCTTCCCATCTGTCATTAAGACCCCAGGAACAGGTCCACCATGAGCGCTTTACAGTGCCAGGCCCCTCTCATCTGGGATTTCTCTTTTTCTTCAACTGAGGTCAAATTCACGTAACATAAAATTAACCATTTAAAGGTGTGTGTGTATAGGGTGCCTGGCTGGCTCAGTCAGTGGAGCGTGCGACTCTTGATCTCGGGGTTGTGGGTTCGAGCCCCACACTGGGTGTAGAGATTACTGAAATCAGTAAAACATAAAAAAACAAAATCCTGAAAAGCAAGTGTCTGTAACACAGTGGCATGTAGCGTCTTCGCGGTGATGTGCAACCGTCAGCTCTATCTCGTCTGAAGACGCTGTTGTCACCCCCGAAGGCAGCAGGTACCCCCCCGTTCTGCTCGGCATTGCCCGCTCACGGTTCACCCATGCCGTAGCAGCTGTGGGTGCCCTCCGTTCTCTAGCTGAACACCCCGCATGGGCACACCATCCAGCGTTCACCCACTGCTCAGTGGACGGGCATCTGGACGGCCTCCAGCCCTTGGCTACTGCTAGGAACATTCACACAGAAGTTTTCATTTGAACACCTGTTTTCAATCCTTTTGGGCATATATTCCACCTCGTAGTGGAATTTCTGGGTCATACGGCAATTCTAGGTTTAATTTTTTGAGGAACCACCACCGTGTTCCACAGCGACCACCCCCGTTTGCATCTACACCAGCAAAGGTAAGAAGGCTTCCCATCCCCGCTGGCCCTCGCTAGCCTGTGTATGTGAAGTGGCGTTTCACTGGGATCCTGTCTGGGTTTAAGGCGGTGCTGTCTGTACATGAGGAACTTTGCGGGTGTATGAAGAGCTGCTAGGCTCATCCCTGAAACAGCTCCGCAAGGTTAGTAGTATGAATTACAGACTCAGCCTTGACAACCACAGATTTAGATTCTGCATTTCTATCATAGGGACCGCCACAGAAAATGAGCTAGAAAGAAATTCCAGAGCATGATTTTAGACATTCTCTTCCTCCAGATAAGAAAGCACCGACATCAGAGGGTGAGGGAGGCTGGGAGTAGGGGTGGGAAGGGAGAGGGCTGAGCAAGTTCCTAAAGGTTTCCACTGCAGAATCCCACCTTTTTGATCCCACACGTAAAGAACCTCCCAGTTGTCACTCCGGTCCTCACAACAAGACAAAAGCTGAAGAAGCTGAATGAAAACCAACAACCCTTCTTAGATCCGTCCCAGATTTGATGTTACAGGGCAAACCACTGCCCCCCACCTTGGAGAGGCAGGTGAATACAGAGACTTACAGCTTACTGGGGATGGAAGATGCGGCTGGAGCCAGCAACTGATACATTATGCCTGACTTTCACCAGAAAATGACAGTGCCCGCTAAAAGGCAAAAATCACAGCCTGAAGAGATGAAGCAAGCATTGGAGCCAGACTCTGATATGGCAGAGGTTTTGGAATTAACAGACTAGGAATTTAAAATAATTATGATTTATATGCTAAGGATTCTAGTGGGAAAAGTGCACAACATGCAAGAACAGATGGGAAATGCAAGCAGGGAGAGGGAAACTCCATGAAGCACATGGAAATAATACTAGAAACCAAGAAGAAATCACAAAGTACATTAGAAAATATTTGGGGGGGGGGCCCTGGGTGGCTCAGTAGGTTAAGTGTCTGACTTCGGCTCAGATCATGATCTCAGGGTCCTGTGATAGGGCCCTGCATCGGGCTCTGTGCTCAGCGGGGAGTCTACTTGAGGATTCTCTCTCTCCCTTTGTCCATACCCCTGTGTTCTCTCAAATAAACAAATAAAATCTTAAAAAAAATACTTTCAGATGTAGTTAATGTATTATTTAGGGGAGAAATCTGTACCTCTAAATTTAGTGATGTATGAAGTGCTGAATCACTACACTGTACACCTGAAATTAATATAAAACTGTATGTTAACTATACTGCAATTAAAATAAAAAATATTTATATTAGAAAAGAAAAACGATCCAAAATCATTTAAGTTTCTTTCTCAAAAAGCCTAAAAAGGAAGAGCAAAGAAAAGCCAAGGGGAGTAGAAGCAAGGAAATAAAAAAGACCACATATCACTGAAATAGGAAATGGATGCACAATGAAAAAAATTAACGGGGCCAAAAGTTGGCTCTTCAAAAAGGCCAACAAAATGTATAACGTCTTAGCCAGTAAGAACAAGGGTAATCACCAGCACCGGCAATGAAAGAGGAGTTACTCTGCAGACCCTACAGACATTACAGAGATATTAAGAGAACATTATGAATAACTTCACGCTAACAAACTGGATTTCTTCGATGAAATGGACAAAACTTTCAAGATTTCAATTTACCAACAGTGAAACCTGAACAGACCTATGTTTACTTTTAAAAAACATGAATGTTAAAACAAAACATGAATTTGTTATAACAAATGTTCCCCAAAAGAAAACCCGAGGCCCATGGTTTCATTGGTGAATTTCACTGAATTGGTGAATCAAACACTCAAAAAGAGGTAACACTAATCTTATGCAAACTTTTAAAGAAAACCAAAGAGGAAGAATACTTGCTAATGTCTTTTATGAGGGCAGCACAACCCCAATACTAGAACTGACAAGCTTTACCAAAAAGCAAAACTAAAGACCAAAGCCTTCTTGTACAGACACAGTATTCTTCACAAATGCTCAGCAAGTTGTGGTATTGCGATTTATGGTAAGAAATGTATATTTGGTCTTCATCCCCTGGCAGGCAGAGCTCCTAAAAGCCTTGGGATTTTCCTAAATGATAAAGAGATAAAGGTATCTTTTATAACTCATACCAAACCCCTTTCAACCTCACCTGTGTTTACGTTAATGAGGCGACTTTTGGAAAGCTCTCAAGGATAGGGGCTGGTCCCCAGAGGAACCAACCGTGATTAGAAGGTTGGAACTTTCAGCCCCACCCCTGACCACTGGGGAGGGGTGAGAGGCTGGAAGTTGAATCAATCACCAATGGCCAGTGATTAATCAATCATGCCTATGTAATGAAGCCTCCATAAAAATCCCTAAACTATAGGATTTGGAGAGCTTCTAGGTTGCTCAACAAAAATGTCTCCATTTTTGGGGGGTGGTGCGCCCCAAACTCCACAAGGACAAAAGCTCCTGTGCTCAGGACCTTCTGGAATGGCACTGCCCTGTGTATCTCTTTGTCCAGCTGTTCATTTGTACCCTTTAATAGCCTTTGTAATAAACAGGTATTCTATTAAGTAAGCAACTGGAATATAAAATTTGAAAAAAAGCAATTCCACTTAGCACTAAGGAACACAATATATTTAGGAATAGTTTGTTTTGTTTTGCTACAGATTTTGTAGTTTGACAAATAATTATAGATGCACAGAAAGTTGTAAAGATAGTAGAGATCTGTGTACATCACCCCACTGCCCTCGATGATTACATCTCATGTTAGCACAGTACCATATCAAAACCAGGGAACTGACGTGGGTACAATGTGTGTGTTCAGTTCTACGCACTTCATCACATCTGTAAATTTGTTTAACTACCGTCCCTTCCACAACTGAGAGAGAGACGTGATCTGTGAGCACAGAGATCTCCCCCCAGACACCCCTACAGTCACCCACCCTCCTTCCTGCCATCCCTAACCCCTGGCAGCCGCTAACCTCACTGCCACTCTTTGGTCAGTCACTGATCCGACTGCTGTCTGTGTAGTTTCACCTTTTCTAGAATGTACCTTAAATGGAATCATATAGCAAGTGACCTTTTGAAACTGGCTTTTTCAGTCAGCAGAAATGCCTTGAGATCCAACCAATTGTGTGTATCAACAGTTTGTTCCTTTTTACTGCTGAGTAGTCTCCAGTGACGGGGATGCACTGTGGCTTCTTCCACCACTCACCCATTTGGAGACCCTGTGGCTGTGGCTATTACAAGTAAAGCTGCCGTCAACAGTCACGTATGGGTGCTGTGTGGACACAGTTTCCATTTCTCTGGGATAAGTGCTTAGGAGATGGCTGGGTCACATAGTTAAGTACATATTTAGGGTTTAGAAGAAACTCCCAGGCTGTCAGCCGGGATGGCTGTGCCATTTTACATTCCCGCCAGCAACGTGGGAGAGACCTGCTTTCTCCGCATCCTCACCACCTTTGTCTGCTAAGGCTATGCTGCTTTTCTGACTTCTTTATGTATCTCAGCATGGTTTTGCATTTCCCCTAGTCTGCAATGACCCAGTGGCTGGTGATGCTGAGCATCTTTCCACGTGCTTATTTGCCATGTGCACATCCTCTTGGGGGAGATCTCTTGATATCTTTTTTTTTTTTTTAAAGATTTTATTTATTTGACAGAGAGAGACAAAGTGAGAGAGGGAACACAAGCAAGGGGAGTGGGAGAGGGAGAAGCAGGCTTCCCGCGGAGCAGGGAGCCCGATGCGGGGCTCGATCCCAGGACCCTGGGATCATGACCTGAGCCGAAGGCAGACGCTCAACGACTGAGCCACCCAGGCGCCCCGATCTCTTGATATCTTTTGCCCACTTTCTAGTTCGATTGTTTCATTACTGCTGAGTTTCAAGAATTCTTCATGTATTCTAGAGAAGGGTCCTCGGTTGGATGTGTGGTTGGCAAATATTTTCTGTCTGTAGCCTTTTAAGGGGCTCTTTTTGCAGAGCAAAAGTTGTCATTTTGAGAAAATCAAAATTGACTTTTTTTCAAAAATGATTTTTTTCTCTTGTGGGTTTTGCATTCAGGGTCATATCTAGGAATACTTCACCCAGCCTCAGGTCCCAGAGTTGCTACTATGTTCTCAAAACTTTCTATTTTATGTTTAAGTCTATGCTCCAGTCTCTGTCGCGCCTAAGATCATGAGATTTAGTCATGGCTCTTTTCCTTTCTTTTTTGGTCTATGGATACCCATCTGCTCCAGCGCCACACGTGAGAGGCCAGCCTTCCTTTGTTGGACTGCTTCTGCACCTGTGCCAAAATCGGCTGGGTGTACTTGGCGAGGCGGTAGCTTTGGGTCTGTTCTGCTGACCCAGGTGCCCCTCTCTCCGCCAATACCACCGTGGGGATTACCACATACCACTAGGCTCGTGCCTCTCCATACAAATTTTGGAATAATCATATTTATATTTACAGACGGTCTGGCTGAGATTTTAGTAGGAACAGAAATCTGTGTATGAATGTGGGGAGAATGGACACTGTCCCTCTGGTGAGTCTCCTAATCCAGGAGCATGATCCGTCTTCTCCATCTGTTCAGATCTTCTGTTTCTTTAATGAGTATCCTGTCATTTTTAATCCTACAAGTCCTGTACGTTTTTGCTAAATTTCCATCAGAGTATTTCCCCTTTTTTTGAACACTTGTTAATGGCATTGGCGTTTTAAATTTACGTTTCCATGTGCTCGTTGCTAGCATACAGAAATAACGTTCACTTTTTACATGTATCCCGTAGCCTTGCTGAATTGACTTAACTAGGTCTGTGACTTTTTGGGTGGTTCCTTGGCATTTTCTATATCATCTGCCAATAGGAACTTTTTGGATATGTGTGCCCCAGGTTTCCTTTCTTATATTTGCTGCCTTATTGCAGTAGCTAAAATGGATTTTTAAAAAAAGGTTAAAAACCTCTTCTTTGGAAACTGTAGAATATTGGCACAAAAATTCAAAACCTAAGTAACTGGAGAGATGTGCCATGTTCATGAATTTCAGAAGCCTCAATATTGTTAAGATGCCAGTTCTCCTCAAATTGATCTAGAGACTCGGTACAATGCCAATTAAAATCCTAACAGGTTTTTGTTTTTTGTTTTTTTTTGGCAGAAAATGACAAGCTCATTTTAAAAACATATTTCTAAAAAGTGACCTAGAGTAACTTAATTTTATGAAAGGGAAAACGTCTTTACAATGCCTGATTTCAAGACTTTTCTCTGAAGTGGGAGTAAGAGTGGGATTGGTGAAAGGAAAGGCAGACAGACAACTGAGCAGAAATGAGAATCCGGGAACAGGACGTCCCGCAGATGCCAAGTGGGTTTTGACAGTTGTCAAGGCAACTCAAGTGGGGGAAAGGAACATTGTTTCAAAAAATGGTGCTAGAAAGACATCTGTATGGGGCAGAAAAAGGAACACAGATCCTTATCTACATCATACACGAAAATTAACTTAAAATGTGTTCACAGACCTAAATGTAAAAACAATTAAAACTACAGACTTCAAACAAACAAAAAAAACAACCACACAGGTGAGAATCTCTGCACTGCTGGGTTAGGAGAAGATGCCTGTGCTGGCCGAATGTTCAGATGCGCCTCAACCACTTGTGCCCATGTACAAGCTCTTTCCCTCGAGCAGGGGCAGAGCCCGTGGAGAGCAGGCGGCAGCACTCCTGGACTGGGCTACTTGGAGCTGAGCCAGGGAGATGATCCTGGGTGGGCCTGATCTAATCAGGCGAGCCTTTCCCAAGAGGCACCAGGTTGTGAGCGGAGGGGCCCCGTGGCACGGAACCCAGGGCTGCGCCTGGGAGAGCAGAGCAGCTACTGGCCGACGACACGGAATGGCGCTCTCTCACACAGCTGCAAGGAAATGAGTTCTGCCAATGACAGGGGAGCTGGAAAAGGCTGTCGGTGAGACCACAGCCCCCGGACCCCTTGATCTCAGCCTAGAGACTGCGAGAGCGGACCCAGTGAACTCCAGGCACCAGGACTCCTGATCCGCATGCACTGGGAGCCCGTCCATCAGTGTGGTGGTTCTACCTGGCTACATCGTAACAATTAGGTACCTGGCAACAGGACTAGGAAAGAAAGGGTCACCTTCACTTGTATGTTCTTAGCTTACCAACAGTCTCTTGGCACTCTGGTACTGAATGCTCGTGGGTGAACAAAGATACGGCCTTTTTTTCAAAGCAGCCTTCTTCTAGTGCTAGCTTAGACATTATTTCCTCAGATAACTCGGTGGATTGCTGACTTGTGTTTGGTGTCTAGGATCGATCTAGAGAAACGTGCCCCCACACTGGAACGGCAATAAGGAATGATTTATCCTCCTCCTTATAATGGAGCCGCCTGATTCCAAACATAGAAGCTCTAAAGCCTAGTGAGTGTCTGAAAAATCTCTTGCTTAGGCATTAGTCATTTGTTAACTCAAAACAAAGGGGATGAGTCAGAATCTTGTTTCTTCAGGTTCTTTATGGAAAGCCCCAGTACTTTTACTGACTTATGCAAGTCAAACAAAGGAAACCCCTCCCCCAAACGCAGTATCTCCCAATCTATCACTATTTACCGTATTAGAAATTAGAACCTGACAGAATTTAAAAATACAGGAACAGACAAGCATAAGTCTAGTTAGCCATCAGAGTGAGGACACTGTCACATGCCATGTGGTTTCTGGAAAAGTCCACTGGCCACTCCTGAGTGAATGAGAGTGAAAAAGACACAGGATTATTCAGTATTATTCTGAAAGTTGTATTGGTCTTGAGGAGCCCCTGACAAGGTCTCAGGACCGCCAGACCACACTGAGAACCACTGCCCTAGAGACCTCCGTACACGCACCAGAATGCTCCCAGCGGCAGGATCATCAAAGCCAAAGCTGAAAAACCCAAAGTGCGCCCCAAGTTCAATGGATACTAACTGGCAGCATCTTCTAGAACAGCACAGGAGAATGAACAAGAGGGAACTATTACCATGAGCATCACCATGATGAATCTCAAAATATTATGGTGAATGAAAAAACCCAAGTCACAGTAAAATAGTTACACTATTCTTGATTTACATGATGCTTAAAAACTGGCAAAACTAAACCTAACAATAATTACAGTAGCTTAATACACATAAAGTGCTGACTATGTGCCCGGTGCTGATCAAAGTGCTGTACACATACTAACTCAATCCTCAAAACAATGCTTGTGGAAGGCATTACTGTTATTCCCATTTTACAGATGATAAAGCTGAGGCACAGAGGGGTTAAAACCGGGCAAGTTATAAGGTTCCTTAGGACTGCTTAGGGATACTTCGGTGGTAAATATATAGATAAAAGGAATGATGAGCCCAAATCTGAGCAGCAGTTATGGCCGGTGCAGCGGTGTATTCAACGGCAAGAGAGCGCACGGTGGACAGTAAATTACCACCAATGTTCTTCATCTGAGCGGCAGGTACAGACATTTGGCTTATTATATTTAAACTGTGTATATGTTTTCAGACCCTCTTCTGTATTCATACAGGATAGGAGAAATACTTACATATTTTACAATTTAAAAAAAGGAGGGGGGAGGGGGAGAGAGAGAGAAACGTAGTGAAGGGCGTCCCAGAACCACCCCTGGGCCGGTGTCTCCCTTCAAGCCAGCTCTCAGGAGAGCGCGAGCATCTCAGTGGGGCCGTCCTGTAGCACTTTTCCCAGATCCCCCGGTGGAGGCTGCTTGCTTCCCACCCGCCCCCTCTCCTGCCACCAGGCTGTCACGGGACTATGAACACACAAAAGCAACATAAATACTCCATTTAAAAAGTACTAAACAGGGGCGCCTGGGTGGCTCAGTCGATTAAGCGTCTGCCTTCGGCTCAGGTCGTGATCCCGGGGTCCTGGGATCGAGCCCCGCATCGGGCTCCCTGCTCGGCGGGAAGCCTGCTTCTCCCTCTCCCTCTCCCCACTGCTTGTGTTCCCTCTCTCGCTGTCTCTCTCTGTCAAATCAATCAATCAATCAATCAATCAATCAAAAAAAAAAAAAGTACTAAACAGACTAGACAAGCACCTGGCACTTCAAGGTTGAGGAAGTAAGAGGCACTGGGCGAGGCAGAGTGTGCTCCTGACCGGCTGCCCGCTCCGTCCTCTGCCTCGGGGAAGAAATGGAAATGTTGACAGAGGACTAAAAAGGTAGTCATGGGGAATTATTCAGGACTTCCAAGTACGGGAGAGATCACTTTTAGCAAACCAATTACTCAGGCCTGCTTCTAAGCAGTGCTGCCTTTGTGAGTCCACGCCCCTTTTTCTCCCAAAGGTTTGACGAGCCCTGGAATGCCGGGTGGCCCCATCACCGGTCACGGGCCGATCCAAGTCGCCAATCCTGCTGCCCCTTCCCAGACGTGAGGGCAAGCACACCAGAGCCTGCAGTGCCCTTCCAGCCATCCGGACGACACCGAGGTTCTCCTCCCCTTGGGGCACGGGGCATTCTTTATCCCAAACCCCAGGACGCAGGGCCCCCGGGACGCAGGGCCAGCTGAGCTCTCAGGACGCCTCCTCCCAGAGCCGTGCAGGTCCCCCGGGCACCATCGCACAGCCCGCGAGTCCCACGAGAACCCCTCGGAAAGCCTGTGGCTGTCCCTTTAAGCCTCCCACCCTGCCCCCACGTCCCTCTCCCCTCCTTCTGCAGGCAGCTCATCCAGGGAGCTAAGTTTAGCTCCCACCACTTCCAGTCTTCCCTCCAGGGACATCCTCTGCTGGTGGGGCCGCCCCAGCAGCACTGCTTTCCGGAGGCCCCAGACGCTTGCTTTGCTGGAAGCATTGAGGGGCCTGACGAAGAAGAGCAGCCCGGCCCCCGGGAGGACAGGGGACCCCACATACAACCGTTTTGGGCGGTGGGGGTGGCACTCTTCTGCCCGGACTCTCCCTCCCCCCAGTGCATTTTATCCTCCTCAGTCGGGACAAGGGTGGCCTGGTCAATCCTCACAGTCAGTGACTCATTTGGGGCCAGCTTGTTTTGGGCCCGAAACAAGAAAATCTAAACAGAGCCACCATACAATGCGCACCTCACAAACCCCGACCCATTTCCTCTGTCACCTGGACCTCGGCCGCGGAGTCCTTTATGACTCAGGCTCATGGAAGAAAACCCAGTATGCACAGGAGTTCATGGGAGGTTCACGTCCCAGCCTGCTGCGCCCCCTGTCACCTCCACTCAGAACCAGAACCCCGACCCAGACCTTTCTCCGGGCCGGGGCAGAAGCACATTGGGCAGGGGCTCCAATGGGAGCTGCGAGACACACACGGTTCCAAGGATGGCTGATGTGGAGACAGAATTTAAGAAACTACAGAGGGAAAAGAAGAGTAAAGAAAACCCAGGAAACATTTTTTTTTTAAGATTTTATTTTTAAGCAATCTCTACACCCAACACAGGGCTTGAACTCACAACCCCCAGACCAAGCGTTGTTGGCTCCATGCACTGAGCTGGCCAGGCCCCCAGTAAACATTATTAACCAGATGTGATCTGGGCTCCATGGTTTTTTTTTTTTTTTTAGATTTTTATTTATTTATTCATGAGAGACAGAGAGAGAGAGAGAGGCAGAGGGAGAAGCAGGCTCCCAAGGAGCAGGGAGCCCGATGCGGGACTCGATCCCAGGACCCTGAGATCATGACCTGAGCCGAAGGCAGACGCTTAACCATCTGAGCCACCCAGGCGCCCCGGGCTCCATGCTTTTTGAAAGAGGAAACTGAAAGGAATCTTCTGTAGCCACTGGAACTGACTTCATCACCCTCCAGAACCACTGTTAGCTAATCTATGTAATCTCTAAGATAGAAACAGCCCCCACTTCACAGTGTATGTGCTTCCAAAACCAGCCTCTCCCCACTAAACTCAAATACATTTTCACTTGATGTACAATCTGGCAACTCTTGGTCCTTCTTTCACATATACTTGAATTTGCTAACAAAACAATCTCATGAATAGTTGCCAAAATGGGCTACTGGGAAACAAAGATGATCGGCACTGCTGTAATAAAAAAGTAAACCAATAGCAACTAAAAATGTTGCCTTCGTACTTTCGGTCGTGCTTAGTGCCAAACAGCTCTTTAGATCACGACTCTGAATTTGGCTCCCAGCCACGTTGTCCCGTTGGTGGTACCAACCAGCGCCAGAGCCTAAGAACAATGCAGCCCGTCCAGCTGCCTAGCAGTCTAGCTGTGACCAGAGCCTGCAAACGACCCTTCACAAACATCACAAACGCCACAGCCTTGTCCTCATTCCTCCACAACGACCACCTCTCCCGTCAGTCCCCAACAAAAAGTTTGACAGCAGAGAAATTTGTGAAATAAGACATGCCAAAAATACGGACTCTAAACACCAAAAGCTCTGCCTCTGGGGTTGAGGAGGTTGACACGGGTTTCCTCTCTAGGAGGAGATACAAGGGTCTAGCAGGTGCCGGGCTAGGAGATGCTGCACAGACCCTCAAGGTATGAAAGATGGCTGATGGGGTACGTGGTTGCGTCACCACACCCCTCGCTCAGCCCCATAACGGCACCACCAGCAGCTCCTCGGGGCCAGGCACCTGATGGGCATTATCTCATTTAATCCAAACACAGTCTAGTCATTCCCATTTTCCTACTTGGAGAAACCAAAGCTTAGAAGTTCACTTGCCCAAGGTCGAAACAGCTGCTCAGCCCCAAAGGTCAAGGTCGTAAGCAGCCCACGAGCGCAGGAGGGTATAACGTGCGAGCAGTGTAACTGACCACCAAGGACCACACGCCAAGCTCTGTATTTAAGAGTTAAGTCCGAATGTGCTTCCGAAAAATTAAATTAAAAAATCGGAACGAGGACAGTAATCTCATCCGTCATATGACCTGTCAGGAAGACAGAGCTCAGAGCGGCAAGACAATGAGAGGATAAACCATCTGGACTGGGCAGAGCTTTGAAGCCAACCGCTTCCCCCTCGACAGTGGAGGAGAGCCAAAGCCAAGGGGTCAGGGTGCTCTTCAGCGGGATGTTTACCCAGCCTTATCCTCCCCCACCTCGGGCTGAACAAAAGGGAAAGAGAAGTGCTCAAAGCAGCCTTCCCTCTGCCAAAAACTGACTCATCTGCAATGCTCCAGCCTAGCTCTCTGGAGCAAAAGGCCGACTCTGCTCGTGGAACCAACCAGAGCTGTGGCAGGCCGGGAGGGGAGGGGGCCAGGGGCAGGAGGCCAGAGGCAGGGATGCCCCAGACGCTCTGGCCGCTGAGCCAGTGTCCAGCTCCTCATAAAGAGCCCTTGTGCTTGATGTCCTCGCCACCAGGGCTGAAGGCTGAGGGTTCCGGCGCTCTCGGACCGCAGGACCACTGACTCAGCACCCACCCCTGCGCAAATACTCTGAAGTCCTCTCTCCTTCCAGAATCACTGAAAAATTCTCTGCTGACAAAGTCCGCAGGGTTCATGAGACCCCTTCCCCACCACAAAAGCCCAAGGAAGCACACAGAGAAGTGTAAACGCCAAAGGTGACTCACAGGAGAACCTGATGCCCCACAGCATGTGGGGGGAGCTGAGGGAGACCGAGACAGACAGCGTCTTGTGGCGCGAACACGGGCGTGCGCTCGGCACAGTTTACATGCTTCATCTGGCGGATGACGCTCAAACCTCCGGCACAGGTAGCCCACAAAGGGTTTCTTCCTTTGGCCGCGCCAGCTGTCTGAGTAAACACTTGGTCAGAAAAAGCTCCCCGAACTCCCTCACCCCAGCAACAGGGCAGTTGTGCCGAGGGGGACGAAGCTCTCATACATGTGCACAAATGTTTTTTGACTCTGCATAGTCCTATGATCTAAAGCTAGCTCAAAACAAAAAAGAATTATTCCAAGGTCCAAAATACCTGGAGAGAGCCACGCAAAGATTTACATTTTCTAGATAACGCATCATAAAGAAGATTCTGGAAGCAGGAACCTACTGGTTATTGTGTTAACTATCAGATCATGCCAGGGTGCTTAAACATCTGGAACCTTCACTAACTGCTCTTAATTAACCTAAAAAAAAAAAATCACATTAGTGAACCTCTGCCCTAGAAAAGATTACCTTACAAAACAAAATGAGCAAAATGATCTTTATTTAGGTTCTGGTTTGTCACTAAGGGAGAGAGTTCAGTACAAGATGCGCCTGTCAAAACCACCGTAAAAGCAACGTTCAGGTCAAGGCAAAAGAAAGTTTACATAATTACTTTTGTGGAACTGATCTGCTCAGCAATTTGGAGATTAGACCACAGTCACTAACTAAAGGTCCTGATCAATTCCTTTTTTTTTTCCCCCTCTGCAGTGGAAAATTGGATGTGAAATAAACATCCAGTCCACTTTCTGCCTTCAAGGATCAGCACCAGCTAGGGGCGCCTGGGTGGCTCAGTGGGTTAAGCATCTGCCTTCAGCTCCGGTCATGATCATCTCAGGGTCCTGGGATGGAGTCCTGCATCGGGCTCCCTGCTCAGCGGGGAATCTGCTTCTCTCTCTGCATCTCCCTCTCTCCCTCTCACACACACTCAAAAAAAAAAAAAAAAATCAGTGCCAGCCAGAGGGCAATTAGAATTTGGACCTCACGAGCAAAGTGCCACCTACCGGAGTGTGCTCTTCATGGAACATCCACAAATGTGCATAAACCCCAATTCAGGCTACTTTTGGGGTACCTCCTTAGAACAACATCAGGGATTTGTCCAGGAACAGAGCCAAAGGAAACGCAAGCCACCCACAGCCTGAGCAGCAGGAACCTCCTGGACAAAGGGGACATTTGAAAGGTGTCAATAAATTGCTTCTCAAAGCAACATGTTTTCCACCTCAAATGGAGAATTTTGCTTGATATTTCCAAAAAATGTTTTTAAACTCAGTAAATAAAGGAGTGAATTGTAGGGTTATTTCACAAAATATTGCTTCTTAAAGTTCAGGGAAGACACACTATTTTATCACATTCTGCACTGAAACTAGTGAACGATGTTCCTTTTAAACATAGAACATTCAGGGGCGCCTGGGTGGCTCAGTCGGTTAAGTGGCTGCCTTCGGCTCAGGTCATGATCCTGGGGTCCTGGGATCGAGCCCCACGTCCGGCTCCCTGCTCAGCGGAGAGCCTGCTTCTCCCTCTCCCTCTGCCTGCCACTCTGCCTACTTGTGCTCTCTATCTATCAAATAAATAAATAAAATCTTTAAAAAAAAAACAAACAAACCATAGAACATTCATGGAGAAGACAAAGTATAGATTAAAAAAAAAAAAAAAATCCTCCCCCCCCATCTGCCCCGCCCAAACCAGAAAAGCAGTTCTGGTGATCAGCCTCACCTGAGGCTGACAGGAGCATTAATGACGGGGTAAGGGGAAACCTTACTGTTCGATACTGACCCCCGCCCTCCGCTGAGCTTACTTGGGAAGGCTAACTCACTCCTTTCTTTCATTAAAAGGATCAAACTCACTCTCCTTAAGAGATCCTGAATTCTTACTGTAAAAATCACCTCCAAAGAGCAAAACTTCATCTCTCTTGGAGGCACCTTTAATACCGATTTTCTTTTAAAAAGCTAAGGATGTTCATAACGGCATCCTTCTTAGCAGCCAGAGAATGTAAAACAGCTCACATGTCCATCACACACGGGTGAAGAGATAAAACGTGGTTTATCCACATCATGGAATACTAGTCAGTGATGAAAATGAAGAAAGCGCCGACCCAGGCTGCAGCAGGAAGGAACCTCAAACACATCATGCAGAAGGAAGGAAGGAAGCCGGACACTAAAGGCCAAATACTGCATGACTCCATTCATATGAAATATCCAGAAAATCGACAGAGGCAGGGTGGATGGGGGGCTGCCTAGGGCGCTGGGCTGGGGTTATGAGGACACAGGTGCGAGGGACCTCACTGGGTGAGGGAAACGTCCAACATCTCACGGTAGTTAAATCTGCTAAGTCACTGAATAGTACACTTAGAAAAAGCTGCCTGTTTCCATAAAACCAAGTTATTAACTCAAGAATGCTCCTGTTCTGCTCATACTGAGAATTAATCATCTCCATTTAATAACTCCTAAGTAGTTCAAGTCTGAGAACTATTTCAGTGGCTCAAAATTTTCGTGGCAGGTAAAGCTCCAATTACAAAGTCGACTATGGGGCCATTTTCATCTTTATTAAACCACCGTTATTTAACAAAACAGCAGCAGGATGTTAAACAGACCCTGAATGTCAACGAAAAGGATCTCAAGTTAGTAACCCTACACGGAGTGACAGGCTTCTGTCTGTTCCCCTCAAAGGGCTGTGCCGGGGCCGGGAAGTGGGCCGCGGGCACAGCGTCTCCCTGTGCTCATACAGTTT
>NC_138373.1:1870463-1897711 GCF_054177405.1 Leptonychotes weddellii
AAAAAAAAAAAAAAAGACTGTCCTTTCCCTAATGAGTGTTACTGGCACCCCTGTCAAAAATCATTTGAACACAGCACAAGGATTTACTTCTGGGTTTTCTATTGTATCCCATTGATTGATATGTCTGTCTTTATGCAGGTACCCCATGATTTTGATTAGTATAACTTTGTAGCAAGTTCTAAAATCAGGAAGCGTGAGTATTCCATTGGTTCTTTTTCAAGACTATTTTAGCTATTTCAGGTCCCTTGAGATTTCATGAGTTTCACAAGGCGTATTTATTATTTTTTTTTTTTTTAAGTAAGCTCTCTGCCCAACATGGGCCTTGAACTCACAACCCTGAGACTGAGTCACATGCTCTACTGACTAAGCCAGCTAGATGCCCCCTCTCTTTTATTATTAATAGAAAAACATCATTAGGATTTTGACAGGGATTGTACTGAAACTGTAGATCTCTTTGGGTAGTACTGACATTTTTTTTTAAGATTCTATTGATTTATTTGAGAGAAAGAGAGAAAGCATGAGAGGAGGGAAGGGCAGAGGGAGAAAGAGAAGCAGACTCTCTACTTATGCAGGGAGCCTGATGTAGGGCTCGATCCCAGGACCACAGGATCATGACCTGAGCTGAAGGCAGACGCTTCACCGACTGAGTCCTGTATTGACATTTTAAAATATGAAATTTTCCAATCCATGAACATGAGATATGTTTCCATTTATGTCTTCTTTAATTTCTTTCAGCATTATTTGCAGTTTTCATAAGTCTTTTCCTTTCTTGGATAATTCTATTTTTTTTTGATGCTACTGTAAATGGAATTGTTTTCATAATTTTCTTTTCAGATTGTTCAATGTTAGTGTATAAAAATGCAAATGATTTTTATATGTTCACTTTGTATCTTGCTACTTTGCTGGATTAATTAGCTCTAACAGGACTTTTGTGGAATCTTTAGGGTTTTCTATATATAAAATTATGTCATCTATGAACAGAGATAATTTTACTCTTCCTTTCCAATTTGGATGCCTTTCCTTTTTCTTGCCTACTGCTCTGGCTACAACTTCTGGTACTTCATTGAACAGAGTAGTGAAAGTAGGCAGCCTTGTCTTGTTCCTGATCTTAGAGGAGAGGCTTTCAAGTCTCTCAACACTTAGTATGATGTTAGTGGTGGGTTTTTCATATGGCTTATCATATGGAAGTAATTTCCATTCATTCATAACTTGCTGACTGTGTTTACCCAAGGGTATTAAATGTTGTCAAATGCTTTTACCACATTGAGAATACCCTGGGTTCTTTCATCCTTCATTCTGTTAACATGGGGTATTACAATGATCGGTTTTCATATGTTGAACCATCCTTCCATTCCCAGAATAAATTGCACTGGTCATGGTATACAATCCTTTTACTATGCCACTGAATTCGGTTTGCTAGTGTTTTGTTGAGGATTTTTGCATTTATATTTGTAAGGGATACCGGTTTTCTTAGTCTTTGACTTTAGTATCAGGGTAATGATGACTTCACAGAATGAGTTAGGAAGTGTTCCCCTCTCCTCTCATTTTTGGGGGAAAAGTCTGAGAAGGAATGGTATTAGTTCTTTTTAAAATGTTTGGTAGAATTCACTGGTGAAGGTATCAGGCCCAGCACTTTTCTGTTAGATTTCTGATTACGGATTCAATATCCTTACTGGTCATAGGTCCATTCAGATTTTCTATTTCTACATAATTTAGTCTGGATAGGTTTTGTGTTTCTAGGAATTTGTCTTACTTCATCTAGGTTGTCGAATTTGTTAGCATACAACTGTTCACAGTTCTCCCTTATAACCCCTTCTATTTCTGTAGAATCGGTGATAAGTCCCCATTTTCATTTCTGATTTTATTTATTTTAAAATTTATTTATTTATTTATTTGACAGAGCGAGATACAGCAGGAGAGCGAGCACAAGGAGGGGGAGCAGGAGAGGGAGAAGCAGACTCCCTGCTGAGCAGGGAGGAGCCCGATGCAGGGCTCGATCCCAGGACCCTGGGATCATGACCTGAGCTGAAGGCAGATGCTTAACGACTGAGACACCCAGGTGCCCCTCATTTCTGATTTTAGAACTTGAATCTTTTTGTCTTAGCCCATCTCACTAAAAGTTTGTTGACTGTGTTGATCTTTTTGAAGAACCACCTTTTGCTTTCACTGATTTTCTTTATTGTTTTTCTGTTCTCTATTTCATCTATCTCTGCTCTAATCTTTTATTTCTCCCCTTCTGCTAGCTTTGGGTTTAGTTTGTTCTTCTTTTTCTAGTTCCTTCATTTGTAAAATCAGGTTGATTTGAGATCTTTCTTGTTTTTATAATGTCAGCATTTATGGCTATAAATTTCCCCTTTAGTGTGGGTTTTACCACATCCTGTAAATCTTGGTATGTTGTGGTTTTGTTTTCATTCATTTCTAAGTATTTTCTAATTTCCCTTGTGATTTCTTCTTTGACCCACTGGTTAAGAGTATGCTGTTCAATCTCCACAGATTGGTGAATTTTTCAGTTTTACTTCTATTATTGATTCCTAACTTCATCCTGTTGTGATTAAAGATTATTTTTATGATATCTTTTTAATACTACTGGGATTTATTTGCAGTCTAAGTTAGTGGTCTCTCCTGGAAAATGTCCCATGTGCACTTGAGAAGAGTGTGTGGTCTGTCGTTATTGGGTGGTTGGTACAGGTCTGTTAGATCTGATTGTTCATTGTGCTGTTTACTTCCTTTATTTCCATCCTTATCTTCTGTCCAGTTCTTCTGTTCATTACTGAGAGTGGGGCGTTGAAGTCTATGGCTGTTATCGTACAACTGTCTACTTCTCCCTTTGTCACTTTTTGCTTCATATATTAGATGGTCTGTCATTAGGTACATACATGTTAATAACTTGTATCTTCTTGCTGTATTGAATCTTTT
This sequence comes from Leptonychotes weddellii, assembly GCF_054177405.1. Taxonomy (NCBI): domain Eukaryota; kingdom Metazoa; phylum Chordata; class Mammalia; order Carnivora; family Phocidae; genus Leptonychotes; species Leptonychotes weddellii. Next base: position 1,873,380 of record NC_138373.1, read on the forward strand.
ATTAATATACAAGGCTTTGTTTCTTGCAACCTTTTTTTGATTTTAAAGTCGATTCTGTTGGATATTAGCATAGCCACATTACTCTCTTCTGCTAACTTTTTCCATCCTTTCACTTTCAATCTGTCTGTGTCTTTGGGTTTAAAGTGAATCTTTTGCAGGCAGGAAATAGTTGGGCCATGTGTTTACATCCATTCTTCCAGTCTCTGTCATTTGATTGTGGCGTCTAATCAATGTGCGCTTAAAATAATTACTGGTAGGGAGGGCCCTACCTTTCTCATTTTGCTATTTGTTTTCTATACACCTTGTAGCTTTTATATTCATTTCCTGCATTACTATTTTCTTTTGTGTTTAGTTGAAAGTAGTGATTTTTTAAAAATTTGAGAGAGAGCGCACACATGTGTGTGAGCAGGGAGAGGGGCAGGGGAGGGAGAGAGAATCTCAAGCAGACTCCCTGCTGAGTGTGGAGCCCAGTGTGGGGCCTGATCTCATGACCCTGAGATCATGACCTGAGCCGAAATCAAGAGTTGGATGCTTAACCAACTGAGCCACCCAGGCGCCGTGAAAGTAGTGAAAATTTAAATTCCTTTCTCATTTCCCTTTATGTATAAAAAAGAATAAACTACCAATAATGTAACCATACAGATAAATCTTGGTCATTACACTGAACAATTAAGTCAGATTTAAGGGCATAAATTATTCCAGTTAAATGGACTTCAAAAACAGGTAAAACACTATGGTGATAAAAATCCCAGTGCTTTCACTGGGAGGAGTGGTATCAACTGGGAAGAAGCAGGAGGAACTTTCTGGGACGCTGAAAATGTTTTTTTTTATTTTAGACTAGGTAGTGGTTATATGAGTATATACACAGGTAAAATTCATTGAGCTGTATACACTTAAGATTTCTTCATTTACGTACATCAATTATTTTTCAGTCAGTAAGCAAGCGAGAGACCTCTACGTGGTCACTAGAATAAGTACATGAAAAGGACAAAGAATACCAAGGGCTGGTAAGGAAGGGAAGTGGCTGCATTTGAACTCTGCTGGTGGAATAGAAATTGATACAAATGCTGTGAAAAAGCTACTACAACTGAACATATGCATGTCCTTTGTCCCAGCGACTCCACTTCCAGATATACCTGACAGCAATGCCTACATCTCTTCATCAGAAGACATGTGCTAGAATATTCATAGTAACGCGCTCTGTCAAAATCCCAAGTGCCCATCAACAGGAGAGTGTGTATTAAATTGCGCTATATTCACGTAGGAGGATCCTGGACACCAATGAGAATGGGGGATTTACGACCCACGCCACAACGCAGATGAATCTCATGAAACATGATGCTAAAGGAAAGGAGCCAGTTACAGAAGAGTAAATGCTGCATGGTGCTATACGCACTAAATACAAAACCAGCCAAAACTCTTCTACGCTCTTGAACGTCAGGTTATTTCTGGAGAGTGGGAGGTAGTGAGTCAAGAAAAGGGATCTTGGGGTGCTGGTAATTTTGTACCCTGATTTGGGTGTTGGTTACATGGATGTGTTTAGTTTGTGAAAACTGAGTTTATATACACATACTTTTTATATATAATGTATATGCAAAGATGTGTATACACACATGCATGCATGTATATATACATGTACAACAAATTCTCCAACAAAAGTATTTTAAAAATGAAGCAGGGAAAAATAACAGGCAGCGGTGGGTGGAATCGTGATGTTAATCAAGAAAATCAGGGAAAACTTCACTAAGAAGGTAACATTTGAATCAACCTTTCTAAGATGTAGGAGGAAGAGTATGCCAGGCAGAGAGAACACCAAGTGCAAAGTCCCTGAGACCAGACTGTGCTCAGAATGTTGAAGGAATAGCAAGAAGACCTTTATGCTTGGAGCAGAATGAATGAGAGAAGGAGCAGGAGGTGGGAGTGTGGGGAAACGGGACTCCACATCATTAATTCATCAAACGTCTTAATTATATAAGGTGCAGCTAAAGCACAAAGTTTAAGAACGTAAGTCAACATCTGTTACTGAATATTTCTTTCAGACTTAGATTTGTCTTCCTTTTTACACAAACCACTTTCAAAGATGAATAAAACCAAACAACTATAAAACAAAAATATGTATAAAGTCTCATCTATTAGTTGTTTCCTTAAAAAAAAAAAGACAATGTTGCACATACTTATAAAACAAAATGTGTGTTTGAAGAGCCAACTTATCACTTGGGGTTTGGTTTATGATAGGTTCATGCATAGCGGTCGGCACGGTTAAGCACCCATTATATGGGAATCACTATTAATATCACAATCAATAATAATAATATTCTAAAAACAGTGTGAATTGTATAATTCAGTTTACTGACATCCTTCTTTCAAGTTTGCTGGTAACATTTTTTTTTTTTTTAAAGATTTTATTTATTTACTTGACAGAGAGAGAGATAGCGAGAGAGGGAACACAAGCAAGGGGAGTGGGAGAGGGAGAAGCAGGCTTCCCGCAGAGCAGGGAGTCCGATGCGGGGCTCGATCCCAGGACCCCGGGATCATGACCTGAGCCGAAGGCAGATGCTTAACGACTGAGCCACCCAGGCGCCCCAGTAACATACTTTCCTTATAGAATTTGAACTTTTCACTGTATTATGAATTACTTAACATTTTTAAAGTTTTTGAATAGATAATAAATGCATATAGTACAAAATTCACAAAGTTTAAAAAAACAGGGTGGGGGGAGCTCTGGAGAAATAGGTCTCCCAGCTACTAAGGTCTTAGGCTTGATCAAGTTATCCCTTTCCTGGAGTTGAGACACTGCTTTTTCCTTATTTTACAACCTTGTTTTGGGTTAAACACCACGATATAAGTTGGCTGGAATGAGCTATCAGCCAGCCAGAATGGTCTTGGGAGACTAGGATTTCAGTATGAAGTTCTGGACGAAAAAGAGCAGCAGGTCAAGAATAACAGAGAAAAGGAAAAATAACCTGGAAATGAAGCCTGATTCCCACTCCCCCGTTTTAGTCAGCAGAACTCAGGAGGACCACTGTGCCCCGTATCTCTGCCAGTGCCATTAATAAATGCAGCAGAATCACGTGGGGCAGTGCCGGCCACCCCCCAGTCTTTCTCTGGCTACAGCATCCTTCTGGAATCCTGTAGTGCCCATGACGGCAGCAAAGGGAAGGGAGGGTCACCCATGGACTAAAACGGGGTGCACGAGGCTATCCTGCAAGGGGAGCTACAGGAGAAGATACCTGAAATCTGAGCATCAGCATGAAAAGGAGAGGAGAGAAAGGTGGCCAATGATGAGCAAGGTGACAACAAAGCCAGGGTTGGACACCAGTATCCAACACTCACATCGGGAGCACAACCAGGTGGGAGAAGAGGGGGGCTGTGGGTTGTCGACACTTCGGGAACATGGGTCACTGCAGAGTCACCGATTTCCTGTGCTCAGGCAAAACCAGGACTGACACCAGAACTCCAAGGACAGTCACACTGGGCATCACATCATATCTCCTGGGAAGTACAAATGCAGAAAGAGGCTCTGGAGAATTTGCTAAAATGCCCAGAATGATGCAAGATACCCATGCAGTGGGCCTCGGCCAAACCGAGTTCCTTTTATGTCAAATATCATACAAGGGATGAAATCAAAGCCTCGTGAAACGAGTTCCAACCAGAGCTGCCCATCCCGGGGTACCGTGTCACGGCACCATCCCCACCACCAGCTTGGTCTTCGGGAACTTCACAGTCAAGCTGGCTCAGGGAAAGAGCATACGCCAAACTGGGAATAAAAATTAACTTGGCTTCAAGAACTGAAACCCCATTTACTGAGCAGAGGTTTCGGTAATCAGTTTTGTTACCACCACACCAGAGTAAGGGCAGAGGAGGAAGGCAAAAGCAAGAGATTCATTGTCTTGGGCTCCTCAGGGGTGAGTGCATCTCAGAGCTACCTTCCCATGAACACATCCGCATTCTAAATGTCCTACATTTGATTCCCTGAGCAAAAGCGAACCTTGGTCCCTCCTTTCTCTCCCTGAATTCTGCTTTCCTCAAAATTCAGGGGGCTGGGATCTCCTTGAAAATAAAAATTTTAACGCCATCTAATACTCTGGGCTCAAAACTCTTGGAAAGGGAGGAAGACAATCCTATTTTAATTAGAAAGGCATCCTTTTTCCAATGCATAAAAATAACACAGATCTAGCCATGCAGCCAAACACATAAAACATGTCTTCTTATAGAAATGCAGAAACACAAAGGACTGAAGTGAACTGAGGAAGAGAGGTTGGTTAACTACCTTTGGGAAAGGAAGTAGGGAAGAGGGAGCAAGGGCAGGGTCACCGCTGTGGGCTGAATGTTTGTGTCTCCCCGCCGACCCCCCAGTGTGACGGGACTGTGAAGTGGGGCCTTTGGGAGGTAAACGGGCTTACCCGGAGGTCTTGAGGGAGGAGCCTCATGATGGGATTAGTGCTCTCCCTCCTAAGAGGAAAGAGTCCAGAGCTTGCTCTGAGCGCACACAAGATGAGGGCCCTCGCCAAGAACCAGATCTGTAGGCACCCCGATTTTGGACCCCCAGCCTGCAGAACCATGAGAAAGAGACGCTGGCTATTTGTGCCACCCTGCGTGTGGTGTTCAGTTACAGCAGCTCGAGCTAAGATGGACAGCTGTGCAATCTGCCTGCCACGGTCTGAAAGGCTCACAGATATCACCTTGGCTTTATTTCTAAACCTTGAACTTACGAGCAGCAAGTGCTGCTATACAAGCTTGTGGGGCGCTCCTGGTGGCCCCAGAAAAGGTGTTTTCCAGTATCAGAAGATGAGGGCCGCATCCAATCTCTTGACCTATTTGTTAAATGGTCGGCCGTCCCCACCCACAAGGAATCCCCGAGGAACTGCTCACACACAAACTAGACTTGCCCAAGACTCGCCGCGATACACCTGCTCAGCTGTTAATACTGACCCGCTAGAAAGCCTTAGTGGCTTATAACAAAGGAAAGGCGTGTTTTACCACCATTAAGAAAAAAAGGAAGAAAGAAAAAAAAGGCATAACAAGTGAATAAATCCACCATTTCATCTGGCTTTAATGCAAAATTCTCAGAAAAGCTCCCCAAAGGACAGCAAGAACAGGGCAACCTTGCTTTTCTAGATGCCTCTTTCACTACAGCAACCGAGTTCGTCAGTCTCATGACTAGTTATCATGGCAGCGGCCTCTTTCCTCCCGTGTCCTTGAATGACGGCTTTCGTTAGAAACCCACCTGGTACAGGTCTGTCTCTGTGACACTGACCGACAGGCATCCGTGCATGTCTCCGCACACGGGGAGATGCAGGTGCCTGCTGCAGGCATCTGAGCCCTGGTGCTCGGGGGAAGGATGAGGAGAAGCCTCCGTCCACAGCCCATGGCCCAGTACTGAGTACAGAAGAAATCCTAAATCGGCAAATTGGTTTCCCGGACAGACGTGTCTCGCCAACACGATGCTAGGTGTTTTCACCGCTGAGCTGATCTAAAAGGAGGCGTGCTGCCCTCTCTGACAGTTGCGGAACCGAAGCTCCTGCACCAGGCGGGGGTCCGAGAGCCCAGGGCTCTCCCCAGTCCTCGGGCTCACTCAGCACGCGCTCCAGTGGACCACATTTCTTGAAATCTGCTCAAAGGAAGTGGGGGACGAAGAGGGGAGGAGCCATCCTTTGAAACTTTCAGATTAACAGCACGTTTCAGTTAACCAGAATTATTCAGACCTTAAACCTTCTTTTAGGAACAATGCAAAAGATTTATGAAATTGTTGTCTGCAGTCATTAATTTTTACAATTCATTTTAAAATGTTTTCATGGCTTTTTCTGATTATAAAAATGTTTTTCTACCATGATTAAAAATAATTTTTAAAATACATATTTTTGCAATTATAGACATAAAATAAAAAGTAACAGCTGGAGTAGTTCAGTGGATATATTTACTTGAGGTTTTAATTTTCTGTGCATTAGTATATACACACATGCACTAATGAGTATATTCCTGTGTGTGTGTGTGTACTTTTTTTCTTTCTTATACATGTCCTGCTGCTTGGTCTGTTTTCACTTGCTGTGTCAGGGACCTGTTTCCATGCTGGTGTACAAGCCTCTCTTTTAGCTTCTCTACCAGCTGTACGGCATCTGATCCATGGTCAGCAGCCTCATTGGTGGTCAGCCAATCCCTCCTGGAGAGTATTCGGGCTATTTCCTCTTTGTTTTAGCATTTATGAGCAATACATTCAACATTCTCTACACATAATCTTTGCATATTCATCTAAGTATATTTTCCCTTTCAAATCCTTATTACTGTGAACTATGGCAGGCCATAAGACTAGTGCATAAGAGAGAAATGTCCAGCTGAACTCAAACACCGCGACCGCCGTGGTCAGTGTGAACCAGGAACAGCACTCCGGAAGGGCCCTCGTACAGCGCCCACCCTGACCTGTGAACTGACCACCGTCCGGATGCTGGTGACATTTCCTAACCCCTCCCTGTAGTTTTGTCACCTGCATGGGCACTCAACAAGGGGGCTGCATCGCACTGTAATCCTAAGGGTAATACGCCTTCCTGTTGGCCTTCTTTGGTTCAACATCACGATACCTATTGACAGGAGCAGTCCTTTGTCCATTTTTGCTGCAGTACTCAGGAATAAAAAAATAATTTATTTACCCATTTGACTGCTGAGGAGCATACGGACTGTTCCAATTATGAATAATACTGCCATATGAACATGTACACACACACCCTCTGTATACCCAGGAGTGGGACTACTGAGCCACAGGGAATGCAGATCTTAAACTTGAGCTAATAATACCAATCTGTTTTCTAAACAAGGTATACAATTTATATACTCACCAGCACCAGGGCTAATGAGAGTTCCTATTACTCTACATCCGTGCCAATTCTTGGGATTGTCAAATGTTTTAATTTTGCAAATCTGGTGAGCATATAATATCATTTCATTGTTTTAAAAATTAAGGGGCGCCTGGGTGGCTCAGTCAGTGAAGCATCTGCCTTCAGCTCGGGTCATGATCCCAAGGTTCTGGGATCGAGCACCACTTCGGGCTCTCTCTCAGGGAGTCTGCTTCTCCCTCTCCCTCGGTCCCTCCCCCCTCCCCCGCTTGTGTGCGCACTCTCTCTAATAAATTAATAAAATCGGTGTGCCTGGGTGGCTCAGTCGGTTAGGCGTCTGCCTTCGGCTCAGGTCATGATATCAGGGTCCTGGGATCGAGCCCCGCATCAGGCTCCCTGCTCGGCGGGGAGCCTGCTTTTCCCTCTCCCACTCCCCCTGCTTGTGTTCCCTCTCTTGCTGTGTCTCTCTGTCAAATAAATAAATAAAATCTTTAAAATAAATAAAGTCCTTTAAAAAAATGTCTGTTAAGCCTTTAACCTTTTTCTATTAAATTGCCTATTTCTTGTGGATTTGTGGAAGTTCTTTAAGCATTCTGGACACTTTTCCTTTGTCAGTTATAGATGACGAACATGTTCTCCACTCCCACAGCTGGTGGGGTCTTTGGATGAGAAGAAGTTCTTAATCTGATGGTAGTCAAATTACTAATCTTTTCTTTTGCATTTATTTATTTATTTATTTATTTTATTATTTTTTTTAAGAGAGCATGCATGTGAGCCGGGGGGGGGGGGTTAGGAGTGGGGGAGAGAGAGAGGGAGGGAGAATCTCAAGTAGACTCCCTGGCTCAGCATGGAGCCTGACACAGGGCTCGATCTCACAACACTGAGGATCATGACCTGAGCCAAAATCAAGTCAGACACTTAACCGATCTAGTCACCCAGGCACCCCTGCATTTGCACTTTTAATCAGTTAAATTCTTCCCTGTACCAAGATCATACAGATTGTTCTATACTATCTCCTAAAAAATATGTAGTTTTGCTTTTCATATTTAGGTCTCTAATCCATTTGAAATTGGGTGTGTGTGCACAGGGTCCAATTTCATTGTTCTCCCCATAGTTCCACCAATTTACTTATCTTATTCTGCTGTACCAATTCCCCACTGTATTGGTTATTAACTTTTTTTTTTTTAAACTACAAATCTCAGTGTTAGATTTATTAGAGAAGGGGTTAGCAAACTTTTTTTTTTTTCCTGTAGAGGTCCAGATGGTAAATATTTTAGGCTTTGTGAACCACATATAGTCGTTTTATTGCATATTCTTCTTTTTCTCTAAGTTTTAAAAAATGTAAAAAACATTCTTAGCTGGGAGTCCAAACAAAAACACACCACATGAAAGTTAGCCTGTGGGCCGTAGTTTGATGACCTTCATGAAGAGCAAGTCCCTCCTACTTTATTTTTCCTTAAAAGTAGCTTGACATAATTAGTCCTCAGGGGAGTGTGAGTCAAAACCACAATGAGAAAAAGAAAAGAAAGCTGGAAGACTGACACTTCCTAATTTCAAAACTTACTACAAAGTTATGGTAATCAAAATAGTGTGTTACTGGCATAGGATAAACATACAGACCAATAGAACAGGAAATAAACCCAACATGTATGACCAACTGATTTTCATCCAGGGGGCCAAGACCACTCAATGGGGAAAGGACAGATGTTCAACAGGGACCACTGGATGTCCATGTGCAAAAGAATGAAGGTGGATCCCTACCTCACTCCATATACAAAAATTAACTCAAAAATGGACCAACAATCAAAATGTAAGAGGACAACCTAAATATAAAAAGAAAACATAGGGGCAAATCTTTCTAATCTTGGGTTTGGTCATGATTTCTTAAGATTTGACACAAAAAGCATGACCAACAAAAGAAAAAAATAATAGATAAGTTAATCTTCACTCTTTGTTATGTTTCAAACCCTCCATCTGGAATCCCTTGCCTTCTGCTTGAAGTGGAGTCTTTGGTATTGGGGATAATAAACTCTTTCTCTATCTGAAAATGTCTCTGTTCTACCTTCATTTTACAGATTTCTAGATTAGTGGTTATACTCTCTCACACACCACCACCACCTCAAAGCATCATTCACTCTTCATGGTTTCTGTTGTAGCTTTTGGGAAGAAAGCTGCCAAACTGTCCCTCCTTGAAAGTTCATCTCTACCATTTTCTGTAGCTGCTTTTAAGATTTTTCTGTCTTTGGCTTCTGCAGTTTTGTTGTGATAGGTCTAGTTATAGGTGTGTGGGTTTTTGTTTTTTTTTTTATTTTTTATTTTTTATTTTTTTTTAAATTTTATTTATTTATTTGACAGAGAGAGACTGCGAGAGAGGGAACACAAGCAGGGGGAGTGGGGGAGGGAGAAGCAGGCTTCCCGCCGAGCAGGGAGCCCGATGTGGGACTCGATCCCAGGACCCTGGGATCATGACCTGAGCCGAAGGCAGACGCCTAACGACTGAGCCACCCAGGCGCCCCTTGTTTTTTTTTTTTAAATTAATCTTGCTTGGGGCTCTTCACTGTGATATGATGTTTTACCAGCCATTATCTCTTCAGATAGTGCCTTTGCTCCAGCCTTCTTTCTGTAACTCTTGCTGAAATGTACATTAGACCTTCTCCCACCAGGCTCCATGCCTCTCAACTGAGCTTTCTTATTTTCCCTGTTTCTGTCTTTCTGTTCTATGTTCTTGAAATTTGCTTCCTGTATTTCTTCTACTTTATTAATATTCTCTTTTATTGGGCTCAAACTACTGCCTAACACATCCACTGAGTTTTAATTTTGGTGTTTGTATTGTCCAATTCTAGAAGTTCTTTTAAAATATGTTAAGTCACTTTCAATAGTTTCCAGGTTTTTTTCCTGAAGATATTTTCTGACTTTTATTTTCTTAAACATATTAACTATCGTTGTTTTACTTTATTTTTTTTAAGTAGGCTCCACACCCAGTGTGGAGCCCAACACGGGACTTGAACTCACAACCCTGAGATCAAGACCTGAGCTGAGACCAAGAGCCAGGTGCTTTACTGACTGAGCCCCCAGGCGCCCTGAGTATAGTTGTTTTAAAATCTGCATTTGGTAAGCCCAATACCTAAACACTGTCGGTCAGATTCTGCTGTCCTCTCTTCTGGTTCTAGGTACTGTGCCTTGTTTCCTTGTGATTCTGGCTATCTCTGGGACGCTCCCCCCAACCCCTGTCCTTAGAAATATTTCTGGGGAATTCCAAGGGTTAGGATGAGAGGGTCTTTTCCAGAGAGGTCCCCATTTGCTTCTACCAGGTACTGAGGCACACCACCCTGTCTGGTATCACTTTAAAGTAAACTCACAGCACTGGGGCTTCCTGGACTGCCTTACGGAGCCGAGCACCAAGTCTTCAAGGGAGCTTGCCTACAGACAGTTTCCTTTGCCTCTCCCCTCCCTGCCCTGGCTCAGCAGCCAGGTAATGCTCTCCACTCTCCCCATTTTTTGGGTTTGCTTTTGGCTCACCGCCTGCCCCCCCCGAGGTCCCAGCTCACTACAGAGGTCCCAGCTCTCTACCTCCTTCTGAGACCATGAAAAGTCTATGAAACAGTTCAGGCTCCTGGTTTAGATCACTGAACGTCTCAGGACTACAGCGGCCAGGGCTCCGCTCACCTCTGCAGGTCCCACGCTCTCAGGGGTTGGCCTGGAGTCCTTACGATCTTCTCGGCACTTAGAGGCTTCCATAAAGTTGTTTTCAACATCCTATCTGGCATTTTAAATTATCTTCGGCAGAAGTCTCTGGATAGCTAGTCTGCGGTGATTAGAAGCCGGAAATCTCACAGTTCCTGCTTCAGAGTAAATTCCTTGGAAGATGAATTACTGCAGAGGATGTGACACTCTGACACACAGAGAAACCGAACCACTTGCTCTCCTGCCACCTACAGACAACAGTACCTATTTCCCAGGACCTCAATCAGCCCAAGGAATTCTTCAGAATCACCACCAGTCTGACTGACAAGAAGTTACTTCATGGGGCGCCTGGGAGGCTCAGTCGGTGTAGCGCTCGACTCAGGTCATGATCTCGGGGTCGTGGGAGCCAGCCCCGCGTCAGGCTCCGCGCTCAGTGGGGAGTCCGCTTGAGATTCCCTCTCCCTCTGCCCGCCACCCTGCACATGTGTGCTCTCTCTCTCTCAAATAATCTTAAAAAGAAAAATTACTTCATTACCGCTTTAATTTGCACTTGCACAGTCAGCAGTGAGGACGGCAGTTTTACTTCTGCTGCTGAGTCTTCATGTGCCGGTTCATAAGAGCTCATGTTGTAGTTGTTTCATACACTCTCAACATATTAAAAAAACATCTTTGCTATATGTTGCGATTTTTTTCCTAATTTGTCATTTCCCTTTTAACTTTCTTTGTGCTGACGTTTGCCACACAAAAGTGAAAAATGTTTACTCAGTGAAATCCATTATTCTTTCTCTTGGGGTTTCTGGCCTTGTTATCACACAAAATATTCTATTATTAATTCCATCACAGTCACATCTCAGAGACGTTGCAGGTTCGGTTCCAGACCACTGCAATAAAGTGCACAGCAGAATAAAGCCGGTCAAATGAATTTTTTGGTTTTCCACTACACACAGAAACTATGTTTAAGCTATCCGTAGTCTGTTAAGTGTGCAGCAGCATTATGTCTATGAACGCCTTAAGTAAGAAATGCTTGACGGCTAAGAAATGCTAACATCACCTGAGCTTTCAGGGACTCACAGTCTTTTTTGCTGGTGGAGGGTCTGCCTCGTCATCGATGGCTGCTGACTGATCAGGGTGGTGGCTGCTGAAGGCTGGGGTGGCCATGCCAAGTTCTTAAAATCAGACAGCACTGACGTCTGCTGCACTGATGGACGCTTCCTTTCATGAGGGATTTCTCTGTAGCGTGGGATGCTGTTGGATAGCATTCTACCCACAGAACTTTCAAAACTGGAGTCAATCCTCTCCAACCCTGCTGCTGCTTTATCAATTAAGTTTATGCAATATTCTAAATCCTCTGTTGTCATTTCAAAAATCCTCAGAGCATCTTTATCAGGAGTAGATGCTATCTCAAGAAACCACTTTCTTTGCTCATCCATAAGAAGCAACTCCTCATTATTTCAAGTGGTGCAATTCAGTCCCATCTTCAGGCTCCATTTCTGGGTCTCCTGCTAGTTCCATGAACTTTTAATTTGTAAAGAACACACTACCTGCAGAGCGCAACAAAACGAAGTGTGCCTGCAGATACCGCATTTCCACCTGGACCATTATGTCAGCAGCTTACAAACCCTCCAGAGGCAGACCTTTAGAGCGACGGTATTCACAGGGATCTATGTTAAAATGCTTAACACTTCGTATCTTTCCCCCAAGGGAGCAGGTTGTAGAGGTTAAGTATATAATACTAGTCATGATCAATGAAATGAAGGGGAAAGGCCAACACCGTGAACAGGAACACGTAAGTTTCTCACTGGCCCCCGATCCAAGAATAGCACAGCTCTGTTTCCTGCTTCTGTGTCCTCGGGCAAGAGCCACCTGGAGGAGAGCTCAGCGTGCCCCGCCCCCTCCAGCACTGGGATCGGGACTCAGACGGGCCTTCAAAGGCTGGAGCTACTTGGGGTTCTCTGCACTGTAATCCCGGCCAGGCTGTTCATTAGCTGCGTCACCACAGGCAAATTTCTTCAACACCCAGGCCTCCAACTGTCTCAGTATCAAATAGGAGGATTTGGTTAGAGAATTTCAAGTCCCTTTGACATGAACAGTTGGTTTTAAGAAGACTGAATTTTCCCCTACGAATCACACTATTAAAGTTAACTTAGGGGACGCCTGGGTGGCTCAGTCGGTTAAGCGTCTGCCTTAGGCTCAAGTCATGATCCCAGGGTCCTGGCATCGAGCCCCACGTCAGGCTCCCTGCTCAGTGGGGAGCTTGCTTCTCTCTCTCCCTCTGCCGCTCCCCCTGCTTGTGCTCTCTCTCTCACAAATAAATGAATAAAATCTTAAAAAAAAAAAAAGTTAACTTAGTTTGAAAGGTTAAACACACACACACGGTACCAAACCGAAACTAATTTCTAGTCTCCTAGGACCTGAAATAGAACTCCACCTTCTCTAGAAATTATTCACTAATCTCTACCATTCCTGAGCTATTCTTCTAAGACACAGATGATGATTCTTCGTATATGTGTACATACATACGTGTCTGTAACTGTGTATCTGGCCGCATTTGTAGTTCCTGTGACGCCTCCAGACCAGGAAGAGCTACCCAGAAATAAATGGGCATCTCGAGAGGTCAGCCTCCAAAGGTTCCCACGTACTATGACTGCATTCATGCAAGCTGATAAACTTTAGGGATGGAGAACAAATCAGCAGTTGCCAGGGGCAGGGGTGGTGGAGGAAGGGAGGTGTGTGACTAAGAAGGAGCAGCACGAGGGTGATCTCTGCGGTGATGGAGCAGTTCATTCCGTGTCTTGACTCCAGGGGCGGTTACCCGGGACACAGAGCTGCACACGCACACACACGCTGCACCAATGTCAATTTCATGGTTTTCTTATTATATTGGAGTCATGTAAGATCTACCCACAGGGGAAAATGGGCCAAGGACGTTAAGGACCTCTCTGTACTATCTTTGCAATTTCCCGTGAATTTATGATTATTTCAAAATATAAAGTTAAAAAAAAAAAGGTGTGATACCAAAATGAGCACCTAGTAATAGACTAATATAAATCAATAGAAACTTGTTCCCAAAAGAGGAAAGGAAGTAAAGGGTATCACTGGCAACTCAAAGAATTACTATAAATGGCTAATGCATGCAAGAAAAGAACTAATAATCATGGAATTGTTCCACTTGTCAGCTGGTAAAAATTTAAGAGGAATAAAACTAGCATGGCTGGAGATAAACCCAGGACTGCAGAGGGGACGGGGAGGTCCTATGCTGCACAGCATGAGAAGGTACGCACGGTAGGAACATGAGAAAGGGGCTGTTGGCTGACTTCAGTGTTTGCTAATTAGAGTCCAATTCCACACTAATGGAACATGTGGGAACCCCGCTGCTCCCCCAGCAGGACAGGAGGGGCTGATGCTTCACCTGGGGGGTGTGTGGGTCTCTAAGCTGCTGTAACCTGCCCTCCACTGCCCGAGATCTTCACTCTTGGCACTCCCGATCTTGAGACCTCAGGAAATGAAGGGTGACTGACCTTCACAGAAAGACCGGGACGTGCAGTCTGACGCATGTCCCTGGCAGTGAGCACGGACGGCGGGACGTGTTTGGACACAGACACCACGAGCACAGGGTTTACTTGTGTGGGCTCCAGGGGCCGTTCCAGACACACCGGTGGCCCGGAAGTCACTCACAAAGAGAAAGGGACTCTCCAACAGTGGTCTCAATTTAACATATAAAATAAAATACTGGGCTCAGTATCAGCCACAGGGCTAACGCCGAGGGAATCCTTAAGCTGGATGGGCAGTGAGACCAGAGGACTTCCAAATTCCTCTCCAGTTCTAAGACACAGACCTGACCACTTCTCATTGCTTCCACCATGATCATGCTGATCTGAGCCACCATCCTGTCACCTAGATTATTGTAAAAGCCTCCAAACAGGCCTCCCTGTTTCTATTATCGAAACAGCTGCCAAAACAATCCTGTTAAAATGTAAATCAAACCACATAAACACCTCTGCTCTGGGAACCTGTTCCCTCTTACCCTACCTGCTCACTGGGCTCTGGAACACAAAACTTGACCCCACCCCAGGGCCTTTGCACTGGTCACTCTCCCAACGAGGAAACCTCCCCCTTCCCCTGACACCTACAAGGCCTGCTCTCCCACCTCCTTCAGGGTTCTCAAATGCCACTCGGGGAAGCTACAGGAGTCCGGGCTCCAGCCCAGACACAGACACTTCAACAATATGGCCCAGGTGCCTCTGGCTGTGTTCTGTATGATCACTTCCACTGTGGGCTTGTGCTGACCACCCAGGCTCTTGGCACGGGTCAGCAGCCCACGGGGAGATGGAGGGGCTGGGGCAGACCTGCCCAGTCATTTCAAGAGCAAGACGCAGAACAGAGTCCCAAGGCTACACCAGACCATGGAGAGAGTAGAATACGTAGCCTGGCTCTGGGGCAGTACTCTCAACTTGATTACCACGATGGAAGGGAGCACAAATGTGGGAGCACCAAGACTATGCTACAGAACCCCCACCCTGTGATCACCCTATTCATCGAAGCAGGCTCCCCTCCCCCCCCCCCCCCCAGTTCCCTGATGTTTTCCTCTAACACACACAATACACGCCCTCGGGCACATGTGCACACACACACACACGTACGCCTGCTAATTTATCGACTGGCTCCTCTTATCAGAAAGTCAGCTCCTTATGTTGTTTGTTTGCTGCTACTTCCCCAGGACACAGGGTGGCTGCTCCACAAATATTTGCTGAAGGAATGAATTCCGTAGAATTCAGAAGGACACACAAGATGGAAAACACAGTTGCGAGGTATCTCCATTAGCCAGCAGAGGATACTTTAGAGTGTCCTATTATGTGCTATTACGACCATCTCCTCACCCAACAAAGGAAAGTGAAAATAACTTAGAGACCCAACTCTCCCTCCCTGGGGCTCCCCACTGAGCACTAACCCCCTCCCCCAATCGTCTTAGAGGCAGAGAGGTCCCAGAGGGACTCTGGCAGGGGCTGCTGGCTACCGGCCCGGCCTGGGGCCCTTCTGGGCTTCTGCCTCAGTAACACCAGGCCAGGAGGGCCCACAGGCAACAGCCTCCCCTGTAGGTGTGGCCATGGGACTCGGCTCCCAGAGATTTACGAGGACGCGGCTGGTGGTGCTTGCAGGAAGTCGCCCTGAAAGGAAGAGGGTGGGCCGCTCCTTTGCACCCTCCTCCTGCTGTCTGGCTGGGGCTCAAGCCGAGGAAAGGAGCCCCACAGCAGGACCCTGCGAAGGGCCTGGGGAGAGGCCCGCCCCCCCATGGCTGGACTGGCTGTCCCGGGACTTGTTCACCAGAGAAGGGGAGAGAGGCCCTCCCGTTCGGGGTTTTCTGCCACCGCACGTCACAGCAGCAGCGGATGCCCAGGAGCACCGGCATCGCTGGGAAGCAGGAAGAGTCTGAAATGCCCCACCTGCACCACGAGAAACACCTCGCTCTAAAGGCACTGTGCTCACCACACCTGCTGGGGGTTTCCTGTCTCCCTCTAGTCTAAAACCTCCGATTACAGCATTTAGAAAAATCACGACTACAGGGCATCCTGATGACAGAGAGAAGAGGACAGAGAGAAGGAGTCCAGTGAACGGCAGGTGCCTGGGCGGCACTCAGGCAGGCCGAGACACAGCCAGACGAGCAACGGAGCCTCCCCAGACTCAGTGGAAAACGCCTGTGTTCTCCCCAAACAGCCCGCAGATGCAACCTGTCACCTGCCGGGCATGCTGCGACCTCAGGTCTTATTCCTAATCCACCAGTTTCCAGGGAACCCTTCCCATATGGCTCAAAACAACAGCCATGCCATCACGGAGGGCATTTGTTCCCAGAAGGACGGAGCTGGGTGCAGAAAACTGTGCTGTTGGGATCAGGCCCTTTGATTCACGTGCACTCAAGGAGAGCTATAAAAAGTGACTGCAGCTACAGATGGCCTCATCTTCCGCTTAGCCTCGCTCTCGGGAGTCTCAGAGGCCCACTAAGAAAGCTCAGGAACGTGAATCTGTGGCATCCAGCCTTTTGAAAAGGGACTGGTTCATTCTTTTCTCAAATGATATAACTACCACCCGGCCCAACGGATGTTTGTTTCGGAAATGCAAAGGAGAACTGGGGCACTACTTTATCTCGGAGCTTTCCCAATGAGGCATTCCAAGCCCGAGAACTTGTAAGCCATGTTCTTGTGGCCCTTAATAAGCACACACCACTGGGGTGAGGGACGGGAGGGGCAGGCGACCAGGCAAAGCCAACCCAGACTGTGTCTAGCAATCAAGCTGGAATAATTCTGCAGCCCCAGGCGCCACCAAATTGGAGTCTGACACATGTGGATTTTATGTCAGGTGCTAGGCCGACAATTCCAGTGGTTTTTTTTATAGTCAGCATGCTACTCCCTAAGCCACAGGGTCATTTCCCCTCTTAAGACGTCACACTCAGCGGCTTCTAAGGAGACAGCATCCACCCACACAGCTGTGATGAACCACCATCCTCCACACCTAAAATTCAGCCCGAACACCCAGCCTTTCCTAGCAATCTCTGGTAAGGCTACAGGGATGCGATTCCTTGAAACGTAACGGGGAAACAAAAGTCATTCTGTGTAATAAGCAGAATCATCTGATTCCCAGGAATCGAGAAACCCTGCGCAGTCCACAGAAACTTGCTCCTCTGAACTGAGCCTTCGGTCCCATCTTCCAAAGCAAAGGAAGGAAGGCAGTCTCAAGAAAGCACAAGGCCCTGCCCCTTGGAAATAAGAACCCAAAGGCTGTAAAAAGTGATTCACAATCCATGTGAACTGTCCTGTGTGTGCAGCACACCTACTGTGTGGTCGCCCCAGCCTCTGCACAGATGCCACGAGAAGGCACGCGAGGCACCCAACTCCCAGGATTAATGCCCAGTCCTCTGAGCCAGGAGAGGGTACACCTGGCCTAAGAGTAACACCAAGTCGTAAATGTCCGACAATGAAGATGAAGATGAGCATTACCTATTTAACAGAGTTGTGCAAAAGGCCCCCCCTCCCCCCCCCGCAGTAAAGCTGGTAGGGAAGCTAGGCCCAAATGGCCCGAGCACAGAGAAGGGGGCAGAGCCACGGAAGGCACAGAGCGTCTCCCTGCCACCCTCATGGCCCCGCACGTCATCGGCAGCGCCCCCTCTGCCACCTCACTGCCAATCGTCCCCAGTGGTTCATTCTACCTCATTTTTACAAATCTCCTCCAAAACATCTCCCCTGACTGCTACCTGCCAGGTTAGAATTGCCCATTTTCTCCCTTTAACCCTAATGTAGCCTCATTTATATTTCTCGGCACATTTTACTGCTATCATTTGTTTGCATACCAGCTTTCAGAATAAATGGGACTTGATTTCAGCAAAGGGCCTGGCACGCAGAAAGGGCTGAAAGTCCACCGGCCGCACACCCAGCAAGGAGGACTATGACGTGCAAACCCATGGGCCCTATCCGTGCAGGACTAATGCACAGACGACCGCGGGCACACCTACGCTGTATTGTTCTGATGAACGAGACCCTAAATTCAAAGGTGTAACAGAAAGCAGACCAACTGTGGAAATATTATCCATATTCAATATTACAAGCAGATTAATTAGTTCATAATTTGCAAGACACGCTCAAAAATCCAAACTTCTCTTTTATTAGAGAAAGGCCATAGAAGTAGACAATATTCATATTTGTTACACCTACGCGAACAACCTTTCGGTTTGGTGTCTTGCTGTGTCTTCCTCAAACGCGGTTTGAAAGATGAGGTCTAACGTAGTCGTCTCGCTGTGTCTTCCTCAAGCGCGGTTTGAAAGACGAGGTCTAACGTAGTCGGTTATCTTCCTTCCTTTTTTCTGAGCTGGAGGAGGTTGTACCGAATTCTGCACATGAATGGCAGCCAACGTCCGCGAACACACAGAAGGGCACAGCCGTCTCCGCTCCGGAGCAGGAAGACTCCCGCCCTGCACACCCACCCCTACTCACCACAAGGAGAAAGGGCCCTCACAAGGCAGTCACCAGACTTGGCCTTTCTTCCTCCCCTTTTTGTTTCTGCCTCTGCCTGGAATGGTAAAGTAAAACCCAGAGGGCAGAGGGAACAGGAAAAAAAATCTCACACCTGGCTGACAGCAATTCTCAAAAGCTGCTGGATCTCTCCACTGAGAGACGGTCAAAGGCTGGTCACCAGGGGAGGAGAGAAAAAGGAAAAAACAAGTTGATGAAGCATCACCCTGGAAAGGTTCTGACACTAAGAGGAAGATCCACAGAGAAGAGAGGTGAGGGATGGGCTGCAGACGGGGCAGGGGAGGGCTGATCATGCCGCACGATGATGCTCACACCCCTCACAGCTGGCCGTAACTGCACTCCTCGGCCACGAGGGCTAGGAAGGCCTACTGCCCACCTCTTTTAAGAAAATGCTCTAATTTTTTAAAATAAAAGGAAACCTATAGAAAAGTATCAAGTATGAGAGTAACAAACACCTAACTACCCAATGAACCAAACCCACTGTCACTGTTCCCTTGGTGAGGACAGTCCTGAAGGGTAGCCAGCTCCCTGGAACGTACACCTCCCAGGCACCGGGTCTTCAGAGAGCCCGGCTGTGGGGGCACAAGACAGAAACAGAGACACCGATATCCACCTTCTGGCAGCCTTACCTGAACCCCACACCAAGGGTCTAGATTAAAGGCTCTCGGGGACAGACTCATGGTTGGTCTCATCGCTGCTGTATCCCCAGCATACTACACAGTGTCCAGCACACAGAAGATGCTCCATAAACACTGGATGAATAAATGAATGGAGAAACAAGCAGACTGGCTTCAGAGGCTCGAGTTCATCATGGTGATAATTAAGAGGACACGGCCTTGAGCAAACCATAACCTCTCCAGCTTATTTCCCGGTCTGTACCAACACGAGGCTTTGGTACTCAGCTGGGAGGTCCCTTCCAGCTTGAGGACACAGCACGCAACGGAACCAGCACACAGAAGTCTGGCAAAACTGCCCCAGCATACCACCCTCCCAGGCCGAATGCTTATTCAACACGAGTTGTAAATAATCGGCTCTGGAGGTTTACACTGGCTTCTTCAGTAAATCCTCAATCAGTGGTAGCGATTTCCGCCTTCTCTCCTAGAACATATCCGTTTACAGGGAGAAAGACTTAAACCCCAAATTCACACTTAGATGTTGTATTCCCTGGTTGTTTCTGACATTGCCCCCTTTAGAAGGTTAAGATTTTTTTTCCAGGACAGCCACACCCTCTCATTCTTTTGACTCTCCCACCTTAATTTTTAAAGTTAACTTGAAAAAGACTGCAAAGATGAGAAAGGGTTATAAAAATGTCACCTGTAAGATCCACCCGTGGATATTATAAATGAGTGGGCCAAAGCTTGAGGAGAAACAGGATATCTGCATTGTCTCCAAATACTTAACAGTAACGAGAACGAGAGTAACTCTACAGCAGAGACCCTGCAAGCCCGGCCTCACGTCACCAGGAGCTGAACCCCTGAAAGGATGCTCTGTGTGGGTACATCATCCCTTCTGTGGTTTTCCTGCCAAAAAACGCATCACCTCATTCTAACAATGAGGAAATACCAGAGAAACCCAAATAGAGACACCACAAAATAACTGGCCAGTGCTCCCGAAGTGTCGAGGTCATGGAAACCAAGACAAGACAGAGGTCGGTCACAGATTGGAGACTAAGGAGAGTGACGACTGAGGCTGTGTGGGGTCCCGAGCCGGATCTGGGGACTTGGGAAAGCTCCTCGAGGGAAAACGGTGGAACCAGATTGGGGTCTGTAGCTTCATTCACCGTGCAGCTCCACACCCATCTCCTGGCACTGACGGCCCTACTCCGTCTCTTTAAGAGGTCAGCCTCAGCAGAGACAGGGTGAAGAGCATATGGAAACTGGACGGAAAAAATGACCAGGCAGACCATCCGCAGGACCCTCCAATACAAATCACTCATTAAAAAAAACTGGGAAAATCATGAATAGGCACAGCCCAGAAAACACATGTAGCCGATGAATATCATCAGGGAGATTTCAATGAAACCATAAGGAGATACTAATACAATTTTTAAAGTTGGGTAATCCTCAGTATCAGCAAGGATGAGAGCAACAGGGACTCTCTACAACCACTCTGGAAAATGATCGGACAGATCTTGTCTATTAGGAGGTCTATGTGCCCAATGACCAGGCAGTCTTGCTCACACGGGACATGTCCCGAAGAAACCCCTGCACACGTATGTCGGGAGACACACAAGAAAGGCCACAGCACAGAGAGAACGGACCCCCCTGATTTATTCCTGCAGTGAAAATGAAGGAATCCCAGCCACACCAGCAACATGAATCAATCTCAAACCTGCAGGTCACAGGAGAATATATACGGTTTATATCAAGTTTGAAAATAGAGAAAACTTGAAAAGTACATATTATGGCAAAACTCTAAGAAAGGAGGGGACTGATGGCTCCAAACTTGGGGTCCCAGCTCCCAGGGGCAGACGGCATGGGAGTCCCAGGTGCTCGGAGCCCCTGGGCGTGGACGGGCGTGGATGGCGTGGGCGGGAACCACTGTGCCAGTGACAGCAGAAACCAGATACTTCGTCTACGGCGAATGAAGGACATTGAGGAAAAAGCCAAAATGCCAACAGGCATATCTTAGATGAATCTAAATGACAGAGACGACCAGGCATTTCAGAACTTTCAGACTTTAAAATCAAAGGAAAGAATCCAAGAAGAGCAACTGGGAAGGTTCAGGTTCGCTCCCAAGGTGCTGATCTGGACACAGTCACGACTGGCCAGGACCCACATGGTACAAGCTGGAAAGCGGCTCTCAGGAGACAGTAGTTTCCTACTATGAATAAGGCCTAAACACTTTGGGTTCCGTGAGTTACACTTAATTTTAGTATTTTAAGAATCTTTTGTACTCTTTGAACAAAACATTGACTCAGCCAGACTGAATTCACGTTGCCCCCTTAAACCATTTAATAGCTTGATTTGCTTCCGTTATGTGTTTTTGTTGTTGTTGAACGTTAGGATTTACACCAATGCGCAGCTGGCCGGTACTCTGACAGTTTTTAAGGAACTTCTACTGAAGGTCCAATCAGCCACGTAAAACACAACCGTGCCGCCCTGGGGCCTGCGCACCACTCACCAGCTGGAACTCGCTCCTCCGGCTGAAAGCCTCCCTGATGCCGGAGTCCCTCCAGAGAGCGCTCAGCGCGGGGACGTACAGCTGGAAGGTGGCGGGCTCCACAGGCAGCCCCGCCTTGTTCTCAAAGGCCAGGAGGAACATGCCGTGCTTCTCATTTTCCGAATACTGCCACGGAATGCCAAGCTTGTCTCGTGCATCAACAAGAACCCTTGAGCCCTGCGAGATAAAAGACACAGAAAGGGTTTAATTGTGCTTCCAAGACGACATCACAACAGAGAGCCTCTGCACGGGCATCGACTGTCATCAAGCAGAAAACTCCCAGGCCATCCACCAGGATCGGTCTCTTGGTTCGCTTCATCAAGGCACCCAGGTCTCAACTCACTGAAACCTGGCAGCTCCTCCACACCAGGAGGACACAGTGCCTCTTTCAGTTTAAAGAGTGGCCAGCAGTTGGGAAACAGGACAAAACCGAAATGCACCACAAGCCGAGCGGCCTGCCCGTCCCCCTAAAACAGGAGCTGGGGGGGCACATCCTCGATTTAATGCCACCACTGCTAGTGATAATGAGAAACTGCATTATTTTTTTAAAGATTTTATTTATTTATTTTGAGAGAGAACATGAGTGAGAGAGAACAGGAGCAGTGGGAGCAGCAGACGGAGAGGGAGAAGCAGGCTTCCCGCTGAGCAGGGAGTCCAATGCGGGACCCCATCCCAGGACCCTGAGATCACGACCTGAGCTGAAGGCAGATATTTCACCAACTGAGCCCCCCAGGCGCCTGTTTTCATTTTTTCTTAGTTCCTCACTGTTAAAGTACTTCTGGCCCCGTTCTTACCTCACAGACTCGCCTTAAGTACAGGAGCAGAAGCATCCAGACTGTGGGAGATCTGGTCCCACCGGGAAGTAGGTCCAGTTCATCGCTCTTAGGCTAGTGCTTCCGAATTAGCAATACTGTACCTAAGCCAGTTTCTAAGTTCTGAGGGGACCCAGTGAATACTGCGGTGGGCGAAGAGCAGCAGGGGGCCTGTCTGGAAAAGCCTTCATGGGCTCAGACCCCAAACGACTGGGAGCAGTAACTCACCCCCTGGCACAGAAAATCCCAGACCTCACTGCCCACTTGGCACTTGCTTTTAAAAAAAAAAATAACATCTTTATTGGATATAAGTCACATAACATACAATTCCCCCATTTAAAGTGTACAACTCAGTGGTTTTTAGTTGGCAGTTACCCTAAAAAGTTTCACTTCCAACACTTGGGTCAGAGAGGACTCCTCAGGTCTCTGCCTTCCTTGTATCTCTGCTGCAGCATCAGTTTGGTGCCTACAACTTCCATTTCTGCCTGAAACCACCGAGTCAAATGGTAACGGGGACCAGAAAGAATAGCTAGGATCTCTCCTCCAAGCCTAGCAAATCGGGACTGCTGGTGAGAGGTGTTCCTGTGAGTTCCCTCCTTAGGACCCACACGCATGTGCCATCAGTAACCAGGCCCGTTTATACTGATCCACAAACATGAGTTCAATGCTTACTCCGGGAAAAGCACAAGCTAGGCACTGCAGGTAAACAAAATGTTTATGAAGCAGAGTCTGATCTCCAGAAACTCAGAATCTAGCTAGAGAAAAAGACCTAGGCATTAAAAAAAATTAACACCCATTCATGATAAAAACACCCAGAAAACTAGGAATAGAGAAGAACTTCCTTAACTTAACGAACACTGACAAAAACCTACAGCTGAATCCTTTCCTTCAAAACTGGGAACAAGACAAGGATGCCCACTCTCAGCAGGGCCAATCAACATGGTATTGGGAGTTCTAGCCAGTACGGTAAGATAAAGAATAGAAATATAAGGTGTAAAGATCAGAGAGAGAGAGAGAGAAAATAAAACTAAGCCTACTTTCAGAAGAAATGAAATGATATCTATGTAGAAAATTCCAAGGAACCTACCAAAAAAGCCTCCTACAATTCAAGTGAACTCATTCAGCAAGGTCACTGGACGTAAAAATCAACCCACAGAAGTCAACTGTCTACTAGCAATGAACATGTAGAAATTGAAATTTAAAATGCAATATTATTAGCAATCACTAAAAGAGTATAAATCTTATAAAACATGTACAGGACTTGTATGCTGAAAACAAAATGATGAAAGAAATCAAAGTAAACCTATTAAATGGAGGAACATACCATGTTCATGGATTGGAAGCTTTAAAATAGTAATGACATCAATTCTCTCTAAATTGATATACAAGTTTAACACAATTTCTACAAAATCCCAGCAAGATCTTTTATAGGTATAGATATGGTGTGTGTTCTGTGTGTGTGTGTGTGTGTGTGTGTGTGTGTGTGCGTGTGTAGTTACAGTTATTTTAAAATTTATGGAAAGGTGCTAGATTAGCTAAAACAATTTACAGAAACTAAGTGAAAGGAATCACTCAATTTCAACACTTACTATACAGCTATAATAATCAAGACTGTGTGGATTTAGTGAAGGAACAGACACCTAGGTCAACTGAACATAGGCGAGAACCCAACGATGCTCCCACACAAGCATGGCCCGCTGATTTTTATAAAGATCCAAAAGCAATTACACAGAGGAAGAATACCCTTTTCTTTCTTCCTTTTTTTTTTTTTTTTAAAGATTTTATTTATTTATTTGAGACAGAGAATGAGAGACAGAGAGCATGAGAGG